>NC_092734.1:10097533-10401602 GCF_047496885.1 Scyliorhinus torazame
TTTGCACAAAGCAAGACTCCGCAAACAGCAGTGTGGTAATGACAAGATTAGTCTGTTTTTTCTGGTGATGTTAGTTGAGAGATGAGTATTGGCCAGGCCACCAGGGAGAACTCCCCTGCTGTTCCTCAAAATAATGGCCATGGGATCTTCGATGTCCACATGAGGAGTGGCAGATGTGACCCAGTTCAATGTCACATCTGGAAGAGTTCATTCATTATACAAGGCAGCCATTATGAAAGGAGGTGATGGTTGTTAGCTTCCAAAGGAGCCATCTCTTTTTCACCCGTCGAGTGATGATGTTAGTTGAAGTTGGAATGCATGCCAACAGGGGAGGAAAACACACTTCTTCAGATAGTGCCATTGGCTTTTTAACAGTTGTTTGGAATCATGGACTAGCTTTAAACGTCAAGTGTGACAGTGCAGCACCCACCACATCCAACACTGGAATCTGAAACAAAAACGGAAAATACTGGCCAATCTCAGCATCTGTGTGTGAGAGAAGGGAGCTGACGTTTCGAGACTGGATGGCCCTTCGTCAACGCTGGAACGTTAACTGTGGGTCCAAATTTGTTGATTTCGATTTTGAACTCTTAAACCTCTAACTCTGAAGCAAAACTGTTGGCAGCTAAGCAAGCCTTCGCTTTACCACAGTGATGGGCTGCTCGCTCAAAAGCCAGAGGGACATAAACGTCAGGCAAGCCCGGGATTGAGCTGAATGATTGAGGTGGCATCTTTGGCCTTGATATTATACGAAGCAACACCTCAACCCCGAGTGACTGGTTTGGAGAGACATATTTTTGTAACAAAAGCACGAACATAAGAACAAGGAGCAGGAGTAGGCCATCTGGCCCCTCGAGCCTGCTCCGCCATTTAATGAGATCATGGCTGATCTTTGTGGACTCAGCTCCACTCTCCGGCCTGTACATCATATCCCCGAATTCCTTTATTCTTTAGAAAGGTATCTATCTTTTTCTTAAAAACGTTTAAAGAAGGAGCCTCAACTGCTTCACTGGGCAAGGAATTCCAGAGATTCACAACCCTTTGGGTGAAGAAATTCCTCCTAAACTCGGTCCTAAATCTACTTCCCTTTATTTTGAGGCTATGCCCCCTGTAGATTTGTAGATTTCTCTTGCGGGTTTAATAAAGGGTTGTTGCTTCATTAATAGACTTTACAGTGCAGAAGGAGGCCATTCAGCCCATCGAGTCTGGCCCGGCCCTGGAAAGAGCACCCTACTTAAGCCCATACCTCCACCCTATCCCCGTAACCTAGTAACCCCACCTGACCTTTTTTGGACACTCAAAGGCAATTTTAGCATGACCAATCCACCAAACCTGCACATCTTGTGGGAGGAAACCCACGCAGACAGGTGCAGACTCCGCACAGACAGTGACCCAAGCCGGGAGCCGAACCAGGGACCCTGGAGCCGAGGAGTAGCAGTGCTAACCACTGTGCTACCGTGCCGCCCCTAAAGAGTTGAGCTTGTGGCTTTTATTATTCCAGACTCAAATATAACTTCAAACCAGGTAACTGGAATCCAATTAGTTAGTTCAGAGACTGCCTGCCCTTCTAGACCGAAACATTGGCTGTTCGCCAAAGTGGAACTTACCAACTCATTCTTCCAATTTATAAATTATTCTTCATTCTGTCTCTCTATCTTCGTTCCCACGCCACCTTTGTTGTGTTACAATATTAGGTGGCTGATGCTGAAGTATCTGGTTTTAGTTGTGGATGACACAGCTGGGTTGTCATGACTGCTTTGCATAATTACTCGTCAAAGCGACTTAACGCCTTATTGATTCTTAATTTGAAAATCAGTTTCGAGAAAAGAAGACTGCCTGGGCTGCGATGAGTGTCTGCGATTAGGTGGGATAGCGGGAGTTGTGAAAATGAACTGTCTGTCTGCTCTTCGTTTTGTACAGTGTGTACTGAATGAATCTCTCATTTATTGGGGAATCATTTTTTTTTTAAATGTAATTGGTTGTGCTTTTACTGAGTAAGTGAATTCTTTCATTTTACCTTTGGTCAATTTTGGCATTTACCTCTTATTTGGATCATAAAATCCATAGAATTTGCAGTGCATTGAGTCTGCACTGGCCCTTGGAAAGAGCACCCTACTTAATCCCACACCTCCACCCTATCCCCGTAACCCCACCTAACCTTTTTGGACACTAGGCGGCAATTTAGCATGGCCAATCCACCTAACCTGCACATCTTTGTGCACTGTGGGAGGAAACCGGAGCACCCGGAGAAAACCCACGGAGACACGGGGGAGAACGTGCAGACTCCGCACAGGCAGTCACCCAAGCCGGGAATCGAACCTGGGACCCGAGAGCTATGAAGCTACAGTGCTAATCACTGTGCCACCGTGCCGCCCTAATGTGTTCTCAAGTTTCTGCAGTATACCAGCTTTTTACAAATACTCAGCAAATCCCCCTGGTACATTTCTTAAAATCATTTTACGGGACATGGGCATTGCTGGCAAGGTCAGGAGTCGCTGCCCATCCCTAATTGCGCTTGAACTGAGTGGCTTGCTCGGACCAATCCAGAGGGCAGTTAAGGGTCAACCACATTGCCGTGGCTATGGAGTCTGTCGACCAGACCAGGTAAGGATGGCAGATTTCCCTCCCTGAAGGACATTCGTGAACCAGGTGTGCTTTTTGCAATGGTCTGTTTATTAAGACTAGCTTTAAATCCAGATTTTTTTTGCTCTTTTACTAATTAAATTTTACATTCCACTAGCTGTTGTCGAGGAATTTGGACCACAGGGCATTGACTAGGGCCTCTGGTTAATTAGTACAGTCACAGTACCACATCACCACCATCTCCCCAGCCATTTGTCCAGCCTGATCTTGATGATATGTGCCAGCAACCACACAGTATCTGTTACATGGGAGTTGGGAGAAGGGTGTGGTGGTGAGTTGAGAGTGAAGTGCATCCGAAGAATCATAGCATTTACAGTGCAGAAGGAGGCCACTCGGCCCATCGAGTCTGCACCGACCCTTGGAAAGCGCACCCTACTTAAGCCGACACCTCCACCATATCCCCGTAACCCAGTATCCCCACCTAACCTTTTTTGGACGCTAATAAACCACCCCTGCACATCTTTGGACTGTGGGCGGAAACCGGAGCACCCGGAGGAAACCCACGCAGACACAGGGAGAACGTGCAGACTCCGCACAGTCAGTGACCCAAGCCGGGAATCGAACCCAGGTCCCTGGCGCTGTGAAGCCACAGTGCTAACCACTGTGCTACCGTGCCACCCATGATTTTTGTAATTTAATTTATAAATTTAGAGGATACAATTCTTTTTTTTCCAACGAAGGGGCAATTTAGCGTGGCCAATCCACCTACACTGCACATCTTTGGGTTGTGGGGGTGAGACTCGTGCAGACGGGGGGGGGGGGATGCGCAAACTCCACACGGAAAGTGCCCCGGGGCCAGGATCGAACCCAGGTCCTCAGCGCCGTGAGGCAACAGTGCTAACCACTGCGCCACCGTGCCGCCCTCTCACTATCCTCCCATTATCATTCAACCCTTCAGCTATCTGAAATTTCCTTTTGTCTTTTCCCCTCCCTCTCCCTCGTCCCTTTTAAGATGTGCCTCAAAATGCACCCTTTTGACCAACACTCGTGGCTGTGCCCCCAGCCCTCCCCGATTCTAAGAACACTTTTGTTAACTTGCCAGCCAATTTTGTCATACCGAGCTTCTATCGAGCACCTTGGGCCATTTTTCTGTGTTAACGGTACCAGATAAATGGAAGTTGTATTTTTGTTGATTTTAGGTGTGAGTTTTATTTCAAGCAAATAAAATCACGTTTGGGGCGTAGAATAGGTCACAGCTGGCTCGAATGTATTGGATGAACGAACTGTCCCAGCTGCATACCCTGTAGCACGCAAGCACACAAGAATCAAACCCCCGACAGAGTTTTAAAACTCCTGTGTCTGAAGATTTGGGCCCTATCTTGTCAAAAATAGTGTTTTTGTTGTTTCTGCTTCTGCAGGCCATCAATCAGTTCATGGTTCCTCAGTTGAGCTATCAGCAAAAGAAAGTCATGGATTAGCCTTTCCAAGTTCCTTTTGCGACTATTTTCTGGCTGGGGGAAAAAAAAAAAGGCCTTAGAAAATAAGTCATGGAGAAGCTCTGTGTTTTGGAATACTAATTGGAAGCTCTTTTGCCCGTAATGCTGAGAAGGTGTCGTGTTCAGAGCTGGTCGCCAGAGCTCTTGCACTCTTTTGTGGACTGAAAGACTTCTACATGCAGCGTGGTCAAGGTTCTAAACTCCCCTCTGCAAATGGTGATTGGTGCTAGATCAGTTTTAAAGATTTTCTTTTCGATTTTATTTGTTAACCAAAGACATCAAAGGATATGGGGGAAGGACTGGTACGCTGAACAAGGTCATGGATCAGCCTATCACATTGAATGTCAAACAGGATCAAGGGGGTGAATTGCCTCTTCCTGACACTGACACAGCATAGGGGCCCCAGTTCGATTCTGGCCTTCGATGACTGTGTAGAGTTTGCACGTTCTCCCCGTGTCCACGGGGGTATCCTCCAAGTTCTCTTGATTCCTCCCACAGTCCAAAGATGTGCAAGTTAAGTGGAGTGACCATGCTAAATTGCCCTTAGTGTCCAGAGTTCATAGAATCATAGAATTTATAGTGCAGAAGAAGGCCATTCAGCCCATTGAGTCTGCACCGTCCCTTGGAAAGAGCTCCCTATTTAAGCCTATACCTCCACCCTATCCCCACACCTCCACCCTATCCCTGTAACCCCACCTAACCTTTTGTGGACACTAAGGGACAATTTAGCATAGCCAATTCACCTAACCTGCACATCTTTGGACTGTGGGAGGAAACCGGAGCACCCGGAGGAAGCCCACGCAGACACGGGGAGAACGTGCAGACTCCGCACACACCGTGACCCAAGCCAGGAATCGAACCTGAGACCCTGGAGCTGTGAAACAACTGTGCTAACCACTATGCTATCGTGCTGTCCATTGTGTGGGTTAGGTGGGGAGTCTGGTTAGGATGCTCTTTCAGAGAATCAGTAGACTCGATGGGCCAAATGGCCGCCTTCTGCACTGTAAGGATAACCTTTCGATGTTATGTTGAAGAGAGCCTAGGAATGGATATCCCAAGATGGGCTGAATAGCCTCCCTCAGTCAATGTCTATCTTCAGCTTGGGGGCATTGCTGAACTTTCTCTGATACTTGAAGCAACTTGAATGAGCTGCCAAACTCTCAAATTATTGCCAGGCTGTGTTTACTCAGACCATCTACTGACCTGTCGTAATGATTAGCAGATCTGGGTAGCTACATTTAAACTAAAGGGAATTGGCAGAGTAGCTTTAGAAACAAAATTTACTGGATGTTGTTGGATGTAAAAATGTACAGACGGCAAATGAGCACTGTACTGGAAATGTAAATGTACCAAGCTCAGCAGAATATTCCTTAAATTAACCCATTTGGACAAGTTGTTCCATGGGGCAGCTGGCGATATGTTGTTTGCATTCTTTTTGATCTACGCTGATGTCCCTTGGCCTTGCACATTGAATGATCTGCATTATCTAGCACCTTTCGTAATCTCAGGCGATCCCAGGGTTCTTCACAGCCAAGCTTTTTATTTTTGATGATTTTTCTTTGCTAGCGCCTATTGCGAAGCACCTTGAGTTGATAGTTCAATGCAGTGTTGGCGTGGGTGTGATCGGATCGCCGTGCTGTGCCCGAAAGCAACTCTCCTTGAGGCAACATGGCAGATAAAAACGGGGAGACCCCGCTCCCAGGATCGCCCCGGCTCGCAACGCCTCGCAAGATCTAACGCAATCTCGCAAGGCGTTGCGATGTGAATCCTGCGCATTGTGGCGGGACCACTTTTTGGAAAAACTGCATATTAGTACGAGACAGCTAGTCTCACTTTAGTGTGCAGTTTCCTGGGGCACCGAGGCATTGGAATCCATCCCCTTCGCCTCGGAGACCTCGGGCAAGCACCATTCAGTGCTGGTCTCCACAAAAGGGACCAGATAGAGCGGCACTCATGGGGGTATCCCAGGAGTTCGGAGGTCACCAGTTGTATGCCCTCTTGGCAGGGTGGCACCCTGGCACTGCTTGTGCTATCCTGGTGCCCAGGTGGCACTGCCAGCTGGCATGGGCACTGCCAAGGTGTCACACTGTCATTTTCCACGCAGCGGCAATTGGGCTGGTGGTGCCCTCCGCAGTTGCTGGGGGGGTTCGAGGACCCCCTCACCGTGAGTTGGGGCTTGTGGCGGGATCAGTGGTCGCGCCAGAGGCTCCAGAGATCAGGACACCATTTGCGTTCCGATCTCTCGCTACACTGAGGAGTTCCGGTGAGCAGAGCTCCTAAATGCAGAAAACGTGGCGGTGCTGCCTCTGCCGCACTTTCCCCGCTAAGGCCCCTTGTCTAGTGCGAGTTACGTTTAATAGCTTTGTATTCCTTGGCGCTGCGAGCACTGGGAAATACGCGGCTAAACGCACTTGCTATGGGGTTTAGTTGAATCGCACCCCGCCCCTCTGACAGCGCCGCACTCCCTCAGTACTGCACTGGAGTGAACCTTCTGCTCATGTCTGTGGAGTGGGCCTTGAACCCACAACCTGACTCTCCAAGGCAACCGAGATCTCAACTGAGGATCGGTTGGACAGGCTGAGCTTGCTTCTACTAGAGTTTCGAAGAGTGAGGGGCGACTTAATTCAAGTACATGAGAACTGAGCGGGTCTTGACAAGATGGACATGGAAAGGATGTTTCCACTTGTGGGCGAGTCCAGAACTAGGGGGGGGGGGGGGGGGCACTGTTCTTAAAATTAGTGCTTGCGCTTTTAAGACATGAGGAGAATTTATTTCGGATCGCCGTGCTGTGGGGCTTTAGAACTCTCTGCCTCGGAAGATGGTGGAGGCGGGGTCATTGGATATTGTTAAGGTGGAGGTAGACCGATTCTTGTTGGGAAAAGGAATCAAAGGATATTGGGGGTAGATAGGGATGTCGAACCTGGGACACATACAGCTCGCCCATGATCTCATTGAATGGCGGACCAGGCCCGAGGGGCTGAATGGTCTACTCCTGCTCTTATTTCCTATGTTCGTATGAGCTTATGGGCAATTAAAGTCAAGTGTAGAATTCGGGTCAAGCGAGGTGGGTGTGGAGGGATAATTGGTTCGGGAAACGCCAGTCTAATTTAGTGTTTCTTTTAAAATCGTGTGTTCCCCCGCTGGCTGCTTATACTCCTGTAAGAACCTCCTGTGTCTGAATCTATAACGGGACGAGTTTTTGTAAAGTTGTCTCACAGAAATCGCACCCTCTAGTGGCCTTTCCGAAAGTGGGCTCGGGTGCGAAGCTTCTAAATATGCTGTAGCGGCAGTTTCCGGAAAAGAATCCGTCTGTGGGTTACGTTTCACAAAATAATAAACGTGTTTGCAAAGAAAGGGTTAATGTCTTTGCGATTATAGATGAGAACTCCCTCCGCTGTGAATGCATTTCAGCATTAGAATGCCTCCAGACGGTTTCTGCCAAAAACAGCCCCCCTCAGTACCTGATTGGTTATTTGGCACGGCAGGGATTACTGCTGGCGTTATGGTGAGGTGCAGACACATCAATTTCACTCTCTAACAGTCCATGAAATAGCAAATTGTACTGTTAATGTGCAGCTTTAATTGTAACCGGCATCTTATCCAGGTGATTAAGATCTCGAGCTGTTTGATTGGGGAAAGTGTATTTACAGCTGCGGTGTCTCTAACCGATGCAGAAATAGTGGGTTCTCATGACAATAAGCGCAGGTTAAGAATCCCTCCAACTAATTCTTTGCCTCCGTTAAGTGAGGGGCTCTTCCCCCCCCCCCCCCTCACCTCTGAAGCTGGAGGCTGTGGGATTGATTTTATAAATGAGGGTGTTCGATGCAGGTCTTTGCGAACCAGTAGCACCTTTCTCGGCCCGGCCACCTTTGCCGCACTGGTTTGTGCAACCTCGGAGCGGACCAGCTTTTAAACAGCCTCTTCCGTCACCCCTAAGGTGCACCAAAGTGTCTTCCATTTGAAGTGTACCCCCCTCTGCAATGTGGCAGCAGTGTTGAAAACGGAGAGCTCTCACGCACAACAGTGAGATAATTGACCAGACAATCCGATATGTTTTCATGTTGATTGCGGGATGAAATATTCACCAAGACCTGGGCCTGGATTTTCCGCCCTTCGCGCGCAGACGTTCAGTAAGCCCGAACTACACCCATGGCCCCGGAACACGATTTCACTCTTGCTGTCACGTGAATTGTCTAGTGTGAAATGAGCTCTGAGAATGGCCCAGCGCTGCTGGGAGAGCAGGAAGAGGGCAGGAGGGGAGAAAAATGAAGGTGCCGGCTGGCACTTCTAGGGTGGTCCCTCCGGGGGACACCTGCTGTGTGTGGTATTATCAAAACGATCAGCACTGCAAGGATTAATGTAGTGTCGAGAGTAGCCACTAGAGGGAGCTACAGTTACACCTATATAAGGCAGTGTTGGGGGAGAATCTGGGAGAGTGTGCAGGAGTTAACTAGTGATGATCAGAAGAGCAGATAGTGTAAGTGAGAGCAGATCATAGTATACACCAGGAGTGAGATTAGCTGCAGATGAGTGTAGTTTAGATGTTATGAATCAACTGTGTATTCCCAAGGAGTATGTGTCGAATCCAAGTTAGTAGTGTTAATAAATTTGTAGCTTTGATTAAGTTAAAGCTATTTTGTGGTCTTTGTGAACACTACACTAAAGAACACCACACTGTGGACCTGTTTTCAAAAATATATCTATAAATTCTGACAGTAAAACAAGCAGCCCCTTCAAACACAAACCTCTGACCCTGATTTAATTTGATTCTAGCCTTGACAGTTCACCCGCCCTGGACCAATGTTGCAGCTAAAATGTGAAGGCCACCTGGTCAATCAGCCCCGCTCACCAGTAAAAGCAGTTTGCACCAACAACACAAAATTGCGTTCAGTTAGCCCCTTAACGGAGGTGTGCCTGCTCGATTGTCGGCTGGCACACGTCCGACTCTTGTGCGTGATTGCTGAACGAAACATCGAGCGTGTGCGCGAGGACGTTGGTATTCGCGCTTGACCTCTCCTCGCCCGATTTCACGCACTCCTGGGATGGGAGCCTAAGCAACGTAAATTTCTGACCTTAAAAGAAGAAACTCCCGGCTGTCAGTCTTTTAATGCCAATTGTTAACATCCACTTCTGAAATGTGGTCCTCTGACAGTGGAGCACTCCCTCAGTACCCCGCTGAAGTCTCACGTTCTACCTGTAATTATTTACTGAACTATCTATTATGTTAAATGTGCTTCAGGGCCTCGGGTAGATCTGAAAGCCAGAATGGCAAATTTATCTTTCGCGCCTGAACACGTCTCGCAGAGTATTTCACTTACATCTCATTATGTAGAAATAACACCTCTGACATTACGTCGGCAAAACATCAGAGCGATTTTCATAAAGCCCCACAAATGACAGTGAGAAGTGTGGTCAATTAAACTATTATTGTTCAGGGAGGAATGTTGGCCAAGGCACTGGTAAAGCTTCGAATAGTACACGGAGATGTTTAAACAAGTACCTGAACAGACAAATAATACCTAGTCAGAGCGCTGTCATTAAAGCAGTGTTGTATGGCACTCTGGGAGGACTCTGCACCATTATTTAAGTTAGGAGAATGGTTCGGAATAAAAATCAGGAGTTTGATGATGCTTATTTAGGGAGAGCCATTTATTATTGCTAATTTCTGTTCGATATTCATCAGATGTAACTTATTTTAATATTTACTTCAGTTTAATTTATTTCTTGGCCTTTGCTATAAAAACCCTTATGTTAAACAGATGGACCATAAAGATGAAAACAGCCTGGCCCCCTGAGAGATGTGAATATTTATTTATTTATTTACATAACTCTGCTTTGTCAGGGAAAAAGATTAAGAATCACCCATGTGCAGTACAAGGGAAGGAAAGTGGGTTATTACGTAGGACCCAATCAGTACCATATTGTCCACTGATTCAGATTTTGCCCCTCTCCGTTTGAACCCATGTCCTTTTAGTAGAGAAATAAGCTCCTCACCCACTTCACCCCTGCACACACACTGTATCTCGCCGTGAGCATTTTACATGAGATTTGCTAATTCTCTGACAAACAATAAAACGAGCACTGCTTTCCGCAGGTTCGCAGGTATCTTCCAGCTTTCTCGACCTGGAGCATTATTGGGTAGCACAGTGGTTAGCACAGTTGCTTCACAGCGCCAGGGTCCCAGGTTCAATTCCCGGCTTGGGTCACTGTCTGTGTGGAGTTTGCACGTCCTCCCCGTGTCTGCGTGGGTTTCCTCCGGGTGCTCCGGTTTCCTCCCACAGACGCGCAGGTTAGGTGGACTGGCCATGCTAAATGGCCCTTAGTGTCCAAAAAAGGTTAGGTAGGTGGGGTTGCTGGGTTCCGGGCATAGGGTGGAAGTGTGGGCTTAAATGGGAAGTTCTGTCCAAGGGCCGGTGCAGACTCGATGGGCCGAATGGCCTACTTCTGCACTGTAAATTCTATGAACAGGGTAGCGTGTTGTCCAGGTCTCATGGTGACCTCCTGGCTGAATAACCTCACCTGATGCTGAGTCTGATTGTAAGGAAGTTCCCCTGTTATAAATACATGGGAGAATTGAGAGCTAGTGGATAGTTGGAGAAGTGAAGTTTTGAGTGGAATGTTTTGAATGGCAGTACAGACTGGATGGGTCGAAAGACCCACTCCGATTGTAAACATTCTCATGTTTATTGGGGCTGCGGTTTCTGATGCTGATTTTAATTGTATAATTCATTCATATCTGTCTATCTTGCAGGATGAAAATGACAATTCTCCCACTTTCAGCCAGTCTTCCTATATCATAGCCGTCTCAGAAAGTATCATCGCAGGTAAGGCTCATGTAGCACTGATATTGTGGTTCTCTGGGAACTGCTGGAAACATCACAGAGGAATAGCATCACCAGGGGGAGTCTGAGAGAGGGATTCAGACACTTAGTGTGAATTCCCAATTAGGAAGGTATTGAATCGCGACTGAATTACAAAGTATTTACAACATCGGGGCAGACCATTCTGATAAATGGACTCTGCCATTTATGTTCCTAACAAGCCTCCTACCAACCACCTTCATCTGACCTTATCAACATTCTCCCTCTCTTCCTCACATCCTCATCCAGCTTTCCCTTCATTACATCTATAATACTCATTTCAGCTAAGGTCATAAGAAATGCTCCATGTGGAAGCAAGTTAGGAAAGCAGTTATGTTGAAATGGGTAAGTTAGTTTGAAACTTCTGCCTCTCTTTCACGCTCTCTCCCTCTCCTGTTCTCTCACTGTCGCTCGCGCTGCCCCTCGCTCGCACTGCCCTTGCTCGGTACCTGTCTCTCCCTTCTTTCAATCTGTATGTCATAAGTTTACAGAGTTTTACAGCTCAGAAAGAGGCCCTTCATGTCTGCCCTGGCCATCAAACACCTATCTGTCCTAATCCCATTTTCCACCACCTGTATCCTCGAATGCTATGATGTTTCACGTACTCCTCTAAATGCTTCTTAAATGTTGAGGGTTCCTGCCTCTACCACTCTTTCAGGCAGCGAGCTCCAGATTCCCACTACCCTCGGGGTGAAAACGTTTTTCCTCAAATCCCCTCTCAATCTCCCGCCCATTACCGTAAATCTATGCCCCTTGGTTATTATCCCCTTCACCAAGGGGAAAGGTTTCTTCCGAACCACCATATCCAAGTCCCTCATACTTTTGTACATCTCAATCAGGTCCCCCCTCAGCCTACTCTGCTCCAAGGAAAACAACCCCAGCGTATCCAACCTCTCTTCATTAGTGAAACCAGCCCAGGCAACGTCCTGGTGAATCTCCTCTGCACCCTCTCCAGTGCAATCACTTCCTTCCAATGGTGTGGTGACCAGAACTGCACACAGTACTCTAGTTTTGTCTTAACACGCGTTTTATACAGTTCCATCATAACCTCCCTGCTCTTATATTCTATGCCTTGGCTAATGAAGACAAGTATCCCATAGTCCTTCGTAACCACCTTATCTACTTGTCCTGCTGCCTTCAGGGATCTGTGGACATTCACCCCAAGGTCCCTCTGGCCCTCTGTACTTCCCAGCACCTCCCCATTCCTCTTTGTCCTCCAAAACTGCACCACCTCACACTTTTCAGGTTTAAATTCCATTTGCCACTATTCTGCCCATCTGACCAGCCGGCTACATCACCCTGTAATCTCAGGCTTTCCTCCTCGCTATTCACCACACTATTAATTTTTGTGACACCTGTGAATGTACTGATCATACTCCCCCACATTCCCATCTAGATCATTAATGCACACTACAAACAGCAAAGGGACCCAGCACCGATCCGAGCAGTACACCACTGGACACAGTCTTCCAGTCACAACAACAACCTTCGACCAACACCCTCTGCCTCCCACCACGAAGACAATTTTGGATCCAATTTGCTAAATTACCCGAGTTTCCATGGGCTCTTACCTTCTTGACCAGTGTCCTATGTGGGACCTTGTCAAAAGCCTTACTGAAGTCCATGTAGACAACATCAACTGCACTTCCCTCATCTACACACCTGGTCACCTCACAAAAATGCCATCAAATTTGTTCGACATGATGTCCCTTTGACAAAGCCATGCTGACTATCCTTCATTAATCCTGGCCTCTCCAAGTGGAGATTAATTCTGTCCCTCAGAACGTTTTCTAATTATTTTCCGATCACTCATGTTAGACTCACTGGCTTGTAATTATTTGGTTCTTCCTTGCTTCTCTTCTTGAATAACGGGTACCCCATTATCTATCTTCCATCCCTCTGGCACCTCACAGTAGCATAGTGGGTAGCACAGTTGCTTCACAGCTCCAGGGTCCCAGGTTCGATTCCCGGCTCGGGCCTCTGTCTGTGGCGGAGTCTGCATGCCCCCCCCCGGTCCCCCGTGTCTGCGTGGGTTTCCTCCGGATGCTCTGGTTTACCCCCACAAGTCCCGAAAGACGTGCTGTTAGGTGAATTGGACATTCTGAATTCTGCCTCTGTGTCACCAAACAGGCGCCGGAATGTGGCGACTGGGGGCTTTTCACGGTAACTTCATTGCAGTGTTAATGTAAGCCTACGTGTGACAATAAAGATTATTATTATGTGCCCAGAGAGGATTTGAAAATTAACGTCAGAACCCCTGCAATCTCCTCCCTCTTACCTCACAGCAGCCGAGGATATATCTCATCTGGGCCTGGAGATTTATCCACTTTTAACCCTGCTAAAACTATTAATACCTTCTCCCTCACAATGCTAATCTGTTCAATCACATTGCAGTCCCCCTCCTGGATCTCTCTTCCTACATTGTCCTTCTCCATAGTGAACACAGATGCAAAATACTAATTTAATACCTCGCCTATGTCTTTCAGTCCCACAAACAGATTGCCACTTTAGTTCCTAATGGGCCCTACACTTTCCCAAGTTACCCTGTTGCACTTAATATGCTTATAAAACACTTGGGGTATTTCCTTTATTTTCCCCACCAGTGTTTTTTCATGTCCGCTCTTCACTTTCCTGATTTATTTTTTAAGTAACTCCCTGCACATTCTATCCCATAATAATAATCTTTATTGTCACAAGTAGGTTTACATTAACACTGCAATGAAGTTACTGTGAAAATCCCCTAGTCGCCACATTCCGGCACCTGTTCGGGTACACGGAGGGAGAATTCAGAATGTCCAATTCACCTAACAAGTACGTCTTTCGGGACTTGTGGGAGGAAACCGGAGCACCCAGAGGAAACCCACGCAGACACGGGGGGATTGTGCAGACTCCGCACAGTCAGTGACCCAAGCCGGGAATGGAACCTGGGACCCTGGCGCTGTGAAGCAACAGTACTAACCACTGTGCTACCGTGCCGCTACTCCTCTAAGGCCTGCACTGTTTTCAGCCCTTCGTATGTCTCACAAGCCTCCCATTTTTTTCTGAACCAATGCTGTATTTCCTGTGTCAGCCTGGGATCTCTGGGCTTTTTGGTCCCACGCTGCTGGCATTTGGTCCCGTTACCCTTTACAGGAGCATTTTAGTTCTGTACTTTCTTTACCTCCCTTTTGAATGACTCTCACTGCTCTGATGTGTCTTGTGCTCTCTCTCTGTGCCCCCCTCCCCCTCTCTGCCCCGACCCTCTCAATTTCTCCCCCAGCCCTTTCCCTCCCAATCTGGTCCCTCTGGGAGGGGGAAGTCTATCTCCTTTATTACAATATCTAGTCCCCATGGATTGAGACAGGGTGAGGACTGGGTACAAAGTGGCAAACACCAATCCCCTCACTGCCACGTAAGCAGCTGAGAAACTGCATATGTGAGATGGGGGAGGTAACAAATTTTTAGTGATACTAATCGAGGCATCATGTCGTGGGACAGACTCAATCTGACTCTTCCCTGTCCATCATTTCCATGTATTCATGTGATCCCAGTCTGCGTCTCTCTCTCTCTCTCTCAGGAGCCACAGTATTGTTCGTAACAGCGTCAGATTTGGACCAATCTCGGGAGTACGGTCAGGAGTCGATAATCTACTCTCTGGAGGGGTCGTCACAATTCCGCATCAACACCCGCTCAGGTAGAACATCACCTACCTCTGTGGAAATGAGTAACTTACCAAAACATAAACCATAAAGTGGCCTAAAGTTTTGTTGAGCAAGTTTGCAATTTAAAACAATTTCCATGTGGTCAGCAGAAGTGAGAATCAGCGAACATCATTGTAACAAGCTCCTCGTGTCTCTCCTTTTCCTAATTCACAAAGCGTCTGTTCTGCCAATAGTTTTGCTCTTGGTGCAATGTCGTAATATTCTGTACGTTTTCTTGTAGGGGAAATAACGACTACTTCCTTTCTGGATAGAGAAATGAAATTTGAATATATCCTAATTGTCCGAGCTGTAGATGGTGGAGTCGCAAACAATCAGAAAACTGGAATAGCCACTGTGAGTGACACAATAATAATAATTGCTTATTGTCACAAGTAGGCTTCAATGAAGTTACTGTGAAAAGCCCCGAGTCGCCACATTCCGGCACCTTTTCGGGGAGGCCGGTACAGGAATTGAACCGCGCTGCTGGCATTGTTCTGCCTTACAAGCCAGCTTTTTAGCCCACTGTGCTAAACCAGCCCCATTGATATCTTCCCAGCTGCTGTAACACATCAGGAAGGGCGTGGCACTCCTCCAGTACAAACCTGCATTTTTAAGATCGCAGTCTAATATCGGTCCTGCTGCATGAGTTTTAAAAATAAATGTATTTGCCGAATGTGGGTTTCTTGAACCGCTGCAGTCCCTGAGGTGTAGGTACACCCACTGTGCTGTTAGGGAGAGAGTTCCAGGATTTTTCCCCAGTGACAGTGAAGGAACAGCCGATATATTTCCAAGTCAGGGTGGTGAGTGACTTGAAGGGGAACCTCCAGGTGGTGGGGTTCCCAGGTATCTGCTGCTCTTGTCCTTCTAGATGGTTGTGGGTTTGGAACGTGCTGTCTAAGGAACCTTGGTGAGTTCCTACAATGCATCTTATAGATGGTACACACAGTTGCCACTGTTCGTCGGTGGTGGAGGGTTTGAATGTTTGTGGAAGGAGGAGCAATCAAGCGGGGCTGCTTTGTCCGGGATGGTGTCGAGCTTCTTGAGTGTTGTTGGAGCTGCACTCATCCAGGCAACTGGAGAGTATTCCAATACACTCCTGACTTGTGCTTTGTAGATGGTAGCCATGATGTAGAGATGCCAGCGTTGGACTGGGGTGGGCACAGTAAGAAGTCTCACAACACTAGGTTAAAGTCCAACAGGTTTGTTTCGAATCACTAGCTTTCGGAGCACAGCTCCTTCCTCAGGTGAATGAAGAGGTTGGTTCCAGAAACATATATATGGACAAAGTCAGTCATCTTGCATCATTGGCTTTGTCTATGTATATGTTTCTGGAACCCACCTCTTCATTCACCTGAGGAAGGAGCAGTGCTCCGAAAGCTAGTGATTTGAAACAAACCTGTTAGACATTCAGCCTGGTGTTGTGAGACTTCTTACTTTGTAGATGGTGTCCAGGCTTTTTTTTTTTGGGGGGGGGGGGTCAGGAGGTGCAGGAGGCAACAATCTGCAAGTCAGCTAAAGTTAGTGGTCAGGAAGAGGCGTCTTCCTGCCTTAACAAAACTGACAAACGTCCGTCTGCCGACTTGCACGTTGGGAGATGCCAGCCTGGCAACAATTGCAAGAAATGAGAAGCAGCTGGCATCTGCGGGCAGTCCATGAGTGAGCTGGACAGTGCTTCACACTGCTGGCGAAGGCGTACCTCATTCACTCGCAGTGTTCATCATGGGTTTGGCCTCGCGTTGCTGTCATTTTGAGTGAATGAAGACAAACCTGGGTTTTATGTGAGGACCTCCTCGTCGCGCGTACCACAATCTATGGATTGCTTTTGATATGAAGTGCAGTAACTGTCATTATGTAGCCAAATATGAACCCAAAAACTGTGAATGGTTAGACCGTGAGTTAACCTACTGATTGTGTTGGTTACGGGCAGGGTGCCGGCCAGGTTACTAGGAACATTTTGCGCTCTTCTTCAACTGGTCCTAACCTGAGCAGGCAGGCAGGTTGATCTGACATTTCCGTAGAAAAGCTGCACCGTTAACCGTGCGGCACTCCCTCAGTGCTGCACTCTAAAACTTCCGAATCAGAGGTTCTGCCGAGTGAATTTAGTCAGCATTCATTTGGAATTGACTCTAAGAAGGTTCTTTGATCTGGTATACCCGTCAGACCCCAGCCGGCTCACTGTAAGAGCTGTAGCTCCTGCCACTTCCCTAGATTTTACTCGGAGCCCTGTAAATAATTCCTGTTCAGGTCATTATCCAATTCCTCATTGAAAGCCACAGTTTAACTTGTCTCCACCACACACTTGGACAGTGCATTCCAGAGTCTAACCACTCGCTGCATTAACGAGCTTTTCCCTCATGTTGCCACTGGTTCTTTTGCCATTCATTTTAAATTGATGTGCTCTGGTTGTTATGGGCCAGGGTTTAGAGAACCCCAAAGTGTATCGCGGAGTGCACCTGACCCACAACTTTTAATAGATTGTGGTATGTGGAGCACACGTCCCACTCTACAGGTGTGGTACAGCAGAAATGGATAAGTATTTTAAAAAACAAAACAATGTTTATTCTATGAACTCAAGTTAACCTTTTTAAAACATACAGTGAATATCTTAGCAACCATCAATTCAAATACAACCCCCAAAGACTACAACACTAAGTGAACCTTTAAGCTTTCCTTTTTAACATCCATACGACTTAAAAACAAAACCTTTATCAGAAGCACATCAGGTTAAAGTCACTATTGAAAACATTTATATTTCTGAATTCACCAGATGATCAAGAGATAGTCTTTTGATGGCAGAGAGAACAGCAGTATATCTGCTTGGTCTGGCTTCAGCTCCAACGCTAAAACACACCCTGCAACCTGCTCAAAAACGAAAGTAAAAAGCTGACAGACAGCCCAGCTCCACCCACTCTCTGACATCACTGCAATAGTAAACACCCATTTCTTAAAGGTACTCGTACTACAGATATTTATATACATACCCATTTATAGACACCCTTTCTTAAAGGTACTCTCACATGACATGGTTCTCAACCCCAGCTCCACCGAGAATAATTACTTCCTATCCACTCCATCCGGACCCTTCATGATTTTGAACACCTCTATAAAGTCTCCTCATGTTCTTCTCCAGGAAGACTTGCCCCTTCTCCTCTGTTTTATCCATGTAACTGACCCCCTCATCCCTGGAATCATTCCTTTGTGCACCCTTTCTAAAGCCTTCCCATCCCTCCAAAGGATATGGGGCATGGTTCAGCGACCCCGTTGCGAATCTGGGCACACGGGCGAGATCCAGATCTGAATATTTAAATGAGCCTACACTCATTTAAATATCCGGGCAGCGGATTCCCACTGCGCCCGGGACTCACTGGCCGCACCTGCGGGACCTCACCAGGGCGTCGTTTAGTAGTGGTCTCATTACCGTGGACCAGATGTAGCAGCACCTGGGGGGGGGGGGGGGGGGGGGCTGGTCACCGGCCGCTGGTGACCCCTGGGTGGTCGGAGACAAGGCAGGGTGTTAGTCTGGCACTCCCCTCTGGCACCTTGGCACATCACGGCCATGGTGCCCAAGTGCCAGGTTGGCACTGCCAATGGTTGGGCCCAGAGAGAATCTCCCAGAGGCCACAAAAAACGGCAAAGTGGTGTTGGGTAACGGGATGTTTCCCAGCAGTGCACCACCAAGAAGCACCCCATTAAACCACTCTTGTCAGCGCACTTTGACTTCAGTCCGCTGAATCGTGTCCATGGCACCCAGACTTGGACAGAAGATGCCAGTGAAGGCTGAAGCAGAGTTTTACAACTGTTCAGCATAACCTCCTTATTTTTGTACTTTATGCCTCTGTATTGCTAAAGCTCGGAGTTAACTACTGTCTTGACCTGCTCACCCACCTTCAACAATTGTGCACATAAAACCTGCCAGGTCCTTCTGCCCTTGCACCCTTTATTAGAATAGCACCCTTTATTTTTTTATATTGCTTATTTTACATCAGCTGTTGATTGAACATTTATTTTAAATTGGAAAAGTGTGGACCCTGGAATCCATCACCACTCACGCATGACCTTCAGAGAAATGCCACTTCCAACCTCCAATCTTGCTCGAAGCTTATTCATTTTACCCTCCTGTCTATAACTCTGCACACTCGGGCCATATTAAGTGTTCAGCTTGGAGCATCCATCTCGGCATTTTTGAAAAAAACTGCTGGCATATAATCCTTTCCATCACTTTCTCAAAGTTCAGCTCTGTTTTCTTAAAAATAAATCTCTTGCCAACTTTTTTTGCTCCCACCTCGTTCGTTGATACAGGGAATTATCAGCACGGAGCTGCGTTCCTCTGCTGTGGAACAAAAGCCGTAGAATAACTTTCCACCCTAATTAATATGTGCACTTATCCAAAGCATGTAAATAGTTTTCTTTTAACTGATGTGCGAAGTGCTTCGTTCTTCCTCACTTGAATAGCTGGAGAGAGACCAGAAGTGAAATTGACCAAAGTTGTTGTCACAGGAGCCATTGTGAGATTGGCGATAAAGCACTGGAATTCTAACCCCCGTCTGTCATTATATTGTAGAACCTCGCCTGCAGTTTCTCTCTCCTGTCACGGGCTGCTGTGCTCGAGAGATTTTCAGGGTTGATACGATCAGTCAGAGCTTGGGCATTATTTTGCTGCAAGGGCTACAGAAGGATTTGGGCTTTTTTCTTTCTGACAGAGATAGTAATCACAAGGTCCTTTTGAGGGCGTTTTGTCTATTGGACAGGTGTAGACAGATAGGTGAATGTTCCCATAGACCCCGAGGCTATAGACAAGAAGCAAAGCAGAAAGAGCAAACATGTCAGCGATGGGGCGTTGCTAATTTTCACGCAGCTGAAGAGAGGCGTGGATTTTGTCGCTCCTCATTACATCTCCCAGTTACACCTTGGAGCACTTCACCCACAGTTCATACCGTTCCCACTCGGCCACGACGGAAGGAGCCGGGATTTTGTGCTTGTGATGACTTCTTACTCCGAGGCAAATAAGGCAGAGAGACAGAGAGAGACCCACAGAACTAAGCCACAGAACAACTCTATCTTTCTTTTTTGAAGGTGTCAGCCTAGGTTCATTGGGAAACCCTCTTGCTTCTGAGCCATGTGGTCGTGAGTTTGGTCGTGAGTTTCGATCTCACTCTTTAGTCTGGGCTGGATCTCCCCGTGCAGTACTGAGGAGTTGCAGCGCTGTCAGTGGTGCCATCGTTCAGACGAGATCCCATCTGCTCCCTCTGGCAGATATACAAGGTCCCCCAGCACTATTTCAAAGAAGAGCAAGCGGCCTCTCCCTGGTGTCTACTCCAAGAGTAAATCTGTTGCCACTTTTCTACATTAGAGCAGTGTCTGTAATTCAGAGTTACTTCCTTGGCTGTAAAGATTTTGGGGGCAACGTGAAAGGTTCTCCATAAAGTTGAGTTCTTTCCTTTCATCTTCTGTTACCCGCCACAATAGGCAGAGCTTCTTTTATACACAAGAGGCTCTATGAACTGCAGTGAGATTCATGATCAGTTATTCTGTAGTGCTGCTTAAGGAACGAATGTTGGCCAAGGCACCAAGAATCGTCTTTGCTCTTAATTGAATAGTTTGCACCTTCACCGTGAACCATCAAAAGCAAACAGCAGGGATATTGTTTTAACCCTAATTGCCTGAGGAACAGTGTATCACTACATCAGTACTGTATCAGAATCTCTGGTTAAACTTGGTTTCTGGAGCCTTGTAATTGGGCCTGAATCCACAATCTTCGACAGTCTGAATATACATCAGAAACTATCCTTAAGTTCAAAAGGATTCCCTTGAGTTTCTGGCTCATGATGTGAATTTGTTTCCTTAAAGCTGCATGATTGGAATTTATCTTTTCTAAAATAAAGACTGGTGACTGATTTTGGACCTTTGGCATTGCAGTTTCCTCAAGTTCGCCAGACCATAATCCATTTGAACATGAACTTTAGCGAGACTGAAATGAGCCCCGAGAGCATCGCTGATTTGGTATGGGTTAAAGAGCTGCGTTTACACACCCACAGAGCATTAGTGCATTGGTGTGCAGCACTGTAGAGAGACTGGATGTCAATTCTGTCCCATAAACATCTCTGGGTGGGTTTGAGGGATTGGTGACAAGTTGGACCTTGGCAGAATGAATTTCACCCTATCCCAGCTTTCATCGCACTGAAACCAGTGGCCCTGACATCAACCGTCTCCCATAATCATTGGATTTGCCAGATTGCTGGTGAAGAATGAAGTATATCCTGTGGGGGTAATCCTGGGCAGAGCTCTGTCCGCCAATGTGCCCCATTTGAGGTAAGGGGAAGCCAGGGAGCAAGTTGGCCTCTGTTGGACTCTGGGGACTTGCTTTGAGGCTAACTTTGGTCGAGGTCTGGAGACGGGGTACTTGTTGGATTGGATTTGTTTATTGTCATGTGTACCGAGGTACAGTGAAAAGTATTTTTCTGCGAGCAGCTCAACAGATCATTAAGTACATGGGAAGAAAAGGGAATAAAAGGAAATACATAATAGGGCAACACAAGGTACGCAATGTAACTACATAAGCACCGGCATCGGGTGAAGCATACAGGGTGTAGTGTTAATGAGGTCAGTCCATAAGAGGGTCATTTAGGAGTCTGGTAACAGCGGGGAAGAAGCTCTTTTTGAGTCTGTTCATGCACATTTGTATCCCCCTCATGGTTCAGCAACAGTGTCCTGGGAAAGGAAACCCAGGCAGGCAGGGTTAAAGCTCAAAATTGGGAGGAGAGATCAGGAAAGATCTCACCAAGAGATCAGGAAAGAATGTTTTAAGTATAACTTTCAGTAACTTTTTTAAAAAACTGAGCGATTGAGTCTTTCACATTACTGATACTTAACTAACTCGAGACATTTTGTGAACTGTTTCAGGTGAATATAACTCTGCTTGACATAAATGATAATCGCCCTGTTTGGAAGGATGAGCCATACTTAGCCAATGTGGTTGAAATGTCACCAATTGACACAGATGTGATCATTGTAAGTATTTCCCAATATCACAAGAAGCATGCGAATGTCTGAATCTGCTCTAGGAAGTACACAGATACGTCTCAGCTTGTGTCCCCCCCAAAAACACCAACGTAGATGCCTGGCTGAAGGCAGCATTAGGGGAGGTGGTGGCGTAGTGGTATTGCCACTGGACTAGTAATCCAGGGACCCAGGGTAACGCTCTGGGAACCAGGTTCAAATCCCACTACGGCAGACAGTGAAATTTGAGTTCAATTAAAAATCTGGAATTAAAAGTCTTAACGATGACCGTCGATTGTTGTTAAAAACCCATCTGGTTCACTAATGTCCTTCAGGGAAGGAAATCTGCCGTCCTTACCAGGTCTGGCCTACACGTGACTCCATACCCACAGTAATGTGGTTGACTCTTAACTGCCCACTGAAATGGCCGAGCGAGACACTCGGTCCAAGAGCCGTTAGGGATGGGCAATAAATGCTGGCCCAACTGGCGAAGCCCAAATCCCCACAGCGAATTTAAAATAAAAAACTTTGACTTGGTCTGTGTTTGGCTGAGTCAAATAGCTCAGTGGTCGGGCTGGCTGGCTGAAAGTGTAACTCAGAACGTTGAAAGGTGGCTAACCCTGACCGACAGAATTTTGCAGGATGCACAATCTTCGTTACCCAGCCTCAAAGCAAACTTTGCCCACCTGTGACGTAAAGAACATGCAATGACAAAACGTCTGGGGTGAAGATTCCCCCCCCCCCCCCCCCCCCCCCCAGCCTCTTTGTGTTAGCAACTTCGTAAGTGGATCTTTTTCGATATTTTCCTAATTCAGATCCAAGTACAAACCCAAAAACTCACCTTGTCCAACTTAGAATGCTAGAAACACAAGTCAATGCAGGGAAGGTTGTGGATGGGGCTACCAAGTGTTCAGCAATCCCCCGCGTTATGGTAAGTTACAGGTTACGCTGGGCCGATTGCAGATCCACTTCCTTCGGTTGATATTTACTTCGGGTCAAGGGACAGAGAAACCCTTCAGACACAATCCAGTGACTTTTCGAAAAGCTTGCAGGTTTCCCAACCCTTACTGCCCATACATTGAGGAAAGGGTGAATCTGGAGTCTGTCCATTCCCTAATCCAGATGTATTTACCAGGCCGCACAGTGCAGGCACAGAATTCCCTGATCCTTACGTCCAGTGTAAACTTTTTTATCCACCTTGAATAATTCCCTAATCTTTTTCCAATAGGGGGTGGGGGTGGGGTGCCCCCCCCCCCCCCCCCCGCCCCCCGATAAAGCCCCAATTCTTGCGCTAAATCTGATGCAAGAGTCGAGGAGCTGCTGTATGGAATCTATATTTCTCAAGGCTGTGTTGACTAGTGCAATTAAGCAGAATCCTTCTCATTAGTAAACTGATAATTATTGTAACTATCCTGAAAGGCTTTCTGGATCTGTTGAACTCATGGTCACTCTCAACAGCCGTTTGTATTTGTCTAACGCCTAAGTTGCTCATACACGATCACGGGAGCCTTATCAAATAAAATCACATAAGAGATTTGGGCAGGTGAGATGAAGCTGAGCGGAAGATGTAGGTTTTGAGGAGTGTTTTTAGAAGAATGGAGAGGAAGAGGAGTTTAGGGAGGGAATTCCCAATCTTGGGACCCAGACATCTAAAGGCACGATCGCTAATGGTGAATGGATTGAAATCCAGGATGTGTAAGGAACCAGGGTTGGAGGAGATCTCCGATCTAAAGGGTTGCACGGCTGGAGGAGGTTACAGACACGAGCAACAGGCCATGCACAGATTTGAATAAAATCAGATTTCTCCACTTAAACAGAAACACAAAAGATAGGAGACCATGCGGCCCTTTGAGCCGGCTCCGCCATTCTTCATGATCATGGCTGGTCATCCAAGTCAATAGCCTGTTCCGCACCCCCCGCCCCCATCCCCAGTCCCCCAATATCCATTGATCCCCTTCGCCCCAAGTGCTATATCAACAAAATTGTCTCCCTATCACAAAATATATTGAGGGAGTTGAGGGGATATCTGAAATGAAAAGAGGGATTAATTGCCTTCATCCGAAAGCCAGGTTCACGTTAAAATCTTGGCAGGCATCAATCAGGAGGGTGTGTGGGTTCAAACCCTATCCCCAAGCTGTCGGCACTCGTTCTAAGCTCACACACCAGTGAGAATATAACTTTGGTGCGTTGCCTTAGGTCTCAGATGAGCTGCCAAACCACAAGTCTCTTGTTCAGTTAGACGTTGACGGCTTGTGAGCTCTGTTAGAAGAGGAGCTGAGAAAGCTGCCCCCCCCCCCCCCCAAACAACATTAGTTTGCCAATCCAAAACCACCTAAAACAGAGCAACTGGCCACCCACCCAACTATAGGCGAGGTCTTCCTGTGCGCTTTCTGGGTCGCCATACATCTCCATGAAGCAGGGTTCGGCCTACTTTATTGATGGCTTGCGAGGCAGAATGAAGTTGTTACTGAGAAATGTGACAAGGTGCTTTAACTGATGAAGGCGTTACATCCTTATGTGTAAACATACTTCCTGATGGATTGTTAATTTTCCCCTTTCCCTTGTGCAGAAGCATTGGCAAGATTTATTGCACAGTGGTTTATTAGGATTCAATGTACTCAGTGCATGTTACACGATGAGTGCTTTGTAAATGCTATCAGTGTGTTCATGTGAATGTGAGGTAGGTTTGATTTAAATGCGTTGCTTGACATGCAGTGAGAAATCCCCGCTTCTGAATTATTGATTACGTGTCACTGTGGTGTGATATACACACAGCCCCACAGCCCCTGTTGTCTAGACAAGAGATAATTGAACAATTAAATATCGTAACATATCTCTGATTATGCTCACATCAGTGTTAGTGAGAGGCTGGACGGTGAATCTCCATATTTAGAACAATTAAATTGAAGGTTGGCGTATTCCTGTGAAATAAACTCTTACAAAGCAAGTTGGTTATTACGGCGGAGTGGAAACATTGATGTGACGACTAATTTCCTTGAAGGTGCTTCTGCAGAAGTAGAATCTCACAGCTACAGAATGTGACAGTGTGTCAACCTTTAAAACATTTTGTTTCTATCAATATGGCCTTGTCGATATGGCCATTTATACAGCAGCTGATTGGTGGTGGTGAAGTTATCAGTGTCATGGTGAGTTATATCCCCTTAACCCCCCCACTCCTTCCCATAGGCATCTTCAATTAATTACTTGCAGTCATTAGATAAACAAATACAGCAACCATTCTGCGCACAGCAAGATCCAAATAACACTACAATGAGTGGTCAGTTAATTTTCTTTGTGGGTATTGGTTATGTGAAGGGAAGTTGCCTTAGAGGTCTGCAATCAGGAGAGTGGAGGACAGGACTATCGTTTCTGGCAATCAACAGGACTTTCACCCTCATGGCAATGGTCACTCCTGCACAGTCGGTGTGTCTAACACTTTCAGGCCGGGAACCGACCCTGCCCTCGAGCTCCGAGAAGAATGAAGAAGTGGCGGTGAAACGGGGGGTCACGTGACCTGATTAGGGCTGCCATTGCAGTGAAGGCATCTCAGGGAGCAGGACCTTGGGAGAAGGACAGGGAGAAGGTCTCAACCATAGAAGTTGTGGCAGAAACAAGCCTCAGGTAAAGGACGAGGACAGAGATCGATCAGAAACCGATTGAGAGAAAGGAGCAGAGCAATAGGCTGTGAATTCGGAGAGCTGCGAGGCACAGGCTTGAAGTGAAGTGTGCTCAGGTGAAGCCCTGATAATCCAAGAGGGCAGTAAATGGTTGGTGACTCCATGCTGTGGGTCATGAAGTAGCCTTTAGAACAGTGCAGTGCTTTGCTTGGCATAGCCAAAGATATGAAAGTGTGCTTGAGAGGTGAAGCTGGAGTGTACACAGAGATCCAGGAGAAAGGAATCTCAGGAGTGAAACCCTGGAGATGGATCCTGGTTGAGGCAATCCAAGTGGGATCAAAGTTTGAAGATAATTCTAAGGAAATGTGGAGAGTGGAAACCCACACAAGGAAGACAAAGTTTTAGTACGACCGATTGGCTCTTTGGTGTGAAAAGAGCCTGGGTGGGTGGTTGAGAAATCCATGGAACCTGCTTTGGTCGCACCTGTTATTTACTTAGGAATATATTGTGTGTGTCCACTGTTCACCAGTTCATTCACATGTACTGCATATTTACCCTGAATATCAGAGTATAAGATAGATATGGTAAATTGCTTTATCTTTCCAAATGTATGTGTGTCTGAAATAATAATCTTTATTTGTGTCACAAGTAGGCTTACATTAACACCGCAATGAAGTTACTGTGAAAAGCCCCTAGTCACCACAATCCAGCGCCTGTTCGGGTACACTGAGGGAGAATTCAGAATGTCCAATTCACCCAACAAGCACGTCTTTCGGGACTTGTGGGAGGAAACTGGAGCAGCCGGAGGAAACCCACGCAGACACGGGGAGAACGTGCAGACTCCGCACAGACAGTGACCCAAGCCGGGAATCGAACCCGGGTCCCTGGTGCTGTGAAGCATCAGTGCCAACCACTGTGCTACCATGCCATCCATAAAGATGTAGCTGGCATGGAGGAATAGTGAAAATTTCAATCATTGTTTGTTTTGAGATCTTTCCAATCTTTTGGGCTGGTGCAATGAAGTTCATTTTACTTGTTTAATGAACGTTTTTAATCTGTGTGTTAAAAGTTCATCGACAGACTCCTGTGAATTTGTACAGTAACTTTCCTCAACAGTTTCTTTAAAAATACATAAAAGTTAGGATCTACCCAAGCAGGTCTCACTCTGGGATCGGCATTGCAAATGGGATTGTAACAGTTATGACAACAAAATTACTCCCTTTGAACATCCAGAAAAAAGTAGCCACCAATGCGGGAGTTTGACATCTCACCTCAAGGTCTCCATCACTGATCACTTTGCTCTTTAAATGAGCTTAGAGAAGCCAATCAACTTGCCTTGCTTGATGGCCGTTTGGTGATCTTTACCTCTTAACCTCCCCTATTTTATTTTTCACTCGCTTTTTGTACTTTGTATAACTCTCCTGATTTTCTTTATGTTATGCTGTCTAAATTTATCAAAGGTCTTAATTTTCTTTGCTGGTCTTGCTCTCTCGCTGTCACTCCCCAGCAGCAACCCACATCAACCCCTTTGTCATTGTTGCAACCCTTTCGTCCTAGTAAGAATGTGTTTATCCTTAACCCATGCACCTCGTATGTAAATATCTTCCCTTGTTGAGTAAGACCGGATAATAGTATCGATTACCGCTTGTCCACAGGTGTCAGCCTTTGACCCGGATCTGGCTGAGAATGGCTCTGTTGTCTACACCATCAATCCTCCAAATCCATTCTATCGAATCAACAGACATACGGGGAAAATCCGCACATCTGGTGTCGTGTTGGACCGAGAGAATATGGATGCCAGCGATGCTGAATTGATGAGGAAGATCATTGTTTCAGTCACAGACAGTGAGTAACTGGCGCTCTCATTAAGACAGGATATCCTGCAACCGCCTTCCATATTCACTCGAAAGATTCCATGCCCATTTTGTCTACAAATAGAAAATTTGTGCGTAACGCAGGAATGGACTCCCTGAAGGCCATTCACGTGACATAGAAGCTGAGTGTGAGGTTTGTTACGGTTGATTGAACCCTTGGATGAGGTTCCAGCCTCTAATTATTAATGATGTACATCGACCTATGGCCTCTCACTAAACGGAGGAGTATTTTGCGGGAAGTTGCCCAGGCTGGGGGGTGGTGGGGGGGGGGGAGTCAAGAAAAGATGGCCATAGCTATAGTCAAGGGGATGACATTTCAAGGTGGGAGAAGCTTGGCAAAGTAACTAGAGAGAGAATTTGAGAGTACCGTGGATACTGAAGGTGGGCCTCAGACAAACTTGTGGGTTTGCAGAACGCACTGTCCTCAAAAAAGAAATATCGCCAATGTGGGATCACTTGAAGCATGTAAAAGGGCTTAGCAATCATGTTTGTTTACATAATGGTGGCGACACTGCAAACTTACCTCATTGACTGTAAAGCCCTTTGAGATGTCCTGACCACATGAAAAACATGATAGAAATTTATTCCTTTATTATTCACACGGTTTGATTCTGGATATCCCTTTTACCCTTGTTTAATTATTAGTAACTTCGCTTCATATAATTGCCCTTTTGACGATCCATTCTCACCCAACACACGGATTCATGCCCCATCAGGTGGGAAAGAGGAATTCCGGCCGCCGTGTCAACGCGTTCAAAAATAACGTGTTTGCAATTCCTCTGCGCCCCCAGGACTGATCGGTTCTCCCTTCCTTCCCTTGCTTAAGTTGAGTGCCGGAGTTGGGCCGAGAGTGCGCTTTAGTGGCTCCGTGCTGCATTAAGGAAACTCTGTCCCTCTCTTCTTTTCTCGCACTGGGGATTTTGCTCGTCAGTCATTCCATTGGAAAAGCTTCCAAGCTTATCTTGTGTTCAGTGTGTGATTGGCAACCCGCTAATGGACCAGCATCTTATCTGGCTAACTTGATGTGCTGTAATTTAGAATCCCTTCCCTGCTTTGCTCTGCACAGCCGTTGGATAAGTAATTGGGGAAAATGTGCACCATAGGCCTGACTCTCGCAGTGTGGAGCATTAGTTATGATTAAAATCCCGCAGAAATTTCTGCAGGTCCTTGAAGCAACGCTCACAATCCTTAACGTGCAGCATGCCAGATATTTTGTACTAGGGATCCACTGATGATGGCTGGATCAAGACTTTAGTCTATTTTTCTTTATAAGTAAATTCTACTAAGGGTGCGATTCTCCCCGAGCCCCTGCCGACTAGTTCGATTGTGTGCGGGGGGCGGGCGAAATCGAGGTTTCTCCGGCCTGAGGTTACAGCAGGATCTTCCACTGGATGATCACTAGAGGGCAGCACTCACAGGGGGTATAAATACAAGCTCAATCTGTTTTCCCGCTCTCTTCGGGTGTGTTGTGACTAGAAAACAGACGTGTAGAGTTAGCTCAGTGCAAGTATAATATTCATAGTTAATCTAATTCTATCTTGTTTAATTTAACTGCTAGTAAAAGTATTGAAGAATCGAACACTCAAGTTAATTGATTAGTTACTCAATAAATGATTTGTTATCACTGGACATCTTTGAGTATTCATCATCATCAAAGTTAAGAACTTCTCGGCATAAACAAATGAGTAACACATATTACTTCAAGTAATATAACATCCGCCATTGGGTTGGGGGGGCGGGGGGGGGGGGTTGACCGACCAAAGGGTTGGTGTTCATATCATTTCCATCTGGCTAATGGGATACAGATAAAGGTCTCTCTCCCCACAAGCCAGATTCTTCATGAATGCTAGTGGGAAAACTCGGCAGCACGAAACACGTTTGGAACAGGTTGGAACTCACCTGACCAATGCCCTGATGTTTTGATTCGCTGCCTCGTTGTGCTCTGTTGTCAATTTTTTAATTTAAACTTTTCTGGAAAGGTAAACAAATGTTTTCCACCGTGTGTGATCACAACAGTCAGGTGTAATTCCTTTGCAGTCGACCCCACTAGGAAGTTCTTTGCGAACGGGACTTACTCCATCACTGCGGTGTGCTATTGGTCTTCAGTGTGCCGATCCCATCGCCGCCACTACCTAAGTTGCTCACTGAATACTGTCACAGTTACAGCTGCCAATGAATAGCGATAGTGGATTAATCGTGTATTGACCTTCAAGCTCCTTGTCAGGGCCAGTGCAACGTGCAGCCAAGAAGTTATCTGTTCCTCCAGCCAAGCTCCCACTCCAACTCCAACTGTCTGGGTCAGGAAAGAGTTGGTGGGAAGCTCGACTCCTTGCTGCTGTACTTCAAAGTTTTCCGGACAGGACCATTGGATCAGCGCACTGGATAAATTTATATGAGTTCTGGGTAAGCTGATTTGAAAGTTGTTGGGAGGTTTGAGCCTTTCTTTAACCCAGTCACAGTTCATGCTGACTTACACTCTGCTGTCAATGAAACTGCCTTCCAGTGCCACACATCTTCCTTTCAATGCGCGATCAGGACCCATATTCAGCTCTGGCAGTGTGAAATATATCTCAGCCGTGTCTCAGTGGGCAGCATTCCTGCCTCGGACAATGACAGGATGCAAAGGCCTCAGCACAACATCCAGGCAGGCACTGCTGTGCAGCATCGTTGGGGTGCTGCACAGTTGGAGATACCATCTTTCAGCTAAGACAATAAACCAAGGTCCCAGCTCCCCGGTCCAGTAACATGACACTAATTGTGGAAGAGCATGGGAGGTCTCTCTTCAGGTTGTTAAAGCTGCTCGATAAATTTAAACTTGTCTTTTATTATCACTCCAAAATATTGGAAAGAACTTGCCTGGAATGGGCAACAACGAAGCAATCTATTGAATACAAATTTCATCAGCCACAGGAACTCCCTGAGGGGAGTGGGGAAATAATGCAAATTCTTCTTGATTCGTAGCCCAGTGGCTGAATATCAGCAGTCCCGATTCTGAGTCCGAAGGGTCTCGCGTTCACGTTCCACACGGGGACTTGAGCACAGAGCCAGCATTTCAGTGTCGCGCTGGGGGAGTGCTACATTGTTCAAGAGGACTTCCTTCAGGTGAGATCTTAAAGCAAGGGGCCCTGCGCCTGTGCTGCTAAACTGGGTGGACATCAAACTTACTGGGAAGGTGGAATTAGGACCGTATGGCATGGGGGAGGAGATGAAAATGGCCTGAATGGCTGAGCCCCCAGTTCCCATTCCTTGTGTTCTAATCCAGTGGTCCTGAATGAAAAGTGTTAAGTTCTTCAGTTATCCGGATTAACATTCCTCCCTCAGCCACTGCCATGGCAAAAAACAGATTTCACTAGTTATTCGTCCCTTCCCAGTGTGTGCGATCTTTCTGAGCACAAAATGCCTGCCAGGCCAGGCTGCAGCAGCAATCCGTGATTTCGAAAAAACGTTTATTGTTGGCGAACTGCTTTGTGATGACTCTGAGGTATGGGATATGGCACTAATCTGTTTAAGCAAGTTTTTCCCTAACCTGTTTTGAAGTAGAATTGCAAAACGGGCAGAACCAGAAAAGCCTCCTCTCCCCCACCCCCCTTCCACAAACACACACACACACACACACACACCAATTCCTTTAATTACAGAGAACCTTAAGGATTTGGGTCATTTAAGCTGACACAAAGGGACATTTATTCACTCGGAGGCTTGAGAACCTTTGGAATTCTCTACCTCGAGCTGCAGATGCTCGGCTGCTAAATATATTCAAGGTCGAAATTGATGGTTTTTTTGTGCACTACGGGAATTTAGGAATGTGGGGATGATGCAGGAAAGTGGAGTTTAGGGCGCAGGCCAGTCCTGATGTTGCTGAATTGCGGAGCGATCTCGAGGGGTCAAAGTTCCCATGTTCCTTGTTGCCTTATGCTTTTTTGCCCTGTTACAGAGGGAAGGCCGCCGCTACTAGCCAGCAGTAGCACCATTGTCACTGTGAACTTGCTGGATCTGAATGACAATGACCCCGTTTTCCAAAATTTGCCATTCACCGCTGAAGTGCCGGAGGATCTGAGAGTTGCCTCGTCCATTTTCCAGGTAACCATTTCAGATGTTTAAGGTGCTTGCAAAACACTTTCAGCATGGTGTTTGTATGTGTGGAGGTTGGTTTCAATTCCAACTGCTATGCTATTGTGCTTCGAGAGGGCTACAGCATGAAGAATAAATAAAAGGCATAAACATGTGGGTGTTGCTTAGCAACTGGGGCCTTGTAAGGTAGAGAAACTTTTTTGTTTTGGCTGAATTTGTGGCCAGTTCGAGATAGGTTGTGAGAGAGAAGACGCTCCCTTAGCTCTGCTCACAGTGGTTGGTTTAGAAGACTGGAGAGTGAACATCTCTCTCGGCTTTCCTAGAAGAAAAGCCATACTGTGGTGCATTGGTTGAGAAAACCAGTGCAGCGATCCGAAGAGCAGCGAGTTAAGGAAACTTGCAGAATGAAGAGAAGTTTTCAAGATGTCTGAAGGTAAAGGTCCAGTACAGTGTACTATTCAGTAAAGACTGAGAAGAAGGCTAAGGTGCCAGGAAGATACTTGAAGTGATTTTCATCTTTGTGAGATTTTACTACAGCCTGTGGACTGTGATTTGAAGTAACTATGGAAATCGGTGGCTGGATATCAGAGTTTCTGTAAAAAGAAAGGAAATCCCAAAAGGGTTGGTGCAAAATCCTGGATTGGATTTGCTGTTAAATGTAGAGTGGAATCTTTGTTCAAAATTGTTTTGTATTACAGTTGGTGTATGGTATGCTGAAGCAGTGTCCGAGGTGAGTCACGTGAGCACTGGTGACCTCATTAGTTAGATGCACAGGTTTTAGTCCCAGTCTGGTATTTAAGCCTGTGAGAGTGCACAGCCTAAAATAACAAAAACCTATCTGTTGAGTTCCAGCAATCCCGAGTTGTATGTTCCGACTGTGGTCTCGTAAAGGGCTCAGTGCAGATCTCGGAATGCAGACCGCTAAGGGAAAGCATACTTATGAGGGAAGATTTTAAAGGGTGTTCTCCAGGGGATGTGGAGTTTGGAAACCTTCACGTGACAATCATCCGGAGGGATTCTGAGGAGAAAACCCCAGACACTAACTTGGGTTCAGAGTAGAGTGTGTGTGTTTGACCACAGTCATCCTGCGTGCTTTAAAAGGGACTTTGTGTTAATGAGACATTGTAGATTGAGATGTACTTTGTAATCCGTGTTGATCCTAAAATCTGTATGTAATTGTTAAGGGGGGGGGGTCAAAGGAGCATTATATCGTATTCCAATTTGTTCATCAGTAATAAATGTTTTTTTTCGTGTTAAAACACATTAGCTGCCCTGGTACTGTGTTCCTTCAGGTTTTATTAAAAAACTAAAAGTTGCGGCCTTTTGATCCAGGGTTACATTCTGTGATCTTCCCATCCAGTTACATCATTAACGGGGCTAATTCCCTGTTCTCATGAGAAGCAGAGCTCAAGGTTTATGGGCTAGGAAACGTTGCCCCTCCCGTAGTCCTGTGCTCCCCATTGGAAGAGTTCAGCCAGCAGTGGAGGGAGCTTTGTGGCTGTGATGGTGCAAAAACCCGAATCTGCCAGGATTTATATGGGGCAATACACTAAGGCCTGTAGCAGAAAATTAACTTTGATCATTCCTGAAACCAGTTTCCGTTCTTTCTGAAATCTGGAACATTCTTCCGTCAAAGGCTGTCGATATTGGGGATCAGTTAGAAATTTCAAAACTGAGATTAAATTATTATTGTTAGACTAGATTATTAATGGTTAAAAACCAAGTGGATAGTTGGTATTAAGATTCAGGTCAACCGTGATCTAATTGAGTGGCGCAATGCCCTCGAGGAGCTGATGGCCTATCCCTGCCCTTATGTTCCTTACCCTTGTCCTCACCTTCTCTCAGGGCGTCAACCTATCCTGTTTCTGCAATTTCCTCTAGTCTTGCCTCTCCTCTCCCATTGGGGTGTACAAAATTATTACAGGACTGGACAGTGTAGTTGCAGGGAGGATGCTTCCCTTGGTTGGGGTGGGAGTTTGAGGGGGGCTGGGGGTCTAGAACCAGGGGACGCACTCTCTGAATAGGAGGTAGGACTGAGAAGAGGAGGAATTTCTTCAGACACATCTTTAGAATTCCCGACCTCAGAGAGCTGTGGGGGCTCAGTCATTGAGTAAGTTCGAAGCAAAGATCGGTAGGTTTCTAGATAACAGTGGTATGAAGGCATAAAGGGATAGTCTGGGTAGCTAGCATTGAGGTAGTTAGATGGCAGAGCAGACTGAATGGCTTGCTTCTTTGTTCTATATTCATCTCCAGGCCTGTGGTATTTTGTGTGCTTCCCTTCTTCCTACGAGAACAAGCTTGAGGGGCTGAATGGCCTTCTTGTTGTTCCTATGTTCTGCAGGGTGACCATCAGATGTCCGAGCAGAAATAGGCCTATTCGCGTAGGCTCCACCATTCAATGAGATCATATCTGATCTGATAATCCTCAACTCTACTTCCCCACCTTATCCCCATAACCCTTGATTCCCTCACTGATTAAAATTCTGTCTATCTCGGCCTTGAACATACTTAATGACCCAGCCTCTACAGCTCTCTGCGCTAAATAATTCCACAGATTCACTACCCTCAGAGTTCTTTTCCTCATCTCTGTCTTAAATTTGTGACCCCTTACTCTGAGATTATGCCCTTTGGTCCGAGACTCTCCCACAAGTAGAAACAACCTCTCCCCATCTACCCTGTCAAACCCTTGAGAATTGTATATGCCTCAATAAAGTTGCCTCTCATTCTTCGAAACTCCAATGAGTACAGGCCCAACCTACTCGCTCTCTCCTCATAAGAAAATCCCTCCCTACACGGGATCAACCCAGTGAACCTTCTCTCGACTGCCTCCAATGCCAGTGGGTCTTTCCTTCGATGAGGGAACCAAAACTGTTCACCCCTCCCCTCGCAGTTTGCCTGTCCCCTTCTTCCTTTTCAGATGCTTCCCTCTTTTCTGTCACTAGGTGGTGGTGCTGGACCCTGACGAAAGTTCCAACGGGATGGTCACATACTCTATGGAAGTTGGCATGCCCAGGTTGGACTTTGTGCTGAACTCCAGCACGGGCTTAATCACGTCAACTGCGGTGTTGGACCGCGAGAGGATATCGGAATATTATTTGAGATTGATAGCCAGTGATGGGGGAATGGTACCACGGATCTCCACCAGCACTCTGACTGTAAGGGGTAAGCAACGATGCCTTTGACAAATATGTAGATCGGGACAAAGTGACTGGAGAACATTATTTTACACAGTGGAACAGATTCCCAAATTTGACTAGGGCACCTTTAAGAATTAAATCAGTTTATCAGCCTGTTATTCAGTTAACGTGCTAACATGAAATGGTTTTTTGGTTAGACTAGCATATTCACAACTTGGAGAAACCGGAAGTATTGATTTTATTTTTGTTTCTAATCGGATGTTTCATTCTAAACAAAAACACCAGGGGCGTCATTCCCCGACCCCCCGCCGGGTTGGAGAATTGCCGGGGGCTGCCGTGAATCCCGCCCCCCGCCGGTTGCCGAAGTCTCCGGCACCGGAGATTCGGCGGGGGCGGGAATCGCGCCGCGCCGGTTGGCGGGCCCCCCCGCTCGATTCTCCGGCCCGGATGGGCCGAAGTCCCGCCGATAAATTGCCTGTCCCGCCGGCGTAAATTAATGTACCTTTCTTACCGGCGGGACAAGGCGGCGTGGGCAGGCTCCGGGGTCCTAGGGGGGGCGCGGGGCGATCTGGCCCGCGATCGGGGCCCACCGATCCGCGGGCGGGCCTGTGCCGTGGGGGCACTCTTTCCCTTCCGCCACCGCAACGGTCTCCACCATGGCGGAGGCGGAAGAGCCTCCCTCCACTGCACATGCGTGGGAAACGGTCAGCGGCCGCTGACGCTCCTGCGCATGCGCCGCCCGGGGATGTCATTTCCGCGCCAGCTGGCGGGGCAACAAAGGCCGTTCACGCCAGCTGGCGGGGCGGAAATCCCTCCGGCGCCGGCCTAGCCCCTCAATGTTGGGGCTCGGCCCCCAAAGATGCGGAGCATTCCGCACCTTTGGGGCGGCGCGATGCCCGTCTGATTGGCGCCGTTTTGGGCGCCAGTCGGCGGACATCGCGCCGTTTCGGGAGAATTTCGCCCCATGAATTGGTTATATACTAAACCAACAGAAATACTCTGACCAGCAGTATCTAAAAAGCAATATGATGTGTTGAAGTTCCTCACAAATTTACAGCAAAACAACCATGCTCAAAATGTTAGCACATTTTTCTATTTTCAAGCCTGGTACTACCAGCAGTTTGCATTTTCACCTGAAACACAGCATTTGTTTTGTTAATGTGTTTAATTGACGAATTGTGCGAGCTGATGATCATCTTGAGGGATATTTGGTTTCCAACAACTTTCCTCTCAAACGCTCGTTACGTACAATTGCCCCGGCAGAGTGCGCAGTGGACAACATCATTCAGGACCTCTCTCTGTCCACCATCAGGCTTGACCACCAGGCCACCCAGGTGATGCACAAGGATTGCCAGCTCAGGCCATTCGAGTTCCCCACCCTAAAAGGAATTAATTCTGGCTCATTGGAAAGGGACAGGGCCAACACCAGTCGCCAGGGAACTGAAGGCCACGGTGGCATGAATCAACCTGCCTTGATTGTTTTGCGGGTTTCAAAGAGACTGCAGAGATCCTGCATGGTGTAGTGAGGGAAATCCCTGGTTGAGGGTAATCGTGCAAGAGTGTGGAGGGGGAGGGAGCTGAAATGCTTTTTCCTGATGCAGGAAAGACCACCTGGTTCATCAATTTTGTCTCACACTTGGAATAGTCAGATCATCACGGCCAAACACGACCTCCACCTTTCCCCACGCTATGGGACCTATTGGGAGAGGCAAAAGGCTGAAGAGAGGCATTTTGCCGAAGGTTTCCACCTCATACTCATCTCAGGCTGTTTAGCACAGGGCTAGATCGCTGGCTTTGAAAGCAGACCAAGGCAGGCCAGCAGCACGGTTCAATTCCCGTAACAGCCTCCCCGAACAGGCGCCGGAATGTGGCGACTAGGGGCTTTTCACAGTAACTTCATTTGACGCCTACTTGTGACAATAAGCGATTTTCATTTTTTTTTCATCAGGACTAATGCAAAATTTAGTATTCTTCCCGATGCGAGCAAGACAAAAGGTGTTGGCAACATGTCTCTCCTTTCACCAAGATTCAAGGGCTAATTTCTTCCGACTCCCATGAAGCCCATCTTTCTTTCTGTAACGTAGTTCAAAACCTCGAGCTTGATTTTTTTTGTTGTTGTTTGTTTGTTTACTTGTTTATTTCAGTGCTGGACATAAATGATGAGGTTCCAACGTTTCACCCCACTATTTACGATATCTCCCTGTCGGAGGACGTGCCCAGGGACCATGAGGTCGTCCGCCTCAACTGCACCGATGCTGACACGGGCCTTAACGCAGAGTTGAGCTACTTCATCACAGGTAGGCACCACATGGGGATGAGGGTCGCCTCGGGCATCGCCGGGCAGCAAGATCCCATAAACCCTCGTCGCACTGGGGCTGTAGTGCACTGTGCAGCTTCCTTCCGTCCTGGACCTCGCCAAATTTAACCAATAGCTAAAGTCCTGCTGCCCTAACTCTGTTCACCTGGCAGCGATGCTTAACAACCATTTGCCCTTGAAATCAGCACCATGTGCACTATGCTCACTCGCAGTGGCTGCAGAATTAAAATGCTGGCGAGCTGAGCTTGCGCGACCCGTCAAGAGTCGACGTTCGCCTACTCTAGAGTCAGTGAGAGTGGTCCAAGTGAGTAGTGGAGATGCATTTAAGGGTAAACTAGACTCGCAAAATGAGGGAGGATTCAGGTGTGAAAAGATGGAGGAGGTTTGAGTGGGGCATAATCATCAGCATGGACTGGTTGGGGCAAATGGCCTGTTTCTGTGCTGTAAATCACATGGAACAAAAACCTTATTAGTCGAAGTATGACAGGAACTTCAGTTGTGAGCTTAGATCGGAAAGGTTAGGACTGTTCTTACAGAAAAGAAGAATGTGAAGAAATATGTCAATGGTATTGAAGATCAAGGGATTGTAAACCTGCCACAGGGGCTGCCGAAGGCAGGACTCGAAGACCTTGTAGGACAGATCGCAAATTCCCGGCCAAAGCTAATACAATAATTCTGATCCTTCTCTCCGCCCATGCTGCCTGACTTGCTAAGTTTTGCACAGCATTTTCTGTTTTTTATTAACTCCATAAACAGATTATCCAGTCAATCGTGCCTTGATTGTTTGTGGAACCCTCCTGTGCATACATGATTCTGGCTGCTTAACCAATCGTCTTCATAGCTCAAAATCCCATGTCTCACGGGGAACCGTGAGCGGTCATGTTTTTCGATATCGACTATTTAATTTATTCATTCCCTCGCTAAAACCCAGCAGTCGTTAATGCAGACTGATATTTAAGTTGTCGGTTCGAGGGAGCTCTAAATCCAACTGCACCAGGTATGTCGCTGGACGCGGCTCCATTTAGGTGATGTTTAATGGATCTTTAAATGTTGAAGCTTAGCTTAAATGACATGAGGGATTTAATATTCCCCTGAAATGTGAAGGAAGGATTTTCATCGATCCTATCACCGCCTGTTAAAGCCTTGTGCACTGCAGTGATCCTTTTTAAATGCAAAATCTGTTTATAAGGAAATTTCAGGTTAAAATGCGGGTTGGTGGCTGAGCGACATTGACTTTCAAATTTTGTAAACTGAGATCCTATCGATACTGATGACGTTGGGTTGTTTTTTTTTTTGCAAGAGAGAACTGTAAGCGGCGGGTTGTCGTGATCTGCATTTTACTGTCCAAAAGGGCAGTGGAAACAGATTTGTTAATAACCTTCAAAAGAGAATGGGATAAATATTTGATGAAAAGAAATGTTGTCGGGCTGTGAGGAATGAGTGGGGCTGTAGTGCTTTGAAAGAGGTGATACAGGCATCAAATTGCCTCCTCCTGTGCTGTAAGATTAAGCGATTGGGTTTTCAACAATTTGTGGAGAAACAAATGGACTTTTGCATGCTTCAACCCGGAGTTTGAGGATATTATTCATTCAGACCTCGGAGGAGTAAATTGTGATTGAGGAATCTCTCAGTCTGATAACCACCTTGTGTCTTTAGCATTTTTTTGACATCAGACAGTGACCTTTGAAGGCTGAAGAAGGCCCCGAGACGTGACAGTAATAAGGTGGAAAGGATACTGTCCTCGCACAATCACAGATGTGGCCATACAAGGTTCCTCGCTGGTATTTTCATACGCAGAGGGAATTTTCATACGCAGAGGGAGTTTTCATGCGCGCGTCGGACAGGAACAGCATTTTGGAAAGCTACTCAAATGAGGGCGGCACGGTGGTTATCACTGCTGCCTCACAGCACCAGAGGCCCGGGATCAATTCTGACCTTGGGTGACCGTGTGGAGTTTGCACGTTCTCCCCGTGTGTGCGTGGGTTTCCTCCGGGTGCTCCGGTTTCCTCCCACAGTCCAAAGATGTGCAGGTTATGTGGATTGGCCGTGCTAAATTGTCCCTTAGTGTCCAGGGATGTGCAGGTTAGGTTATGGGGTTTCAGGGATAGGGTAGGATGGATGGGGGAGTAGACATGGATAGAGTGCTCATTGGAAGGGTGTGTGCAGACCCGATGGGCAGAATGGCCTCCTTTTGCACTATAAGGATTCTATGATGAGCCAAAGTGCCTCTTTCTATGCTGGAAAACTCTGTCTCTAATACATGCAGAATATTTCATAATGAGTTCTAGAAAATGTTTAAATCACTTGTCTATTAGTATAACTGTCATCAACTACAAATGATTAAAAAAAGAGAGAGATTTACACTTTGGACAGAGAGGGAGCACACGGCTTTCACAATCAGTGTTATGAGCGGTCAGCACGCACCTCACCTCACTCGTCCTGGCTTTACGTGCGTATCATTCAGTCAGACCAGTCGGGGAAAAAAACTACACAGGTGGAAATCAGCGGAACGTGACGACCCTGCGCGTGGGCAATGGTCAACAAAATGTCTCATAGGCTGCACTCAGAAACCAGATGGGCCGCAGGGTGCCCCAGGCTGCAGGGTGCCCACCACTGACTGAAAGGGCGAACTGTCGCGGGCGGCCCTTTGATAGGTGACTGATGAATGTTGCATTTTGTCAGGGAGCGTGGGGCTCACTGGAAATAGAGGAGAGGTTTTTCCATTCAATCAATGTGACCATTTAAATAAAATCTGAAGAAGTTTTTACACGCAGGTTAAAAGGAAAGGATTAGCAAAGACCGCTGTGAGCCCATTGCAGAGACAGGAGAACTTATAACCGGTAAGAAGAAAATGGCAGAGAAACAGAACAACTATTTTGTCTCTGGCTTTGTGGAGGAAAATACAAAATGAACTCCCAGAAATATTGGAGAACCAAGAGAGTAGCGAGAATCGGTACTGAAAGGAATTAGGATTAGGGGTGGCACAGTGGTTAGCACTGCTGTCTCACAGCACCAAGGACCTGGGTTCAATTTAAATCTTGGGGGGCTGTAGCCAGTTTGCACAGTTTGTCTGCGTCGGTTTCCTCCGGGTGCTCCGGTTTCCTCCCACCGACTGGTGGTGATTTAACCCGAGGGTCACCACACCTCAGGCGAGGGGCAAGGTTGAGAAGTGGGGGGGTCTTCATGAATGACCTCTGCACTGTCAGGATTCGATATCTGAATGCCCAAACGTGAGCAACTGATAGTGGGAAATAAATGAGTATATACATTACTGGTGGAAAAGGGTCTTTCAGCCCAAATGCTCAAGTTGTTCTGTGGCTTCAAGAATAGCATTTTAATCACCTTGAACTGCAGGTTTTGCAGTGGGAGCTGTATGGAACTCAGGACGGGATCCCCAGGATATCCTCCATCAAATTACACTTTCTGCCAATAGAAACAAAAGTCTGTCCGCCAGTATACTAGGAAGACATGTTACATGTGTAGCGAGTGACATTAACTGTCTGTCTGGTTCCTGTTACCTCGCAGGAAGACAGACCTGTTTTGCTGAATCTCTCATATTTATGTTTAGCCTAAAGCCAGCACTTCAGTCTCAAAAATAGTAACGCAGCTTAATCTTTCAGGTGGAAATGATGATGGGAAATTCAGCGTTGGCTTCAGGGATGCAATGGTCAGGACTGTGGTGACGCTGGACAGAGAAACCCAAGTTTCTTACACACTCATTTTGGAAGCAATTGGTGAGTAGTTTGTTAATATATTTCAAATACCACAAATATAGGATGCAACGCTGTCATTTAAAAGACCATGATGTGGAGATGCCGGCGTTGGACTGGGGTGAGCACAGTAAGAAGTCTTACAACACCAGGCTAAAGTCCAACAGGTTTGATTCAAACCACTAGCTTTCGGAGCACTGCTGATTCACCTGAGGAAGGAGCAGTGCTCCGAAAGCTGGTGATTTGAAACAAACCTGTTGGACTTTAACCTGGTGGTGTAAGATTTAAAAGACCAGAATACGGAATCTCTTTAATCTGCACGCCTCCACCCTGGCCTCTCGCCTGTCTCTGAATTTAATCACTCCAGAATTGGCGGTCGTGCCTTTATTCCATCTCTCTGGAATGCTCTCCCTAAAGATAACTCTTCTGCTTTCCGATGACCCTTAAAGCCAACACATCAATCACCTGCCCTGATGCCTCCTTATTTAGCGCAATGTTAATATTTGTCTGAATAATGCAGTGGGGGGGGCTCAGTTGCATGGAAAGTTAGAAAATCACAAAGGAGAAGGTAGGAGCCAGAGAAGACAAGGAAGGGACAGAACGTGTCAACATCATATTGCACTAAGGAGTCAGACAAGAGGAGGGAAATTTGATAGTAGAATAAATTTAAAGCCTTTGTGTCTGATTTCATGAAGCATTCAGAACAAAATTGATGAGTTAACAAGGCAAATAGAGACAAAGGTGCGATTACTGAGACATGGTTACAAGGAGACCAGGTCTGGGAGTTGAATATCCAAGGGTACTCAGTATTTCAGAATGATAGACAGATAAGAAAAGGAAGTGATTTAGCTTTGCTGGTAAAGGAAGGGATCAGTGCTGTCGTGGGAAATGATGCAGGACTGGAGATCACTGGGTAGAAATAAGAAAAAGTAAAGGAAGGAAGGTCCCCCAAACAGTATTTCAGCAGTCAAGCACAGTATAAACCAGGAAACACGGGGGCTTGTAAGAAAGACACAACAATAATCATGGATGATTTTAACCTGGGCAACCTCGAGGGAGAGTTCATGTATTAGAGAATGAATTAAAGATTTGTTTCTTGGAACAATATGTTTTGGAACCAACCAGGGAGCAAGCTCTTCTGGATTAGGTATTGTGTGATGAGGAGGGATTAATTGATGACCTAGTTAAGGATCCTCTAGGAAAGAGTGATCATAGCAGAATAGAATTTCAAATGCAGTTTGAGGGCAAGAAGTGAGTCCCACACTAGCGTTCTGGAGTTGAAGGTAATTATGTAGGCATGAAGGCAGATTTGGCCCTCGTGGACTGGGCAGGAAGACTGAAAGGGTGGACAGTTGATGAGCAGGGACAATTGTTTAAGGAGATATTCACTTCCTCCCAACTAAAATATACTCCAGAGAGGACAAAAGATTGTAGGAGGGGAAAACCATCCATGGCTAAGCAATGCAGTTGAAGATAACAATAGTAATGTCTTTATTAGTGTCACAAGTAGGCTTACATTAACACTGCAATGAAGTTACTGTGAAAAGCCCCGAGTCGTCACATTCCGGCGCCTGTTCGGGTACACAGAGGGAGAATTCAGAATGTCCAATTCACCTAACAAGCATGTCTTTCGGGACTTGTGGGAGGAAACCGGAGCACCCGGAGGAAACCCACACAGACACGGGGAGAACGTGCAGACTTGGGTCCAGTGACCCAAGCCGGAATGGAACCCGGCTCCCCGGCGCTGTGAAGAAACAGTGCTAACCACTGTGCTACTGTTCTCCCGTATAAAGACAAAAATAAAAGCATACCATGTTGCAAAGGCCAGCGGCAGGCTGGAAGATTAGGAAACATTAAAAGATCAACAAAGGGTTATTTAAAAAAGTAATAAAAAGAGCAAAGGTAAATTAGGAAAGAAATGTGGAATAAAATATAAAAAAGGGTATCAAAAGTTTCTATAAGTATATGAAAGGGAAGGGAGTAGTGTTGCTAACTTTGCATTGGTTCAATTGCTCTGTTTTATTACCTTTGCTCTCGAGTCGCCAGGTATCTTTATGATACCGCCACGAGGTTCAAGTGCGAGTAATGATCAATAATCCAATACACCGATTAAATCAAAGCACATTTGTTATACACCGTAATCGCTACTCATGCACAAATTCTACGTCTAAGCTGCTTCGACAACTAACAGGCCTGTACTTAACTTTGGACTGGCCCACCAGGTCAGGGGAACAAATCGCCTTTCGTTCGGGTTCTCAGTCTGCGGGATTCGAAGTTGGTACGGATTGGTAGCTAGGAGCGCCTGTCTCGTTGAATTAAGACTTGCTTTAATCGACAATCGCTGCACCGGTCACGGTCAATGCTGGTTCGTGTGGCTGCATGACACGGGCAGGAAGAAGAGAGTGAAGAGAGCTGCTGAAGAGTGAAGAGAGCGATTTGAACTTGGGGCTTAACTCTTGTAGTCCCCAGGGGCTTCCTGCCTTTCGGGGCGGACCCTGTACCTGGTCCCAAGTGATTGGACTTTGTCCCAATTGCTTGGTTTGATTTTCTCCAGTACTGGAGCGGTTCCCTAATCGATGGGCGGTCTTGAGGTGCTCGTTCACCTCCTTTGTGTTGGCTCCTGCTGGCGCCGAAGAATCTGGCTTTGCTTTGTGTGTCCAAAATGTTGCTTATTGTTCCCGGGGTTTGCTCATCAGAATGCAGATGGCTGTTACTTTGTTATGCTGATGGTCGCTGGTATCGATATTGTCTGGCCTTTCCAGAGGTAAATACACAGCCAACCTGCAGCTGCTGGTTTTTGTCTTGTTGGCTGACTTTCCCATCAGCCTTTGCCAATCGCCATTTTGAATCGGGAGTTGGCCAATTTAAGTGGCTACAGTAGCTAAAGTGAATGTGGTCCCTTTGAGGATGAGACCGGGGAGTTAATAGTTGGGAATACCACAATGGCGGAGATGTTAAATCAATATTTTGCCTCAGTTTTCCCGGTGGAGGACACAAGTACCATCTCAATATTGATAGGGACAATAGAAAGGGAGGAACTGAGAACAATTATCATTAATAGGGAAAGAGTACTGAACAAACTATTGGGATTTAAGACTGACAAGTCCCCAGAGCCCAAGGGCCTATATCCTAGGGTCTTAAAGGAAATGGCAGCGGAGATAGTGGATCCATTGGTTCCAAATTCCAAAATTCCCCGATTGCTGGAACAGTTCCAGTGGATTGGAAAAATGCTAATGAGACGCCCTTATTCAAAAAGGGAGGGAGGCTAGGAAACTCTAGACCAGTTAGTCTAACGTCTGTCGTTAGAAAATTGTTAGAATCCATTATTAAGAGAGTAATAACATGGCATTTGGAAAGTCAAAATGCAATCTATCAATCAACATAGTTTTATGAAGGGTAAATCATGTTTAACTAATTTGCTAGAAAGTTAATTCACAATGTAAAATCTCATGGGATTCAGTAATTTATTAATTTGGATGGAAGACTGGCTAATCGACAGAAGGCAGAGAATGGGAATAAATGCATCTTTTCTGGTTGGCAAGATATAACTAGTGAGGTGCCACAGGGTTCGGTCCTTGGGCCCCAACTATTTACAATATATATTAATGACTTGGATACAGGGATAGAAGATACAGCAGCAAAATTTGCAGATGACACTAAAATAGGTGGGATAGTAAGTTGCAATGAGGAAATAAATTTACAAATGGATATAAATAGGTTAGGTGAGTCAGCCAAAATTTGGCAGATGAAGTTTACCATGGATAAGTGCGAGGTTATCCATTTTGGTCAGAAAAATGGAAAGGCAACTGATCATCTAAATGGAGAGAAACTTCAGAGTGCTTTGATGCAGAGTGATCTGGGGGTCCTTGTGCATGAATCACAGAAAGCTAGTCTGCAGGTCCATCGGGTAATAGGGAAGGCAATGGAATTTTGGCCTTTAGGGCTGAAGGAATAGAGCATAAAAGTAGAGAACTGTTTCTGAAACTGTACAAGACATTGGTAAAACCGCACCTGGAGTATTGCGCACAGTTGTAGTCCCTTTAGTTAAGGAGGGACGTAGTTGCATTGGAGGCAGTTCCGAGGAGGTTCACTTGATTGATTGCAGAGATGAGGGGTTTGTCGTATGAGGCAAGATTGACCAGTTTAGTCCTAAACTCTCTGGAGTTTAGAAGAATGAGAGAAGATCTAATTGAGGTATACAAGATGATAAAAGGTATGGACAAAGTAGACGCAGATCGGATGCTTCCTCTTGTGGGGCAATCTAGAACGAGAGGTCATAGTTTTAGGATAAGGGGTAGAAGATTTAAAACCGAGATGAGGAGAAATTAATTCTCTCAAAGGTTCGTGAATCTGTGGAATTCACTACCCCCGAGTGAGGTGGATGTCGGGATATTGAGCAACTTTGAGGAGGAGATAGACAGATTTTAAATTAGTAATGGGTTGAAGTGTTATGGAGAACGGGCAGGAAAGTGGTGTTGAGGCCGAGAGGTGATCAGCCATGATCGTATTGAATGGTGGAGCAGGCTCGAGGGGCTGAATGGCCTCCTCCTGCTCCTAGTCCTTATGTTCAAAGTGGCTTGGATGGTTTGCTACGTCTAAAGTGCCTCATGAATGCAAGCTTTTGTTTTAATTAGGCAGTGTGGTTAACAGTGCACTGTTTTGGACTTACGGGTGCGGCGATGACCAGCTAAGTCGCACGTTTCGGCAGCTCCCGGTGGAAAGGACTTTTGGGCTCTTAATAGGAGCCCCAACGGCAATTTTAACGGCTAAAAATACTGTGCGGTAAACCAGAAGGAATCCCCCCTGGACACGGATGGAAAAAGGAGAGGAAAGTGGCCGGATTGCGGTGGATCCTCTAGAGCAGTGGCCAGGAAGGCAGGCACAAAGCAAGATGGCGTCGGAAGGAGGCAGTTTAATATGGGGCCCTGACCAACAAGAGTTCCTGCGGCGTTGCGTGGAAGAACTTAAAAAGGAGATGAAGAAGGAGCTGTTGGCCCCGATATTACAGGCGATTGAAGGGCTAAAGGAGGAGCAAAAGACCCAGGAGCAGGAGCTTCGGGTCGTGAAGGCAAAGGCTGCTGAGAATGAGGACGACATACAAGGCCTGGTGGTGAAGACAGAGATGCACGAGGCACAACACAAAAGGTGTGTGGAAAGGCTGGAGGTGCTGGAGAATAATGCGAGGAGGAAGAATTTAAGGATTCTTGGTCTTCCCGAAGGTGCAGAAGGGGCAGACGTCGGGGCATATGTGAGCACGATGCTGCACTCGTTAATGGGATCGGAGGCCCCGACTGGCCCGTTGGAGGTGGAGGGAGCCTATCGAGTTATGGCGCGAAGACCGAGGGCTGGAGAAATTCCTCGAGCCATAGTGGTGAGATTTCTCCGATATAAGGACAGAGAGATGGTCCTCAGATGGGCAAAGAAAACTCAGAGCAGTAGGTGGGAGAACGCGGTGATCTGCGTATATCAAGATTGGAGTGCGGAGGTGGCGAGAAGGTGGGCAAGCTTTAATCGGGCCAAGGCGGTGCTGCACAAAAGGAAGGTTGAATTTGCAATGCTGCAGCCGGCAAGACTGTGGGTCACACATCAAGGGAAACACCACTACTTTGAAACGGCAGAAGAGGCGTGGACATTTATTGTCGAGGAGAAACTGGAATAAACGGGCTAGAAAAAGAACGTTTGGGACAAAGTGGTGGGGCGAATATGTGGGGTGAAGAGGGGGAAAAGGGGGAAGAGATGATTTCCCAAGTTGTTAATCCTGCGACCCTGTAACTTTTCTCTCTTCCCCATGTCGTGGGGGAGGGGGTGAGGGAGGATGAGGAGCTGGGGGCGCCAGCCATTGGGGGCGGGGCCAAATGGGAAGCGCAGGCTTTGTTCCCGCGCTATGGTAATCATGGCGGGAACAGGGAAGCATAAAGGAGGGGGCCTCGCACAGTGGGAGCCGAGGTCACGGGGGGAAGCCGAGGTCGGCCAGAGTTTGCTGACTTCTGGGAGCAACATGGGGGGTGCAATTACGCTAGTGAGGGATCTAGCGGGGGGGGTTAACTGGGTTGCTGCTGCTGGGGAGAAGGGGGAGCTGGCATGGGGTGGGGTGGTCGGGGCGGGAGGGCGCCGTTGGGGGGAGATACGGCTACGTGGGAACCGGGTGAGGAGCTGGATTGAAAAAGGAGATGGCTAGTCGACAAGGGGGGGGTGGGGGGGAAGAGCCCCCCAACCCGGCTGATCACGTGGAATGTGAGAGGGCTGAACGGGCCGATAAAGCGGGCACGGGTACTCGCACACCTAAAGAAACTTAAGGCAGATGTGGTTATGCTGCAGGAGACGCATCTGAAACTGATAGACCAGGTCAGACTGCGCAAAGGATGGGTGGGGCAGGTGTTTCATTCGGGGCTAGACGCAAAAAACAGGGGGGTGGCTATACTAGTGGGGAAGCGGGTAATGTTTGAGGCAAAGACCATAGTGGCGGATAGTGGGGGCAGATACGTGATGGTGAGTGGCAAATTGCAAGGGGAGGCGGTGGTCTTAGTGAACGTATATGCCCCAAACTGGGATGATGCCAACTTTATGAGGCGTATGTTAGGACGTATCCCGGACCTAGAGGTGGGGAAGTTGGTAATGGGTGGAGATTTTAGTACGGTGCTGGACCCAGGGCTGGACAGATCGAGGTCCAGGACCGGAAGGAGGCCGGCTGCAGCTAGGGTGCATAAGGACTTTATGGAGCAGATGGGAGGAGTAGACCCCTGAAGATTTAGTAGACCTAGGAGTAAGGAGTTTTTGTTTTTCTCCAAGTCCACAAAGTTTATTCACGGATAGACTTTTTTGTTTTGGGAAGGGCACTGATCCCGAAGGTGACGGGGACCGAGTACACGGCTATAGCTATTTCGGATCACGCTCCACATTGGGTGGACCTGGAGATAGGGGAGGAAAAAGAACAGCGTCCACCCTGGAGAATGGACATGGGATTATTGGCAGATGAGGGGGGTTGTTTAAGGGTGAGGGGGTGTATTGAAAGGTACTTGGAACTCAATGATAATGGGGAGGTTCAGGTGGGAGTGGTCTGGGAAGCGCTGAAGGCAGTGGTTAGAGGGGAGCTGATATCTATTAGGGCACATAAAGGAAAGCAGGAGGGTAGGGAAAGGGAGCGGTTGTTGAAAGAACTTCTGAGGGTGGACAGACAATATGCGGAGGCACCGGAGGAGGGACTGTACAGAGAAAGGCAAAGGCTACATGTAGAATTTGACTTGTTGACTATGGGTAATGCAGAGGCACAATGGAGGAAGGCACAGGGTGTACAGTACGAATATGGGGAGAAGGCGAGCAGGTTGCTGGCCCACCAACTGAGGAAAAGGGGAGCAGCGAGGGAGATAGGGGGGTGAGAGATGAGGAGGGAGAGATGGAGCGGGGAGCGGAGAGAGTGAATGGAGTGTTGAAGGCATTTTATGAAAGATTATATGAAGCTCAGCCCCCGGATGGGAAGGAGAGAATGATGTGCTTTCTGGATCAGCTGGAATTTCCTAAGGTGGAGGAGCAGGAGAGGGCGGGACTGGGAGCACAGATTGAGACGGAGGAAGTAGTGAAAGGGATTGGGAGCATGCAGGCAGGGAAGGCCCCGGGACCAGACGGATTCCCAGTTGAATTCTATAGGAAATATATGGACTTGCTGGCCCCGCTACTGATGAGAACCTTTAATGAGGTGAGGGAAAGGGGGCAGCTGCCCCCAACTATGTCAGAGGCAACGATATCGCTCCTCCTAAAGAAGGAAAAAGACCCACTGCAATGCGGGTCCTATAGGCCTATTTCCCTCCTGAATGTGGACGCTAAGATTCTGGCCAAGGTAATGGCAACGAGGATAGAGGATTGTGTCCTGGGGGTGGTCCATGAGGACCAAACTGGGTTTGTGAAGGGGAGACAGCTGAATACAAATATACGGAGGCTGCTAGGGGTAATGATGATGCCCCCACCAGAGGGGGAAGCGGAGATAGTGGTGGCGATGGATGCCGAGAAAGCATTTGATAGAGTGGAGTGGGATTATTTGTGTGAGGTGCTGAGGAGATTTGGCTTTGGAGATGGGTATATCAGATGGGTACAGTTGCTGTATAGGGCCCCGATGGCGAGCGTGGTCACGAATGGATGGGGGTCTGATTATTTTCGGCTCCATAGAGGGACGAGGCAGGGATGTCCTCTGTCCCCTTTATTATTTGCACTGGCGATTGAGCCCCTGGCCATAGCATTGAGGGGTTCCAGGAAGTGGAGGGGAGTAGTCAGGGGAGGAGAAGAACACCGGGTATCTCTGTATGCGGATGATTTGTTGCTATATGTGGCGGACCCGGCAGAGGGGATGCCAGAGATAATGCGGATACTTGGGGAGTTTGGGGATTTTTCAGGGTATAAATTGAACATGGGGAAAAGTGAGTTGTTTGTGGTGCATCCAGGGGAGCAGAGCAGAGAAATAGAGGACTTACCGTTGAGGAAGGTAACGAGGGACTTCCGGTACCTGGGGATCCAGATAGCCAAGAATTGGGGTACATTACATAGTCTTAATTTAACGCGGTTGGTGGAACAGATGGAGGAGGACTTTAAGAGATGGGACATGGTGTCCCTGTCACTGGCAGGTAGGGTGCAGGCGGTTAAAATGGTGGTCCTCCCGAGATTCCTTTTTGTGTTTCAGTGCCTCCCGGTGGTGGTCACGTTGGCTTTTTTCAAAAGAATCGAGAAGAGTATTATGAGTTTTGTGTGGGCCGGGAAGACCCCGAGAGTGAGGAGGGGATTTTTGCAGCGTAGTAGGGACAGTGGGGGGCTGGTACTACCGAGCCTAAGTGAATACTACTGGGCCGCCAATATTTCAATGGTGTGTAAGTGGATGGCAGAAGAGGAGGGAGCGGCGTGGAAGAGATTGGAGAGGGCGTCCTGCAGGGGGACTAGCCTACAAGCTATGGTGACGGCGCCGTTGCCGTTCTCACCGAAGAAATACACCACAAGCCTGGTGGTGGTGGCTACATTGAAAATTTGGGGGCAGTGGAGACTGCATAGGGGAAAGACGGGAGCCTCGTTGCGGTCCCCGATAAGAAATAACCATAGGTTTGTTCCGGGGAGAATGGATGGGGGATTTGGAGCATGGCAAAGAGCAGGGGTAGCACAATTGAGAGATCTGTTTGTAGATGGGACGTTTGCGAGTCTGGGAGCGCTGACGGAAAAATATGGGTTGCCCCAAGGGAATGCATTTCGGTATATGCAACTGAGGGCTTTTGCGAGGCAACAGCTGAGGGAATTCCCGCAGCTCCCGACGCAGGAGGTGCAGGATAGAGTGATCTCAGAGACATGGGTGGGGGATGGTAAGGTGTCGGACATATATAGGGAAATGAGGGACGAGGGGGAGATCATGGTAGATGAGCTGAATGGGAAATGGGAAGAAGAGCTGGGGGAGGAGATTGAGGAGGGGCTGTGGGCTGATGCCCTACGTAGGGTAAACTCATCGTCCTCGTGTGCCAGGCTAAGCCTGATACAATTTAAGGTATTACACAGGGCGCATATGACTGGAGCACGGCTCAGTAAATTTTTTGGGGTAGTGGATAGGTGTGCGAGATGCTCGAGAAGCCCAGCGAATCACACCCACATGTTCTGGTCATGCCCGGCACTACAGGGGTTTTGGGTGGGGGTGGCAAAGGTGCTTTCGAAGGTGGTGGGAGTCCAGGTCGAACCAAGCTGGGGGTTGGCTATATTTGGGGTTGCAGAAGAGCCGGGAGTGCAGGAGGCGAGAGAGGCTGATGTTTTGGCCTTTGCGTCCCTAGTAGCCCGGCGCAGGATATTGTTAATGTGGAAGGAAGCCAAACCCCCGGGTGTGGAAACCTGGATAAACGACATGGCAGGGTTTATAAAGTTAGAACGGATTAAGTTCGTACTAAGGGGTTCGGCTCAAGGGTTCACCAGGCGGTGGCAACCGTTCGTCGACTACCTCACAGAAAGATAGAGGGAATGGAAAAGAAGAAGACAACAGCAGCAACCCGGGGGGGGGGGGGGGGGTGGGAGGAATCGGACGGACTCTCAGGGATGTTATTGTACATGTATAGGCACTTGTTTTAGGTAATGTATATTGGACTGTTGGATTGTATCTTTGGAGAGTATTTATTTTTGACAAGGCAGTTGCCATTCAGTTTGGTTTTTGTTTCTGTTCATATATTATTTATTTATTTGTTTAAAACTGGCCACTGTTATTTATATTGCTTTATTGTTGTTTAAAAGAAACACTACGTACTGTTATGTTTGGCCAAAGAATATTGAATAAAATATTTTTTATTTTTTTTTTAAAACAGTGCACTGTTTTGACGGGTGTCCTGTGCTGAAGTGACAGCTTATAAATTTGTGTTCAAGTTCCTGGACTTGAACACACGACATTCTGACTCGGTGATGAGAGTGCTAGCCACTGACAGCTCTGTAAGAAGTTCATGGTGGGTTGGTTGTTTGGTCAGAGTTTGGTGCATGGACCAAAGAGTTCTAAATGCAGGAAGAAAGTAACATTGATTTTGTTCTTTATAAATGCAATAAATCTGCTTGTGGACATTGCCAACAGCAGAAGAAGCCCAAGCGAGAGAGATTATTTGAGTTGAAGACAGCCTCAGATAATCACACAAATGGCTGATTTGATGTGACATAAATTGGCTTCTCCCGAGCGGTTTGATCATTTCAAATTATGTCAGATTACTTTTTGCTATTATTATTTTTGACATTCATTATTAATAAGAATTATTGTTGTCACAGCTGTCCGATCGGCTCCCAAAATCTTTTTTGAAAGGAAATGTTGTGAAATGCTTGCATCCCCCATAAAGCAAATTGGATCTTACATAAGTTTCTGAGCAACTTGTGCGCAACAAAATAGCCTTGTCAGTAATCAGACGAATGCTAGAGCAGGCTAATGACACAGCGTTAGGGTTAAACTATCCCTTAAGTGCTACGTTTATTCCTGGTCATTGAGGCATTCCAATCTTGCAGGCTGTACAGAGGAGAGGCGTGAGCGTGATTCAGCTGGGTTCTGGACCAGCAGAATCTAGACCCTTCAGCCTCACTGGCAGGTGCTCTCTCTCTCCCCTCCCCCCCCCCCCCCCCCCACCCCGGGTGTTCACAAAGAAGAAACGGTTAATCACAGTGGTTAGCACAGTTGCTTCACAGCGCCAGGGTCCCAGGTTCGATTCCCGGCTTGGGTCACTGTCTGTGCGGAGTCTGCACGTTCTCCCCGTGTCTGCGGGGGTTTCCTCCGGGTGCTCCAGTTTCCTCCCATAGTCCAAAGATGTGCAGGTTAGGTGGATTGGCCATGCTAAATTCTCCCTTGGTGTCCAAAAAGGGTAGGTGGGGTTATGGGGATAGGGTGGAGGTGTGGGCTTAAGTAGGGTGCTCTTTACAAGGGCCGGTGCAGACCCGATCAGCCAAATGGCCTCCTGCACTGTAAATTCTATGATATGCTATGATTCTATGATGACCGATAACTTCAGATCTGATATCAGGCAAGTTCTTCGTATAGGGGAACAAATGGAATCATTTTTAGAGGAAGTTGAAGGCTGAGATGGAGTTTATATGGAAGAAACAGATCAGGTAAGCTCCGCACCCTGTGCTTGGCACTGAGAGCTTTAAAATAACCCACACAGGCAATAAAGGTTTTATGTCTCCATCACTTTTTGTTGCCTGCAATAAAATTTTCTTTTCAATTCTTCTGTTGCTACTTGTTTTCTTCAAAATCTATCTTCCTTCATGAACTTTCAGTGCCTGCATTTCTGAAATCCATCAACGGCTGCGAAGTTCTTTGGAGTGTTCTAAAAATGTGAACCTAGGATCGTACAACATTCCAACAAAGTGCCAGTGTTCACCTCCATCTATCATGTGTCTCCTGCTCGCCCCCATTCTCTTCACTGCCCCTTTCTCACGCAACTGCCTCACAGAGAAAGTCTCTGCCACAACATGGTTTAGGCTGATAATTCCACTCACAATAAATGCTTTTTCACCTCCCTCACGACTGTGCGTGCTCGACTGAAAACACTTGGATTAAAGCTGCTTGCTCTTCCTGGCACTATTAGTCCTGGTGGCGATTGGGTAGAGAGGTTCTTCACAAATCGGCTCTCTCTCCTAAGCTAGGTACTAACAGAAGGTACTGAATTAAGAGGCCACAGAGCCATTTACCTGTTTACTGCATCCTGGTCCTGATTCGAGGACAGTTGGACAGTCATCTCTTGCCCACCAAACCTGCTCCACCATTCGCTTTGGCCAAGGCGATCATCCACCTCAATGCCACTTTCCCGCACTATCCATCTTCCTTGATGACTTTGGTCATTTCTGTCTTCAACAAACTCGATGATTGAGCTCCCACCACCCTCTGGGGTACACAATTCCAAAGACTCACCACTCTCGGAGTGAAGAAACTCCTAAACACCCAAAACCTAGGACTTGGCTCCTCACTCTGCAAATGGATCCTCGACTTTCTAACCCACAGACCACAATCAGTAAGAATAAACAACAAAACCTCCTCCACAATAGTCCTCAACACCGGGGCCCCGCAAGGCTGCGTACTTAGCCCCCTACTCTTCTCCCTGTACACACACGACTGCGTGGCAAAACTTGGTTCCAACTCCATCTACAAGTTTGCTGACGATACGACCATCGTGGGTCGTCTCGAATAACGACGAGTCCGAATACAGGCGGGAGATAGAGAACCTAGTGGAGTGGTGTAGCGACAGCAATCTATCCCTCAATGCCAGCAAAACTAAAGAGCTGGTCATTGACTTCAGAAAGCAAAGTACTGTACACGCCCCTGTCAGCATCAATGGGACCAAGGTGGAGATAGCAGTTTCAAATTCCTAGGGGTACACATCTACAAAAATCTGTCCTGGTCCACCCACGTCGACGATACCACCAAGAAAGCACAACAGCGCCTATACTTCCTCAGGAAACTAAGGAAAATTGGCATGTCCACATAAACTCTTACCAACTTTTACAGATGCACCATAGAAAGCATCCTATCAGGCTGCATCACAGCCTGGTATGGCAACTGCTCGGCCCAGGACCGCAAGAAACTTCAGAGAGTCGTGAACACAGCCCAGTCCATCACACGAACCTGCCTCCCATCCATTGACTCCATCGACACCTCCCGCTGCCTGGGGAAAGCGGGCAGCATAATCCCAGCTTACTCACTCTTCCAACTTCTTCCATCGGGCAGGAGATACAAAAGTCTGAGAACACACATGAAGAGACTCAAAAACAGCTACTTCCCCACTGTTACCAGACTCCTAAACGACCCTCTTATGGACTGACCTCATTAAAACTACACCCTGTATGCTTCACCCGATGCTGGTGTTTATGTAGTTACATGTGTACCTGTGTTGCCCGATTATGTATTTTCCTTTGTTTTCATGTGCTTAATGATCTGTTGAGCTGCTCGCAGAAAAATACTTTTCACTGTACCTCGGTACACGTGACAATGAACAAATCCAGATCCTCGTCCCAGTCTTACTTGGCCTGCTCCTTGTCCTAAGATTATTCCCCCTGGTTTTAGCCTCACCGGCCAGGTGATCTTCTCGACACCCACCCTGTCTCGCCAAGTAAGGATTTTGTACATTTGAAGTGGCCACCCCTCATTCTTCGAAACTCCTGAGAATTCAGGACCAGTCTTCTCAATCACTCCTCATAAGACAATCCCGCCATCCCAAGCAATAATAAGTATATCTTTTCTTTAGCTAAGGGGAACAAAACTGTGCACAGTACTCCAGGTGAAATCTCATCAAGGCTCTATACAACTGCAGACAGACTTAGTGCTGTACTCAAAATCAGGCCGACATACCATTTGCCTTTCTAATTGTTTACTGCACCTGAATGCTAGCTTTTAGTGACTTGTGAATGAGGGCACCCAGGTCCCTTGAACACCCACACTCCCAACCTCTCCCATTTCTGAAACTCTTTGCCATCTTGTTTTTTTCCACCGAAGTGGATGACCTCACACTTGCTCCATCTGCCTTTTTCTAGCCCATTCACTCCGCCGCTCCAAGTCCTCTTGAAGTCTCCTTGCTTCCTCCTCACAACTTGGCTTCCCACCATCATTCCCACCATGGCTGCATCACAGCCTGGCATGGCAACTGCTCGGCCCAAGACCACAAGAATCTTCAGAGAGTCGTGAACACCGCCCAGTCCATCACACTAACCCGCCTCCCATCCATTGACTCCATCTACACCTCCCGCTGCCTGGGGAAAGCGGGCAACATAATCAAAGACCCCCTCCCACCCGGCTTACTCACTGTTCCAACTTCTTCCATCGGGCAGGAGATACAAAAGTCTGAGAACACGCACGAACAGACTCAAAAACAGCTACTTCCCCACTGTCACCAGACTCCTAAAAGACCTTCTTATGGACTGACCTCATTAACACTACACCCCTGTATGCTTCACCCGATGCCGACGTCTATGTGTTTACATTGTGGACCTTGTGTTGCCCGATTAGCTATTTTCTTTCTGTGTACTAAATGATCTGTTTGAGCTGCTCGCACAAAAATACTTTTCACTGTACCTCGGTACATGTGACAATAAATAAATCCAATCTAATGTGAAATTGTTGAAGTCACTGTTGATGTCGGAAGGTCCCTAATTGAACGGTGAGGTGGAGTTTGTGAGATTCCAGTGAGCTTTGTGAGGACATTGTAAGAGACTTCAAACGGAGATCAGAGTGAGAGTAGGGCAGAGAATTAAAATGATCGGTAACTTGAGAGCACAAGGTCAAAACTTGTGGGCTGAACAGAAAAATATCCAGAAAAATTATCTCACTATCTGAACTTGACCTCTCCAGTCCAGAGGAGATAGCAGCAAGGGCAGCTAATATGCTTGTAATCGAGCATTGTTGGTCCTGAGAAGGACAGATGTTATATATTCGAGCAAAGTTTTACACATGCTTATTCAGAACAGATTTACCATTTCGCAGGAGTTGGCTTTGGGGAAGTTAATTAAACTGCGGTTTAGTTGAGTTGAGGGTGTTGATAATCTTCTGTTGTCTTTGTGCAGATAATGGACCAGCAGGAAGCAGAAAGACTGGCACAGCGACCGTGTACGTCACAGTGTTGGACGTGAATGATAACCGTCCGATCTTCCTGCGGAATACCTTTGAGGCTAGTGTCCTCGAGAACATCACGACCTCGGGCAGTGTGGTGCAGGTGAGTTACATCGGACTCTGGTGAATAGACAATTTGAGGAAAAATCCCGAATCGTCCATAAGATTGAAACCTGACTGTGCTTTGATTAACTATCGATCTCAGTTACTTCCTTCAGCCGCACAATCCCCCCCCCCCAAAGGCTGCTCCAAATCTAGTCTTATCCACCTACACCCCCTCCCCCATCCCTCCACCCTCCCCTTCCTTCATCCCAATGTTGGCAGGCCTGCCTCCAGCCATTTTGGCCCCAGGCTCTATTATTCCTATCCTAAACCTTGTCACCAATCTCTCCTCCTTTAAGACACTCTTTAAAACCTACCTCTTTGGCCAAATATTTGATCACCCTGTCCCTACTACTTCTTTGTGTAGATCATTGTGTCGGGCAGCACGGTAGCATAATGGTTAGCACAGTTGCTTCACAGCTCCAGGGTCCCAGGTTCGATTCCCGGCTTGGGTCACTGTCTGTGCGGAGTCTGCACATCCTCCCCGTGTGTGCGTGGGTTTCCTCCGACTGCTCCGGTTTCCTCCCACAGTCCAAAGATGTGCAGGTTAGGTGGATTGGCCATGATAAATTGCCCTTAGTGTCCAAAATTGCCCTTAGTGTTGGGTGGGGTTACTGGGTTATGGGGTAGGGTTGAGGTATTGACCTTGGGTAGGGTGCTTTTTCCAAGAGCCGGTGCAGGCTCGATGGGTCGAATGGCCTCCTTCTGCACTGTAAATTCTATGATAATCTATGATTTTTTTAAAAAATAATTTTTATTAAAGGTTTTCATAAAATATCAATAACAAAATGAGAAAGAAAAAAGAACCCAACAGGGTTAAGTACAAAACACAATCTAAAAAAGCAACCCCCCAAACCACTCCCCCGTACCTAAATAATAAATTAACATTAACACCCCAACTTAAGACAACAGGTGTATACACCCCCTCAGACCCTCCAGTGTAAATAACATAAACAGAAATAAAGTAACCCCCCCCCCCCCCGCCCACCCCCCGAGCTGCTGCTGCCATTGACCAATGTCTATCGTTCTGCCAGAAAGTCTAAGAACGGTTGCCACCGCCTAAAGAACCCTTGTACCGACCCTCTCAAGGCGAATTTCACCCTCTCCAATTTAATGAACCCTGCCATATCGCTGATCCAGGATTCCACGCTTGGGGGCCTCGCATCTTTCCACTGAAGGAGAATCCTTCGCCGGGCTACCAGGGACGCAAAGGCCAGAATTCCGGTCTCTTTCGCCTCCTGCACTCCCGGCTCCTCTGCCACCCCAAATATTGCGAGCCCCCAGCCCGGTCTGACCCTGGATCCTACCACCCTCGACACCGTCCTCGCTACGCCCTTCCAAAATTCCTCCAGCGCTGGGCATGCCCAGAACACATGGGTGTGATTTGCTGGGCTCCCTGAGCACCTAACACACCTGTCCTCACCCCCAAAGAACCTTGTCCCAGTCATGTGTGCCCTGTGCAGCACCTTAAACTGTATGAGGCTGAGCCTCGCGCATGATAATCTATGATGATCATTGCCAAATTCTGCCTGGTTTAACTCCTATGAAGCACTTTTGGAATATTTTAGTACTTTAAAGATGCTACACTAATGCAAGCTGTTGTTGATCATTATCTTTTTTTCATCTGAACCTTGATCGCATTGCGGAGAGTTAGAAGAATTTTCATTTATATAACGCCACATCATCCCTCTCAGGATGACCAACAATATTTTCACAAGTATTGAAATGTATTTGAAGTAGTGACTGTTGAGGTACGGTTACAACTCCTTTTCGTACGGAAAGATGTCACAAACAGCCATGAGTTGCATGGCCAGTTAGGCTGTTTCTAGTGGTGGTGTTTGTGGAAGGAATGTTGTTCATGACATCAGAATGAGCTCTTTGCCCTTTTCCCAGTACTGTAATGTGATCTTCAGTGTCCGCCAAAACAGCCAAATGGAGCCTTGGTGTAACACCCTGACCAGGCACAGCCGCAGTCCAATAAATCACCAAACCCCTGAAAACTGCTCGAGGATTTACACTCTCCCACGGACTAAACGCACCCACCACTCCCCATCCAACTGAAACCTACCTCTGGGCAGAATTCCCACCCACTCAACAAGACAAATTTGAACTCTGCGACACAAAGTGTATTCATTCTGCATCATCTTGCTGAAGCAAAATTCATAGTTAACCACCCTCTTTCCACCCCCACCCCCGTCCCTTCAACGAGGGTAAAAACTCTTCCCAGTTTCACAAAAAAGCCTCCAGCTGATTGCATTCTATCCATTGAGGCAGTCCTAAAGCGCCAGAGTCCCCCTCCCATCCATCATTCTGCTTTGCCTTTTCACCTTCTCCCCCTTTGCTTCCCACTACTTTCCCTTTCTCCTTCCTCTCTACTCCTCTTTATTTCTCCCGTTCCACTCTTCCGCTTTGATCTTCTCTCCTCAACTTCTCTTCCCCCATCTCCTACTCCTTTCCAATCCTCCTCTTTCACTCCGTCCCTCCTTCTCCTATCCCTCATTTTCCCACCCTTTCTCCTCCATTTCTTACACCACACCCCCCCCCTCCACACCGTCAGCCCACCCCCATTCTTCCTCGCCTCACTCATCTCCCGTGTCGGTTGTAGAGAGGAGGGAAGGACCTCGTCCTCCTCTCTCGCTTCTCTCACCCCATTCCCGATGTTCACTATCCCTCCGACTGCCTCTTACTCTCCTACCCACCTTGGCTGAAGTATCTCCCTTGTCCTCTAACCCAGTTTGACCTGAAAGCTGCTTTTGGTCTCCCCTGGGCAGCGTCATTAATCAGTTAACAAATCCGCAATCATTCCGAGGCGAGTAATCCATCCTTCCAGTCAGACCTGCTGGTCATGTCTTTCTGCTGCGGTCAAACTCGGTGTGTCAATCTGGGCTCTTTTGGCAGCTTGATGTGTTGGGTTCAAGCGTATAATTAGGACTGTTAGGGATTGGTCGGATCGCTTCCTCCCTCGACCTGTCACTCCAGTGAAAAGTAAAGTTGTGTAGTTTTCCTACGCCAAGACCCATCTCGTCGCCTAATTTGCAGCAACTATCTTAACAGCTTGCTTGTCTCCCATTTATAAAGGTATCTAAAACTATAACTTGTAAAGGGGCACTATCTTTTTTAAAATAAATTTAGAGGACCCAATTCTTTTTTCCAAATTAAGGGGCAATTTAGTTCCGAGGAGAGATTAGTTTGGCCTGTGGTGAGTTTAGCCTCCCAATGCACTCTCTGGAATAAGAACAGTCAGATTTTAGCCTGCCTATGTTCTCGAACTCGAGGTGCTTTTCCATCTCAACACTGGGGAGTGAGCGTGGAAATGGCACCCTGATATTTCAGGGTATTATTCCCGAATATTAGATCTGGCTATTACTCTGGGGTTGGCTGTTCATATGTTTAGGTAAACAGAATGAAATGCACGTCATTGGCCAAGAACACTGAAGAAAGAATGCTTGTAAATGCAGAAAAGATTGGATCCAGGAAAGAAATACACGGACCCCTCAGTAGAACGTGGTTGGTGTCAGGGACTGCTCTCTTACTGTCTATATTCAGGGTATTTTATATGAAAGAGGTGTGTCTTTTCTTACCCTTGGAGTGTGTATTCTAATTAAATAATTCAGCAGCATGTTTTCGTGCATTTAAAATAAAGTTTTTTTTTATTCTCTGACATTTTACCCTCCAAATTAATGTAATGTCACACACTCAGCCTTGCAGGCACACGCACGCACGCACGCACACACGCGCGCACGCACACACACACATGCGCACGCACACACACACACACACGCGCGCACACACTTAAAATAAAGGTTTTTTTTATCCTCTGACATTTTACCCTCCAAATTAATGTAATGTCACACACTCAGCCTTGCAGGCACAGACACACACGCACAAACACACGCACACATGCCTGAAGGCACATGCATGCACATAAATGCAGATACGTGTATGCACATACGCGCAAAGATTGGATACAGATAAAGATAGTGCACCTTCTCCCCTTGTCTGCGTGGGTCTCACCCCCACAACCCACAAAAGATGCGCAGGGTAGGTGGATTGGCCACGCTAATTTGTCCCTTAATTGGGGAAAAAAAAGAATTGGAAAGTCAATTTATTTTTGTACAAGTTACAGTTAATTAAGTCCTCTGATTTACGATTTACGGTCTCCCGCGTACTAGCTCTGTGATTTCTTGAATGGATTTGATAACTTAAAGTTGAACTGAAGGCTTTGTGAAGCAAAAGGGTCAAAGCAGGTTGGGTTTTCTTGTGGTTGAATATCTAGGAGGTTGGTTCTCGGGGGAACTTTGAAACTGAAACAGGTGAAGTACTTTGACTGCTTGATAGCTTGCAGCTAGTTTCAGAGTCTGGTTCTCAGAGTGGCTGGTACCGGATGCTTCTGAGGGGCCTGCTGGAACCTGGGGTAATAAGGATGCAGTCCCTCTAGCTCCGATACACATGATCGCTGTGTTAATGCTTCTGAGGCCAGGAGGCACCATGATGGCATCCCTACAGCTGAACCAAAAGCTCTGGGTTTATGATCTACGCCAGGACTTGTTGGTCATGGAAGGAGCGTTCAACGGGCTGATAATCAACTCCAAAATCCTTCCACCACTTCCCCCACAATCCCCCAAAGGGTAAGAAAACTAACAACTTCTAAGATCCACCCAGCCTAATTTGGACAGGGGAAGCCATCCTGTTACATTGGGAAGTTAATAGCAGCCATTGAACTTTGGTTGTCCCTTCTGTCCTGCATGGAACATGGAAACAGGCAGTCTGAAAACTCCATAGTATTTTAGATAGAAGTTTGCAGCATGAAAACAGGCCCTTCGGCCCAACTTGTTCATGTCACTCAGGTTTTACCACTAAGCTAGCCCCAATTACCTGCATTTGGCCCATAGAACATACAGTGCAGAAGGAGGCCATTCGGCCCATCGAGTCTGCACCGACCCACTTAAGCCCTCACTTCCCCTTATCCCCGTAAGCCAATAACCCCTCCTAACCTTCTTTTGGTCACTGAGGGCAATTTATCATGGCCAATCCACCTAACCTGCACGTCTTTGGACTGTGGAAGGAAACCGGAGCACCCGGAGGAAACCCACACAGACACGGGGAGAACGTTCAGACTCTGCACAGACAGTGACCCAGCGGGGAATCGAACCTGGGACCCTGGTGCTGTGAAGTCACAGTGCTATTCACTTGTGCTGCCGTGCTGCCCTTACTATATCCCTCTATATGTTGGCCCTCTAGATGTTGGCCCATCCTTAAACAATGAGATGTGGGAATTCCACAAATGGCTCTGAGATATGTCCATATTTAATTAGCTATTCAACAGGGTCTAGATACCATCTGTTGTCCAAATGCCAAAAGTCACGTGATTTTCAGTACTATCTTGACAGCTTGTTTGTGTCCCATTTATAAAAGTATCTAAAACTACAACTTGTAAAGGGGCACTATCTTTTTTTTAAATAAATTTAGAGAACCCAATTTTTTTTTTCCAATTAGGGGCCAATTTGGCGTGGCCAATACACCCACCCTGCACATCCTTTTGGGTTGTGGGGGTGAGACCCACACAGACACGGGGAGAAGGTGAAGGTGCACTATCTTTATCTGCATCCAATCTTTGCGTGTATGTTAATACACTTCTGGAATGCCACATCCTACCCACTCTCTCGCCTCTTCCCCCCCACCCCCGCCACCCCCCACCCCCACACACCCCCCACCCCCACACACACACCCCACCCCACACACACACACACACACACACACACTCCGAGCAGATGCATCGCAGTGGCACCAGTCTCCCACAGCAATACTTAAATGAGATGAGCAATGCTTACCCTATTGGGATCAAGGACAGAATGCATCCAGGGTGTGTAAGCCTGAGATGTTCGCTTTGGAGGTTTCACTCTTACTCACCCCCAATCTCTGCACACTTGTTTCTCACTGCTTGATCAGAAAGTTGTTGTTTGGGGCGGCACGCTGGCACAGTGGTTAGCACTGCTGCCTAAGGTGCTGAGGACCGGGTTCGATCCTGGCCCCGGGTCACTGTCCGTGTGGAGTTTGCACATTCTCCCCGTGTTTGCGTGGGTTGCGCCCCCACAACCCAAAGATGTGCAGGCTAGGTGGGTTGGCCACGCTAAATTGCCCCCTAATTGGAAAAAAAATAATTAGGTACTCCAAATTAAAGGGGAAAAAAGAAAGTTGTTGTTCGAAGCCCCCACATTGGGACTTGGCATGACAAGGGCCAACGTTGCATCGCCAGAGCCTGCCCTCCTTTGGAGGAGATGTCAAACGGAGGCCCTGTCTATTTTCTCGGGTGTATATGTTCAAGATCTCATGGCACTCGTTAGAGAAGGCTAGAGAGCTCTTGGTCTTCTGCCCAGTATTCTTTGCTGAACAAACACCACCAGAACACACTAATTGGTCATTCATCTTTTGTGGGAGCTTTGTTGTGTAGAAAATGGCTGTTCGGTTTAATTACACTGATTTACTTGACGATGGTCACTGCACTCCAAAGCAATTAACATCTTTTTGTGAAGCCCGTTGAGACACATGAGAGAGCTTACAACAGATGAGTTGTAAGATCAGCAGAAAAACATTTTGTTCTTTTCACAGAGGAAGAATTAAAATAGAGGAACATTAATTTGATCGTGACGTCGTGTGCGAGTTGTGTATAAATATATATATTTCCTTGTGAAATCATTCCTATTCCGAACTATATGGCATTGTTGGAACCTTGATTAGGGATGAGTCCTGTGATGTAGACTGAGGTCAGCATAGCGACAGATGTTGTTGGAATGCAGAATGGTACTTATTGGCTGCAAAGTGGAGAACAGAAGACCCTTTGTTATAGGACAGCCTATTGTCCGATTGAGACAATGCACAGCTGGAGCAACCTCTCACTGGCATGTAAGCACGATTATTGTCACGCCGCCAACGTGCTTCTCTCATCGTCCATCAACGGCGAGTAAACAGCCAGCGGAGAATTGTCAATGCTGGTCAGCTGAAATATGCTAACAGCATCAGACAATGTCCTGTGGAGGGGACAGAGAGGAGTGTGGAGTCTCACTCAAAACATTCCCTACATTAGATGTAAATTTGTAAATTTAAACCTTGCAAGGCGGACGCTAGATCAGCTGTTGCATTAAATATCCCAGGGATTATGACAAGCGGGCCATCTGTCGGCACCCATTTTGTGGGCCAGCAACATTCCACTTCGTCCCACGATGAACCCCTTTGTTCTCTCCTCTGATGCTGCCTGACCTGCCGAGTGTTTCCACCAACTTTCGATTCGTGTTTCTGGTTACCAACAGCTTTCGTGTCCACTATTTAACCACGGTTTTCTGTTTTAGTTTTCCCAGAGCATGATGTCGGGGTAAGATTGTGTTTTGAAGGGGGAATTGGGGTTCATTTTAACATTTGGAGATGGCATGGGTTGTGTGCTATTGGATTGACCTCCCATAGAATCAGACAGCGCAGGCGAGGCCCTTCGGCCCATCAAGCCTGCACTGACAAAAAGAGAACTACTCTAAATCTACACTGATCCCACTTCCCAGCACCTGGCCTGTGGCCTTGAATGTTGTGACATTTTCAGTTGCCTCATTGCACCTCAGTAACAACTTTCTCCTTTTTGCCTTCTCTCAATAATCAGGAGAGATGTATAACGAACATAATTAAGTGATAAACTCAGCAGTGCAATACATTGGAGGGCTGTTTCCTTAAGTCAATGATGTAACTTCAGCTAATAAGTTGACATTCTCTGCCTTCAGTAAATTTTTCTACTTAATGTAACGATTACAGTAATGGGTGGATTTTTGCAACCAGACCATTGTAAACATTGTCAAATCACTGTCCTTGGCTACCCGTGACCTGTAGGGAGATGCAATTTAAAAACTGATGGAGCCTCCGCCTTAAAAGTAGCTTCAGCAATCCTTGTGCATTTCTCCTGTATGTTATTTACCCAATACACTGCAGCAGGCAGGTTTACTCACTCCTGGTTTTGTCACCCGTGGGCATTTGGTCAGACAGCTAAAAGCACAGGCCAGGCTAATTGAGGTTTGTCAATAATGCAAAACACTTTCGAAGCATCTGTAAAGATGCTTGTCTCAAAGGTACGTGGAGCAGAACGCTAGTACCCATGCACCACATTGTCTCCTTATTCTGACTTTTACCAGACTGGTATACCCTATGGCAGAATTGATCTAAATATAGAAAATATAAAGCTAGAAGTAACTTCAGTGCAGGTTTACTGCTATCAATTTACAAGCGAGCAAAGAATATCCTGGAAACTCATTAAATAATAGTCAAACTGCGGCCCCAAGGTCATGAAGGTAGTAGAGCTTGGCTAAACTGTATTTGTTTAACTCTGACTTTGAGAAAATCTAGGCAGGAAATGGCTGAAAAGCAATCAGGGTGTTACATGGTCTCCTGGTTCCAAATTCAGAACTGACCAGTAGATTTTAAAGATATATGGGGATAATATCGGAACAGGCAATTGAAGGCATCAGCAAGTATCTGACTGAATAGTCAAACAGGTTTAAAGAGCTGAATAACTGCTCCTATTCGTAAAGGACAGCAGATGTGTGGAATGTCTATTGAGCATTTATTCTTGACCAAGGAACTGGACAAAGGTTTGGTGTGTTAGACATGAGCCCAGTTGTATTAGGAATGGAAGAGATTGTGACATCAAGGTCACGCATGTTGGATTATGGAAGCATCAGTCAGCATTCACGGGGCAGGCAACTCTGTGTTCCGAGCATTCTTGGGTTCTTTCCTAGAATTTCAAATTTCCTGGGGAGTCGTTATTCTTAAAGCCATCCCTCTAGCTTTCAAACCCCCAGGCACAGCAGCAAATCACCAACAGCTTTACCAGCTCCATTCCATTTGAGTTAACCTCAGGGTTGATTTACAGCTCGGGCGCAGTTGTCCTCCCATTTGCCATGTCAACAACTTGGTATGAAACTCTGTCCAGTTACAATGCTGAATTGCATTCTACAATCTTTATTATTTTGCTTACTCTTCCCCTCCCCCTTCCCCTATTTACCCCTGTAGTATTTAAATCAGTCACCACTATTGAATAAATAACTCCATTAGAAAATATTTGCTTTTTCAACGATTTTGAATCTCAATAACCCCTTTTTGTAAATGTGGGATAATCACCCAAAGAGGCACGTGGGAAAAGATACCACCAAAAAAGGATGGTCACCAAAAACATGGCCAGAGATGGAATTTAAGGGTGGCATGGTGGCACAGTGGTTAGCACTGCTGCCTCACAGTGCCAGGGACCTGGGTTCAATTCCAGCCTCTGGTGACTGTCTGTGTGGTGTTTGCACTTTCTCTCCCCGTGTCTGTGTGGGTTTCCTCCGGGTGCTCTGGTTTCGTCCCACAATCCAAAGATGCACAGGTTAGGAGGATTGGCTGTGCTAAATTGCCCCTTAGTGTCCAGGAGTGCACGGGTTAGGTCATGGGGATAGGGCGGGGGATTGGGCTAAGTGGGGTGCTCTCTGAGGGTTGGTGCAGACTTGATGGGCCGAATGGCCTCCTTCTGCACTGTAGTGGTTCTGTGGTTCAGTGACCATTCTGGCCATCACTTGTTTCACGCTATTGCCAAAATTACAATTGCCCCCAATCCTCGCAAAGCACTGCTTTCAATATAATTATGCTAATCCTTCCCCTGCTGTTGGTCATTCCTCTAGTTGAACGCCCTGTGCTCACTGACCAGTAACTTTGGGCCTCTGTGATATTGTACCTGCTGTTAAATGTCACCCTCGGTTCAATGGTAGCGCGCCCTCCTCCGAGTCAGAGGATCGGGAGGTTGACGTACCACTCGAGAGATTTCTGAGCCACATATTCCAGGCTGACACTTCAGTGCAGTACTGAGGGAGTGCTGCACAGTTGGAGGTGCTGGCCCTCAAATAAGATGCCAAACCAAGGCCCCATTTACCCCCTCAAGTGAACATAAAAGAACCCAGATTCGAAACAAAAAGAGCAGGGAAGGTTTCATCTTGTTACTGCCCGCAGGCTGTGTGCCTACTGGTTGCTGCATTCCCCACATTACAACAGTGACTGCAATTCAAAAGTACGTGATTGGCTGCAGATTGCTCTGGATTGTGGGTGCTATATAAATGTACACTGCTAATCTTGTTGCTGAAGTGACAGAATTGCTTTAATGTTCTAAAACCAGTGAGTGCCTGGCACATCTTTGCTGCAAACTTGAATTGAGCCTGAATCTACAAAGGTTGTCAGAGAAAACCATCTCAAGCCTCGAAGGAACATGTACCTAAACAAGAGCTTGAACTCCAGAAAGACATTAACTGGGAGTCAGCCCCATGCATGAAAGACCCTTTGTTCGATTTTATTCATATTTTGTTTACCTTTCAATCACCCTTTCCCATGTGTATGTGTCTGTGTGCAGAGAATAGGGGTAGCTAGAAAGGAGGTGTTGGGAAAGGGGTAATCGATAATCAGTTATATTTTCTCTCTGTTTAATCATAATACTGTACGTAATAAAGGTTACTTGTGTTAAAGTTTATTTAAAAAAATGTAAGCTGCTTCTTTTATTTATGGATTATAAGTAATTAAAACACCAAGTACTCGACATAGTTACAGTAAAACCTGCCCAACTTTAAAACGACAATTTGTCAAGTGTTAAATTATCCTTTAAGACATGGCGGGGGAGCTCTTCCAGCTAATTAAATCTAGCGTGCACATATTTACAGTTGAAGTCTTTCATTCACTTCATTCTTTGTGCAGTGAGTGCTATTAATTTGCACATCCTCGACGTTTGACAGCCTGTGAATGAATTCATGTTCAATTGGACACAGTTAAATCATTTCTGCTGCCTGTCACTTCACCGGTTACCCTTTCTAGCTTTTAATTTTACCATCGATTTCTGTGTCACTTTTTGGCTCCCGCAATTGTGCCTCTTTTTATGCTCGAGTTATGACAGGAGTTTGGACTTTTTTTTTCTGTAAATGTTTTTAAGATATTACCCAGCTGTTTTGACCAGAAATGTTCGAAACTTGGATCAAAGCAAAACTAGCATCTGTTTATTCTGACTCACGGCTGGCTTTGTTGTGCTGTAGTTATTTTTCCAGTGTAAGTATTTCGGTTTGACACTGGCTCAGGTTGCGTGCTTTCACTGATGTGAACAGCAGTGCTTTGTGGATTTTTTTTAAAAAATTACTGAACACTGGAATTCTTAAAAACAAAGTCACGTGCTGGAGAAATGCACAATGTCTGCGGAGAGAAGAGACAGGGATAACCCTTCAACAAACACACCCCACCTTGCCAGGTGCGAGTGGACCTCTGACCTATCAGCACCTTGTGTCTCTAACAGTAGGTTTCACTTGTGACTGTAACTTGCCAAAACCTTTGAACAGGCTGGAGCTTGTCTTTTTAGCGAAGGGGGTGCCGTTGAATTTAGGAAGTGTTTGATAGGGTCGGGATTGGCAGAGGTTTCTACTTCTAATAATAATCTTTATTGTCACAAGTAGGCTTACATTAACACTGCAGTGAAGTTGCTCTGAAAAGCCCCTAGTCGCCACATTCCGGCGCCTGTTCGGGTACTCAGAGGGAGAATTCAGAATGTTCAAATTACCTAACAGCACGTCTTTCGGGACTAGTGGGAGGAAACTCACGCAGACACGGGGAGAACGTGCAGACTCCGCACAGACAGTGACCCAAGCCGGGAATCAAACCTGTCTTTGAATAATCATTGACAAACAAATCACCAGATACACGAGCTACATTCTAATTCTGAGAGCAAACTGCTCAAAAGCATCTTGGGGATTTTCTATTTTTTAAATATATATATATATACATAGCTATCGTGGCCTTAACGTCGCTCAGTGTTTTTTGGAAACTCCCTATGATTAACCAGAGTGATTCGTTCACTCCTCGTAATATCCAACACTGAGCCCAGTCTTGGGGGAAGACGCTTCGTGGTTACTTATTGTTCTGTTCAAATTTTCACCAGGAAAATGCTGATCTGACATCGTACCAGTGTTTAGGTGTCATGGGAGTGTGACATGTAAATGTCTAATGAATGATCTGAAAGTACCACATTCGGTAGACAAGCCTGTATGCAGAGACTGTACCTGGGAGTGGGTAGCTGCTTATTGCTGAGGTGGATCAATTTGTTTGAGCCAAGCTGGGTTGTGGCTGCGTTCCTTTAAACTAATCCATAACGCACCAGAGGATGCTGCGAAAAACAAGCCGGGATAGTGGCAGGTAATATTTGCTGCATGGTTGTATTGTTCTGGTATGTTAAATTAAAAGCAGAGAAGTAGATCTTGACTCTGTGTGATAGTATATCATGCGCAATAACAAATCACCAACTCATTATACATCCCTCCCTATTGACTTCAATGGAAATAAAATTGACAGATATATAACCGGGTTAGCCCAAGCACACATTCACTAATCCAGCGCTCCCGGAGAGAATTTTGCTGGAAGGGATTTCAAGCTTGGAAATACAGCCCCTGAGCATTCTGCAGCCTTCTTTCCCTTGAGTTTAGCTTCTCACTGAGAGTGTGACGCTATTCAAATTGATTCTTGGTGCTCTTAACAGCTCCACCCCACCCCAGTAATGAAATTTGGGATTTCTGTGCTGATTTTTTGGGAGAAATCGAGACTTGCCACAGCAGATGCCCAAGAAAGAAAATTGTGCCTTGGGCGTTTCATAAATCTCTGCTTGGTAAGCACCATGAACATGACAAAGGAGTCCTGCTGCTCACCCATATCAACTGCCTGAATATCCTGCCCGAGTCAATTCATAGAAAGTGCTTAAAAGCATTAGTAGCCTTTCCAAATATCTATAATTGGAGCCTTCTACCTCATCATTCTGCAGATATTCATCCAGCGTCTCTTGGAAGGACAAGGATTAACCATTTTTGATGGGAGTCCATTTCGCAGAACTCTTATCAATGATCAAATTCACTCGCCGTTTCAACTTTGTTAAGAGAACAATTTCCACTGTCATTTAAAATTGCTGAAGGAGCCTTTTGTTGTGTTGTCGGCTGAGATTACACGTTTTCATTTATATTTCCCCACGCGTTGGACTTTCAGGATATGGAATTATTTCAATTCAAGGTGCAAGGCAGAGTGCGCCTCAAAAATAGCCACAAAATAACTTTCCCCATTGCCGTTTGTCTTGGAGATCGTACCCTTCAGTTCTCAATCCCCCTCCTACCAGCACGCTGCAACTCTCTCGCTAATGCACTCCGCTTTCCATATCTCGCCAGCTTCAATATCCTGCGCAAAGCCGACCTCTTCAACTGCGCCTTCAGTAATCTCCCAGAACCAGCCCCCCCCCCGGGATCTCTCTGCTCACCGTCTCTGCAATGTGCTGCTGCACCCAGGGTGCTGGGTGAATGGAAATGGTCCATCGAATTATTATTGCAGGATCTATACCATTGTAATAATAATAATCTTTCTTGTCACAAGTAGGCTTACATTAACACTGCAATTAAGTTACTGTGGAAAGTCCCTAGTCGCCACATTCTGGCGCCTGTTCGGGTACACTGAGGGAGAATTCAGAATGTCCAATTCACCAAACAGCACGTCTTTCGGGGCTTGTGGGAGGAAACCGGAGCACCCGGAGGAAACCCACGCAGACACGGGGAGAACGTGCAGACTCCGCACAGATAGTGACCCAAACCGGGATATGGAATCTCCCCATATTCTTTGACCCCTGTAGCCCTAAGAATTATATTTAATTCCTCTTGAAAACATGTAATGTTTTGAGCTCAACTACTTTTTGTAGTGGAGAATTGCGCAGGTAACTCCACTCTCGGTGGTGAAGATATTTCTCCTCATCGCAGTCCTGAATGGTTTACCCTATATTCTTCAACTGTGACCCCTGGTTCTAGACTCCCCCACCATCAGGAACATACCCGCTGGATCTACCCTGTCCAGTCCTGTTAGAATTTTATAGGCTTCTCTGATATGCCCCCTCATTCTTCTGAACTCCAGTAAATACAATCCTAATCAACTCAATCTCTCCTTCTATGTCAGTCCCGCCATCCCAGGAATCAGTCTGGGAAACCTTCACTGCACTCCCTCTTTAGCAAGAACATCCTTCCTCCGATAAGGAGAGCAACACTGCACACGATATTCCAGGTTGTGATATTGGGCAACGTGTGCTGTCAGTCTGAATGGCTAATGAGGAGAGCAGGGTGGTGGAGGAGGGGATAGACATGGATGATACAATGCAATGTACTTGGGAGTTTTGTAATGAGGTTATGATTCAATATTGAGGTGAGACGGAATACTCTCCAAGCAGTGTCCTTGTGTCCTTTATCTTATTGTCGTCTAGCTTGAAGGATAGTCGAGAACTCAGTCTTTGGAGTTCAGTGTGTTTTCCTTGTTTGGCCATTGCACAAATTTCAGTCTGTTCAGTGTTATGAAGTATGATCTTTGACTCCTCGTTACAACTGGGAACTTGCCTTTGTTGGTTCCTGGAGTGTTGATTGCAGCAGTAGTTACCTCTCCTCACTGGCTTCCGTGTACCATGCAAGTCTAGGTGCAAACTTTACACTCACTGGATCTTTACATTTTTGTTGACTCGGTGAGGTCTGAATCATTCTGTTCCACCTGATGGCGGCGACTTGTGAAGGTTTGAGGAGGCAGAGGGAGGGGTCGATTCCGCCTGAAGCTGCTTAGCGACCGCCTCAGGGAGCCCAAACGCTTCCACAGTTTCAACCGGGGCTCGCTGGAGTCCTCCATGTGATACGGCATACACTCATAGGGACCATAGCGGGAGGCATCCAGACCTGCAGGATTACACAAGGCTACAAAACTCACGCATGTCGCCAAGAGAAGGAAGATGCATATCAAGGCTATGATGGTTGGCATAGGGTCTCCCTTTTCAGCAGATGGATCAGTTCTCTGGAATGTTTCTGTGGTTGTCAGGAGCAGCTCAGTAATATTCGGTATTGCGGTGGTCCCATTCTTGTTCTCTGAATTCATCATTCCTGTTTTTTGAGTTTAAAGAAAGATAAGTTAATACCGTTATTTTTTACTGTTGTTAATTGAGAACAGACGAGGTTTGGAAAAGGTGATTCAACCCATTTAAGCTCAAACTTCATATTTTTGTCAAGAAGAGCACATTACCGAACCATGAGGTATGGGGTGATAGGGAGAGAGAGGGTAAGGAAGTGTCAAGCCATGATGCTCCAGCCCTTTTAGTGGACCAGATTGATGAACCTGATCTCTCTGTCTACCCATCAGTTTTGATATTCGCATGGCTGAGGAAAACTCTTCAACCTCTTGATCTCAACCCCACTAAATTCTGTCGTCTTTTCAATCGTTCCGCTAGATGGGATCTTGTTTTTTTAAAAATAATTTTAGAGTAAGTACCCAATTCATTTTTTCCAATTAAGGGGCAATTTAGCCTTGCCAATTCACCTAGCTTGCACATCTTTGGGTTGTGGGGGCGAAACCCACGCAAACACGGGGAGAATGTGCAAACTCCACACGGACAGTGACCCAGGGCCGGGATCGAACCTGAGACCTCAGCGCCGTGAGACAGCAGTGCTAACCATTGCGCCACCGTGCTGCCCTGATGGGGTCTTGGTTAAACATCTCCTCCTGAAGGATCCCTGATAATGCAGCTATCTGCCAGTGCTACATTGGAGTGTTGGCCTGTACACTTGAATCTTGGGGTGGGGCCCGAACCCACCACCTTGTAACCCAAAATGCAACCAGCTGAGCCAGCCTGAGACAGCTGCTACGCATGACACGAAAGCGGTTTAGAAATTTGAATCAATGCATCATTTCAGAACACTGACTGTGTAATATTGTGTGCGTCAAACAGAATGGAGAACAACATTTGAATGTACTGTCCAGGTGAGACTGAAAATTAAGACCTCTCTTTGCCAATCTGAGGCATTGCAAAACTGTCAAGGATCAATAACAGAGTTAATATCCTATAAGGTTCAAACTGCATTGGCCAAGGGGTTGTCATATATGTGGGCTATTGTCTTCAAGAACCGAGTCACGTGGCACACGTGACGTTATTGGCTACTTAGAGGGCTTCTTCCCGAAATCTAGTACCAACCCTTGTCCACAGCGCACCTATCCAATGACCCTCTGATGATCTTACATTTCAACCCACATGCATCTGCAATCTATTTCTTTTGTACTGTTAGTCCAAAGATGCAACAGGTTTTTTTTTTTTAAAAAGCAAACTGGCGACGAGGAACGGATCAGAAAGGAAAAAAAACATTTTTCAGAAGAAAAAGAGAAGCTGTCGACCTTCGAGGTCGATGTAAACCAGGGAAGCACAAACAACCAATCAATCGACCAGCAGCTTACCAGAAGATCAGAAATCACACCTGGTAATCGGAACCGGTAAGGTTTTTGGGGCAAAAAATTCAAAGGAAGAGCCCATACCGATTTGAAACCGGCACTCGAGGAGTCCGGCTGCAGTGCTCGCCGCGTGCAGTACAGTAAGACAAGGAGGTAGAGGGGGACAGTGAACAAAAGATTCTCACACTTACAATGCGAGTTAAAGATGTTAGAAATTGGTGACTCAAGTAGACCATTAATTTAAGGGAAGTTGTTAGACCATTCCGATACCAGAAAAACGTCGGGGAATTTTGGCATGATGTGCGCATTTGATGAAGACTCCGAGAACTGGAAATCATGTTCAGAAAGATATTAAATACAATTGGAAGCAAAACTTTCAATTTGTTAACGAGCTTAGTTCAGCCTGAGAAACCCGGGGGTAAGACGTAAGAAGACAATGTTCAAATATTAGAAGACCATTATACACCAAAAATGTTAATTATTGTGGGGAGGTTTCGATTTCATCAAAGGAATCCTTTATAAGGGGAAAATGTTGCGCAGTTCATCACTTTTTGCGAGTTTGGCAACTTGTTAGATGACACAATTGGAGATCATTTGGTGTGTGGTTTGAAAAATGAGGCATTCGGAGAAGATTATTAATGCCCCAAATTAGATGTTATTCTCCAATTGGAAACCATCTGCTAAACAATCCTGATTGTGGTAAGAGTTATACTGAATGCCAATTTAAGATTCTAAGCTGGACTGGCCGTACACTTACATATTCCATAAATCACATATGTTCACACACAGTGGCCTGCACTTTTCTGACTGAGGCACCCTCAATAATGACGCTTAGAGATTAAACTGTAAAGAAGGCTTTATTAGACTAATAACTATACTACAGCTAGAGACGAGAGCTGACTGTTACACAGACCATGAGGCAGGCCTTTATGTATGGCTCCCAGATGGGCGGAGCCAGAGGCGGAGTCCCCAGGGTTCCAAGCCCGGTCTTAAAGGGGACATCACCTTACATGATGATAAGGCAGTAACCGTTCATCACACTGACAGTGTGAACATGCCCACCCATTTTGCCCTTTTCAACTAAACCAAAGCTTGGGGAACATTCATTCCCTGGTTCATTCTCTCGGGTAATGCCTTGACCAATCAGTGTCGACCGACCCAGTTTGAATTTGAACAACGTTGGCAGTTAACTGTTCCGTGCTGCATGTCCCATGTTAACACCTCCACCAATCAGAGTCCACATGCTAACCAGTCAGCGCACTCTTCTCATGCAGTACAAATTAAATTGTTGTTAGAATTGGAAAATTGTTTCGAGCTGTCCCGATGGGTGCAAGCACGATGGCCCAGTGGTTAGCTCTGTAGCCTTACTGCACTGGGGACCTGGGATCAATTCCGACCTTGGGTGACTGTGTAGACTTTGCACGTTCTCCCTGCGTCTGGTTGGGTGCTCCGGTTTCCTCCCACAGTCCAAAGTTATGCAGGTTTAGTGGTTCTCGCAAAGCGTGCGGGGTTATGGGGTATAGGGCGGGAGAGTTGGCCTAGGTAGAGTGCTCTTTCGGAGGGTCGGTGCAGATTCGATGGGCCAAATGGCCTCCTTTAGCTCATTGGGGATTCGTATGGAAGACGCACAACTTTGACAGCATGTTTTTTTCAACAATACTCCAGTTTCGGACTACCAAACGACATGTTTGATTTTTCTTTAAAATATTTTTTGGATACATTTTTATCCCGATTTGGGGTAGGGATATCAACTATGACAAACAGAACACTTTACTTTCCCCTCGCTTTAGCATCTATTGCCAGTTTCAAGCTGTCTAAAGAAGCGGCAGCAGTGGTTTGAATGGGCAACGTGTTTTAGCTGAAATAAGCAAAATACCGTGGATGCTGGAATCTGAAACAGATTATACTGGGAAGCCCCAGCAGGCGTGGCTGCACCTTAGAAGAGAGTTCACCCTGATTTCTCTTCAGAATCCGGTTTCCAGGATTCCGAAGAGGAGTCACATTGGACTCAAGCCGTTAACTGTTTACCCCCTCTCTCCGCAGATGTTGCCAAACATGGTTGTGTTATTCCTCAGCGTTTTTAATTTTGGCCGGAATTCTCCGGCCTTTGGGATTCGCTTTTCCCGCTGGCGGTGGACCCCCGCCCACAGGTTTCCCGTCAGCGTGGCTTCAAGGATTGTTTAGCAGATGGTTTCCATTTGGAGAACATCTAATGTTGGGCATTAATAATCTTCTCTGAATGCCTCATTTTTCAAACCACACACCAAACGATCTCTAATTGTGTCATCTAATAAGTTGCCAAATTCGCAAAACTCTTGAGTCCCATTGACAGGCGGCGGGAAGAGACAATGCCAGCGCCAGTGAATTGAGTGCCGCCAAGACCCACGTGGCAGGGGTGCCAGAGAATCCGCCCTTTATCTCCAATCTCCAACATCCACAGTATTTGCTTTTATCCCGGCTTCTCCGGTCCCTCCTCATAATTGGAAAAAAGACGTCTGTGCGTTTCAGCTTTAATCACCAGATCAATTGAAGTTTTTGTTACCTTTTTGCCCAGGAGTGTTTGTTATTTTTGACATTCGGGGATTTGTTATTTGATATCCCATTGAACAATACCCAGGCTGCCTATGTAGCTTGGCATAAGATTTTTGAAACCCTGTACCAAACATTGTTTATGACCAGCTCAGCAAGCCTGTCACTACATGTGGCTGGCAAAAGCTTTCAGAGCAGTCAGTTCAAACTTGTCGTGATAAAATGTCAAAGGATTTATTTTTTTAATGTCAGATGAGATTTTATTTTCACGGTGCAGTAATCAGCAGCTCAGCGGTGGAATTTAATGTTGCATTAATGTGTAGCTCAACATGTGCATGGATGCTTGCTGATCAATGTTGGTCACCTCCGGAACCCGCTCAGGAGATTATTCCCTGAAGTTATTTGGAGAGTTTGTTGACCAGTTTTTGTGGCTGCTTGAGAAGCAAGCAGATGAATCTGGAGGAACCGGGGCTGTGAGGAAGCTATTTATGTAATTTTCCTAATTTGTACGTGAGCCGTTCTCATCGCTTCCTCAACACCAACTTATCGGAGTGTTGGCCTTTGCTTAGTGTTGGCTCTCTCGCTCCTGAGTCACATATACGCTCTAGGCTGACAATCCAGCACTGCACCGTCGGATGTGCTGTGTTTCGGAAGATAAATTAAATTGAGGCACAGTCTGCCCCCTGGGGTAAATGTGAAGGATCGCAAGGCTACTATTTGGAAGAAGAGTAGGGGTACTCTCAAAGGTGCCCTGGCCAACATTTCTCTTTCAGCCATCGTCATTGTATCGTTATCACATTGCTGCTTGTGCAACCTTGCTGTGCGCAAATGAGCCGCCGCTTTGCCCTACAACCGTGATGGCACGTCCTTTGCCACACGTCCCAATCCGCTTCAGGATTTCCACGAGTCCTGAGAGGCGAGATGTAAATACATCTTTCATTTAGTGGGCGGTGCTCTTTCTTGACTCGGGATGTCGATTCGAGCCCCGTACCAGCCTTGAAAGCACCGAATCTAGGTTGGCACTTCAGAATTGTATTGTGGGAGCGCCACACCTGGTGTCGGCTTTTGGGTGGGACATGGAAGCCAATCAGACCCAGATGCATTAACACACCCGACGCTCTCTTTGAAGGAAGAATAAAGTTCTCCTTAGTGTCTTAGTATTTCTTCTTCGGGCTCCGCGATCAGTAATTGTACAGTGTGTTGTGCTGCTGGCTATGAATCAACCTCCTTAACAGCCAGGGGCGAGCATGGCATCTGAAGCTTGAGGGAATCTAAATCACGGCTTTCAAGTGGGTGAGTAGGTTCTCAAGGAATCTGGGCAGAAAATCATAGTAGGTTCAGTCCCCGAGCGATCTGCTAGAGGTACTGGTGACAATTTGGAGTATCACAGACACAGGGACTTGGAATGGATTTGTTATCGGTCCTTTAAAGTTTGGCCACACTGGAGCCCAGGGGCCTGTGGTGGTCATATGTATAGATTCGATAAGCCAAGGAAAGAGTTACCAATGTGCAATGTAAACAGAATACATGACCAAGAGCAAAGAAGTTGATTTATAACTCTCCTGGAATTAGCCATAACTCACATGAATTATCGGGTCAGCTTACTGGTGTGATAATCAAATCTCTCAGCTTTTCATCACCCATTTTCTGTCACTTAACCAACACCACAGCTTTGTGAGGTATGTCACTCGGTGATTAATGGTCAACCCATCAGATCCTCCCGATAGCTAAATGCGATGAAATACAGGCCCGAGTCTCAAGGTCAGACTGAATCCCCTTCCTTGTTCCTCTGTTATCTTTAATACTCGGGGTTCTGCTGGATTTATTTGTTGTTTTTTTTTGGTCCTCAATATCAGACTATCCAGGGGAAACGTTTTCATCTCTTTGGGAAATGTTCAGATTATCAGAAAACAGCTTGCACCCTTCCAAAACTCCCAGTCATCACTCCCCTTGCCATAATAAATGCAGGCACATTTCTCCAATTTATCCTGTTGTCTCCTGTTGATTAATTCTTGTCACTGACGGTGGGTGGACATGATATTTTTTGCCACTTTGTTTGTCTGTTTGTTTGTGAACGCTTAGGCTGGATTCTCCGCTTGGGAGACAAAGTATTCCCACCCCGGAACTGAATCGCGTGCAATTTGCAATAACGCTTGGGAGGGGCGCTATTTGATCCAAATTTCAGGACATGCAAATGAGCCAGCACTCTACCGAGTGAACTGGAAGCAATCCCCATCCCTGTTGGCGTCGGATTCGTTGGGACGCGGAATTTTGGTTGACCTGCCAAGCTAGAGTTGCTTATAAGAACCAGCCTGAAGTGGATCTGCTGCTCGTGCCCTTGAGGAGAGGTGGCACACCCTCTTCCCCAGGGTAGGCCGCAGACTCCAGCCCGCCCACCTGAACAGCGCCTGGGAGGTGGTGGATGAGGCAGTCCATGTTGCCAGCCTCACCAGGAGGACCGGCAATGCCGAAGAAGGTGAGTGACCTCCTCAGTGTACCCGAACAGGTGCCGTAATATGGCGACTAGGGGCTTCTCACAGGAACTTCACCGCAGTGTTAATGTAAGCCCGCTTGTGACAATAAAGATTATAATTATTATTACATCCACTCCCTCCACCACCGACGAGCAGTGGCAGCCGTGTGTACCGTCTACAAAATGCACTGCAGCAACTCACCAAGGCTCCTGAGACAGCACCTTCCAAAGCCATGACCACTACCATCTAGAAAGACCAAAGCAGCCGGTGGATGGGAACACTGGCACCTGGAGGTTCCCCTCCAAGTCACTCACCATCCCGACATGGAAATAGATCAGCTGTTCCTTCATTGTCGCTGGGTCCAAATCCTAGAACTCCCTCCTTAACGGCACAGTGGGTGTACCTACACGTCGGGGACTGCTGCAGTTGAAGAAGATAGCCCACCATCACCTTCTCAAGGCTGAGCCAGTGAAACCCACATCACTTAAACAAATTAAGTTTTGGTGTTGCGAAAAATTGGGAAGATTCTGGGCGGGAGTGTTCACGGTCTTAGCCAGGATAGTGTAGGAGGAGGTGGACCCGGACCTTTGGTGGCGATATTTGGGGTTTCAGAGAAGCCGGCGCTCATGGAGAGGAGGAAGGCCGATGTCTTGGCCTTCGCCTCTCTGATTGCACGGCGGCAAATTTTGCTGGAGTGGCGGTCGGCATCGCCACCGGGGGTAGCGGCATGGTTGGGTGACCTGTACGACTTCCTGCGGTTAGTGAAGATAAAGTATGAACTAAGGGGCTCTTCAGGGGGGTTTGAGGATAGGTGGGGGTGTTTGTGACCGTGTTTGTACAGACTGTATGGTTGATTGTTGGGAAGTATGTTTCCCGGGGTGTTTATTCGCTATAACCTGTTTTGATACATGTTTGTAATAAAATGCATTTTAAAAAAAAAAAACATGCTGTACAGGAGCGTCGGCCTGAATTTTGACTGAAGTCTATAGAATGGAGGTTGAACCTGCGACCTATTGTCTCTGAGGCGAGAGTGTTGCCCAGTGAATCGTGAAGCATATAGAATTCACACCTCCCATCCCTGGCTGCGAGAGCGTGGAGTGCGAATAGCCAAGAAGTGAGAGATTCCAGGGGTAATCTTTTATTTGTTCCGACTTGATATTTCTTGCTTCATTGGATACATCTAATTTTCCTCTCTCTGTTTAACAAATAACTCTACCACATCCCACAGAAACTTCTCAAAACGCATGTAATTAATTACTTGGAATCACAATGACTAATTTACATAAATGGCTGTATCTGCCTGCCCCGGTTTCTGTCGTTTCACTCAGCATCGTGAACTGTAAGTGTACAGTCTGGGCATTGAGTTAGTGTTTGAACACCCCCCCCCCCCCCCCTACCCTACCCCCTGTCGTGTGAAGCACAGTAAGATAACACTGGCTGCAACTGGATGCAGCTTTACCTGAGAGATACTCCACACCTTGAAGTTAGTTCAATATGATTTATTGAACCTGTCACACAGTTGGCTCAATCCTCTGTGAGTTTGACTCTCTGCTAACCTGGTGTGATTAATCTGTCTGACTGAACCAGACTAGCTCTTAGCCACGTGCTGTAGGAGTTATATGATATGTACACCCTGACTCACACTGTAGATGTCCCCCGTGGAAAGAGGTGGAGTGTGAGTGCCTCGTGCCTTTTATAGTGGGAAACCACCCCCAAGTATTCTGCCTGCTGATTGGTTATGTCCTGTCCTCTGTATTAATTAGCTGCCTATTTGTATCTCATTATGTGCATGTCTGCATATCATGACACCCCCCCACCCCCACTTACAAGCGGACTTTGCTGATTCACTACCCTGTTCTCGCCGCCCCCATAGACCGAGACTTGTGCGCTTAACAAGGAAGAAATAAATGTAAACCTTGATTCTTTTTACAGAGCAGTAACATTCCCAGAAAGAGTTCTGAGTTTTCCAGGGACCTGGAGCTTGACCCCACCCTAAGCCACCACCAAAACTAAACCTGAAGAGCTTTTAGGAAGTGTTAAGCTTGGTTAGGCCACAGCTAGAGTATTGTGTGCAGTTCTGGAATCCACATTACAAGGGGGATATGATAGCACTGGAAAGGGTGCAGAGGAGATTTACCAGGATGTTGGCCTGGGCTGGAGAGTTTTAACTATGAACAGAGAGTGAATAGACTGGGGTTGTTTTCCTTGAAGCAGAGGAGACTGAGGGGGGACATGATTGAGATGTATAAAATTATGAGTATAGTTAGAGTAGACAAGAAGAAACTTTTCCCCTCGGTGGAGTGACCAGGGAGCATAGATTTAAGGTAAGGGGCAGGAGGTTTAGAGGGGATGTGAGGAAAAACCTTTTCACCCAGGGGGTGCTGGGAGCCTGGAACTCGCTGACTGAAAGGGTGGCAGAGGCAGAGACCCTCAGAACATTGAAGAAGCATTTTGATGTGCACGGGCGATGCCAAAACATACAAGGCTATGAGGTAAGTGCTGGAAAATGGGATTAGAATAGTTGGGTGGTTGTTTTTGACCTGCCCAGACTAGTGACCAAAGGGCCATTTCTGTGCTATATGACTCTCTATACAGAACAAAGCTGTCCACACACAGTTTGACTCTCATCTCTGGCCAGTGCTTTTCTTTTGAAAAGTTGCTTTCTCCCATTTGTTTGTTCTGCTACGGGATATTAATTATTTAGAATATTTGCCCTTTGATAAACTTACATCACTCCGGACTCGAGTCATGATCTCACCACCGTCTTTCTTTAACCCGTTTAATATTTGCATCTCCTTCAGGCTCTCTCGTGCTTTTCCTTTTGTTTTTAAAAATATATATATTTTGTTGAAGACAGTTTCCAATACATGCATAACAAAAGTCATCAGCGGAAACAGGAAAGATCGCCCCCCCCCCCCCCCCCTCCTCCGAGTTTTTCACCCAAACCCTCCAGCCCAAACAGGAAAGAAATGATCCCTCTGCACCTCGAATGATGAACTTAATCTTCTGCAAAAGCCCTGCCAAACCTCTCACCTGTACTCCTGCCCACGGCAGGTCTGAGCCCTGCCAACACAGCGGAATCCATCTCCGGGCTGTCAGGGAGGCAAAGGCCAACACGTCGGCCTCTCTCCCCACCTGCACTCGCGGATCCTCCGGAACTCTCGCCACCCCGGGACACAGAGCTACCTCTACCCCCAAAACCTTTTGACATTATGTCCACAAATCCCATCCAAAGCCCCTTCAACCTCGGACACGCCCAAGATGTATGGATATGATTCGCACCCCACCGCCCTCTTTAACCATCTCCCCCAGGTCCATGCCTCGCTCACCCCCCGGGCCCTCCCCAAGATGTCTGCCACCGTCGCTCCTTAACCAACTATGCCACACCAACTCCACCCAAGCCAATATCCCCCACTCCTCTCCCTCCAACTTCTCGAACATATTCGCCACATACTTTGTGGCCTACGTTCCCTCAATCCCCTCAGGCAGCCCCATAATCCAGACATTCTGCCTCTTGGAGGGTTCTCCAGGTCCTACACCTTCTCCCTCAGCTGCTTCTGGCCCTCCGCCACAAGCACCATCTCTGCCTCCAACGAGGCCAACCGGTCCTCATGTTCCACCCCCGACTCCTCCACCTTCTGGAGTGCCGAACTCTGCACCTCTAACCTCTGCTCCACTCCCTCAATAGCCGCCCTGAGCGGCTCCACCACCTCAGTCAGGTCCTCTGAGGCCTCCTGCCTCTGCTACTGGAACTTAGCATTCAAGAAGTCCACCAGTTGCCAGGACGGCACGGTGGCGCAGTGGTTAGCACTGCTGCCTCACGGGGCCGAGAGCTCGGGTTCAATCCCGGCCCTGGGTCACTGTCCATGTGGCGTTTGTACATTCTCCCCGTGTCTGCGTGGGTGTCACCCCCACAACCCAAAGATGTGCAGGGTAGGTGGATTGCTAAATTCTAAATTGCTCCTTGGGGGGGGGGGGAGAGAAAAATTGGGTACTCTAAATTTCTTTTAAAAAAGCTAGTTCACCAGTTGTTCAGTGGACCACCCCAGAGCCCTCCATCATCTTTCCCGCTGTAGCACTTTGAAAAACCTCCTGGTCAGACTGCTGCTCTTGATTGTTACACCCCTCGTCTGATGCGGGCCCCACCGGAGGAGCACTTCTACCTCTCCGTGCTCATGCACCTCACACCAGGAAACAACACCCTAAACTGGGTGAAAAAGGACCAACCAATTCCGCCTCAAGGGGGAGCCACCAAATGTTCGACCACCCACTCCATGGCCGCGACTGGAAGTCCTGTGCTTTTCGTTTGTTGATCGTCTATTCATAGAATAGAACCATAGAATCCCTACAGGGCAGAAGGAGGCCACTTGGCCCATCGAGTCTGCACCGACCCTCTGAAAAGAGCACCCTACCTAGGCCCACACCCCCTTGATGTGTTAGGTGTTCTGGCTCACAAACAGGTCACCAACACTGGAAGTGGTGCAACTCTATTTTATTATAAGGTTAACTATATTAACATACTTGAACTGTGGGTAAATGCAATACCAGCTTTTACTGTTGACCCTTGCCTAGTCCTAATCAGGTGATGCACTCAGCACATGGTGAATGTCTGTGTTGCAGGCTGTGAGCTCTGTGCTCCGAGCTGGCTGCTACTAGAATGAGCAGGAACTCTCCTGTCCCCTGTCTTTATAGTGCGTGTGCTCTCACTGGTGATTGGCTGCGGTGTTGTGTATGCTGATTGGTCCCACTGTGTGTCCATCAGTGTGTGTGTGTGTCTGCACCATGATATACTGGTGTATATTATGACACCCCTAGGATTATCCTCGTAACTCCGTAATCTGGACATTAAGTGGAAATTAAGCATGGCCAATCCACCTAACCTGCACATCTCCGGATTGTGGGAGGAAACCGGAGCACCCGGAGGAAACCCACGCAGACACGGGGAGAACGTGCAGACTCCGCACAGTCATCCAAAGCCGGAATTGAACCCGGGTCCCTGGTGCTGTGAGGCAGCAGTGCTAACCACTGTGCCACTCTCTCTGACTTCCATACATATCCATATCTTTGCCTCTATCTTTAGTTTCTCGTTCTCATTTTCCCTCACTCATTCTTTCTCTTTTCTCAATCTCTCCCCCTCTCTGTCTCACTCTTTCTCACTTCCTCTCTCTCTCTCGTGTTACTGAATCATGTTCTTATTGCACCATTGAGCAACGGAACAAGGGGAGATTCGCAGCTTGCGGATCTAGCAGCCATTCCCTTGAGAGCTCGTCTCACAGCGAGTGTGAAGAGTGATGCCTGAGTCCAGTCGTACATGGGCGACTAACAAGTTACTCATCCAAGCAGCAGTTAAACATGAGAGGAAGTCATAATATTGTTACGCTGCGGGAAACACTGCTGCTCTTGTCAAAGTTTGTCAGGCACCTTTCACCACAGCTTTGGCTGTGCACTGAGCTCTGGAATTCCCTCCGTAAATATCTCCACCTCGCTGCCTCGTCCTTCTCCTTCAGACATCCCCCGATGGTCACATCTCTAATATGTCCATCTATGGCTCAGCGCCTGATAGTCTGTCCTCTGAAGAGCTCAGGAACGTTTTAACATTGTTAAAAGTGCTATAAAAATGCAGGGTGTTTGCTTCCATCTTCAACCGTGCGTTGAGGTGGCACGATTCGCACATTTAAACAACGCGGTGACATTGCTTGCCTGCAGCAGAACTGTTTGAACTGCTGTGGAAACGAAGATCAGAAGATGAGTGCTTACGGGCTGGAGCCTGTGCCAATCTCTCTCTCGTCCACAAAGGCGCTTTATTAGCACACACAGGCTTTCCTGTTGCACACATTTTTCCAGCCGGCAAGTTTTTCCACTGTCCGGCTGGTATCGCCCCCAAAAGGATGCAACGCTGAAAGCCTTTTTATTCAGCCCTCTTTATTCCTGACCAGCTTCCTATGAAAGGCTCTATTTATTTTTTGGGTTTCCTGTGTGGGAGCAACTTCTCGTCAATCTAAGCTCTTGTTCGTGTTTCCTGTAGGCGCTGAGTGTTGGAGATGGCTTCTGACCGTTTTATCTTGAATCCTGCCTGTCCGTGGCTTGGCCAGGATTGGAATGCGCCACCCACTGACCCTCTGACAGGAGGGAGAATTTCACCACCCGTTGGGTCAATCTTGCCTGATTGGCAAAATGTTGAGTGAATGCGTGTGGAAATAAAGTGGGTAACGTGATAGTGAAACAGGTGTTTAGAAGCTGTGTAAGGAACATTCGTACATATCCCAGGGTGGATACACATTCGGATCAGCATACCCTTGTGACAAAATCTGAAGGGAAGCTGTAAATACCAACGAAAGGAAAAAGATGTATAACCATTTGCACATTGACACGCTTGAAGGGTGAGATATCAGAGGGGCGTTCAGTCAAAACGAATGTCTCAACATTGAGGAAATGGGACCAACGGAGGTCTCAAAACAAGACATAGAAGCAAATGGGGGGGATGTGGAAGTGAGCGGACAGCAGGCTGCAAAGGAAATGACAGCGGAGCAGAAAAGAAAAGGAGATGAGGAGTGGACAATAGTTGAGATCCTCGCAGTGAACATCCTTAAACATGTGAAATAGGAACAGGAGGAGGCCACTCGGCCCCTCGAGCCTGCCCCACCATTCAACAGGAACATGGCTGATCTGATTGTAACTTCGACCCTCTCAGTCCCGCCTAACCCGATGACCTTTCAGCCCCTGTGTTAATGACGAATCTGACGGTGGAAACAGGAAAGAAAAGAAACACGCGGGAGTATGATGAAATTGAATAAAGAATGCACTTGGGCAGGTGGAAGAGAAATGGTATAATGAGATGGGTGATGTTCCCATGAAAGATATAGTTCGAGTACAATAGATGGGTCGTTTTTTGTACAGTGTGTGCAGGAGGGTTTCCTGAAACAATATGTTGACAGGCCAACAAGAGGCGAGGCCACGTTGGATTTGGTTTTGGGTAATGAACCAGGCCAGGTGTTGGATTTGGAGGTAGGAGAGCACTTTGGGGACAGTGACCACAATTCGGTGACGTTTACGTTAATGATGGAAAGGGATAAGTATACACCGCAGGGCAAGAGTTATAGCTGGGGGAAGGGCAATTATGATGCCATTAGACGTGACTTGGGGGGGATAAGGTGGAGAAGTAGGCTGCAAGTGTTGGGCACACTGGATAAGTGGGGCTTGTTCAAGGATCAGCTACTGCGTGTTCTTGATAAGTATGTACCGGTCAGACAGGGAGGAAGGCGTCGAGCGAGGGAACCGTGGTTTACCAAGGAAGTGGAATCTCTTGTTAAGAGGAAGAAGGAGGCCTATGTGAAGATGAAGTGTGAAGTTTCGGTTGGGGCGATGGATAGTTACAAGGTAGCGAGGAAGGATCTAAAGAGAGAGCTAAGACGAGCAGGGAGGGGACATGAGAAGTATTTGGCAGGAAGGATCAAGGAAAACTCAACAGCTTTCTATAGGTATGTCAGGAATAAGCGAATGACTAGGGAAAGAGTAGGACCAGTCAAGGACAGGGATGGGAAATTGTGTGTGGAGTCTGAAGAGGTAGGCGAGATACTAAATGAATATTTTTCGTCAGTATTCACTCAGGAAAAAGATAATGTTGTGGAGGAGAATGCTGAGCCCCAGGCTAATAGAATAGATGGCATTGAGGTACGTAGGGAAGAGGTGTTGGCAATTCTGGACAGGCTGAAAATAGATAAGTCCCCGGGACCTGATGGGATTTATCCTAGGATTCTCTGGGAGGCCAGGGAAGAGATTGCTGGACCTTTGGCTTTGGTTTTTATGTCATCATTGGCTACAGGAATAGTGCCAGAGGACTGGAGGACAGCAAATGTGGTCCCTTTGTTCAAAAAGGGGAGCAGAGACAACCCCGGCAACTATAGACCGGTGAGCCTCACGTCTGTAGTGGGTAAAGTCTTGGAGGGGATTATAAGAGACAAGATTTATAATCATCTAGATAGGAATAATATGATCAGGGATAGTCAGCATGGCTTTGTGAAGGGTAGGTCATGCCTCACAAACCTTATTGAGTTCTTTGAGAAGGTGACTGAACAGGTAGACGAGGGTAGAGCAGTTGATGTGGTGTATATGGATTTCAGCAAAGCGTTTGATAAGGTTCCCCACGGTAGGCTATTGCGAAAAATACGGAGGCTGGGGATTGAGGGTGATTTAGAGATGTGGATCAGAAATTGGCTAGCTGAAAGAAGACAGAGGGTGGTGGTTGATGGGAAATGTTCAGAATGGAGTACAGTCACAAGTGGAGTACCACAAGGATCTGTTCTGGGGCCGTTGCGGTTTGTCATTTTTATCAATGACCTAGAGGAAGGCGCAGAAGGGTGGGTGAGTAAATTTGCAGACGATACTAAAGTCGGTGGTGTTGTCGATAGTGTGGAAGGATGTAGCAGGTTACAGAGGGATATAGATAATCTGCAGAGCTGGGCTGAGAGGTGGCAACTGGAGTTTAATGTAGAGAAGTGTGAGGTGATTCACTTTGGAAGGAATAACAGGAATGCGGAATATTTGGCTAATGGTAAAGTTCTTGAAAGTGTGGATGAGCAGAGGGATCTAGGTGTCCATGTACATAGATCCCTGAAAGTTGCCACCCAGGTTGATAGGGTTGTGAAGAAGGCCTATGGAGTGTTGGCCTTTATTGGTAGAGGGATTGAGTTCCGGAGTCGGGAGGTCATGTTGCAGCTGTACAGAACTCTGGTACGGCCGCATTTGGAGTATTGCGTACAGTTCTGGTCACCGCATTATAGGAAGGACGTGGAGGCTTTGGAGCAGGTGCAGAGGAGATTTACCAGGATGTTGCCTGGTATGGAGGGAAAATCTTATGAGGAAAGGCTGATGGACTTGAGGTTGTTTTCGTTGGAGAGAAGAAGGTTAAGAGGAGACTTAATAGAGGCATACAAAATGATCAGGGGGTTGGATAGGGTGGACAGTGAGAGCCTTCTCCCGCAGATGGATATGGCTGGCACGAGGGGACATAACTTTAAACTGAGGGGTAATAGATATAGGACAGAGGTCAGAGGTAGGTTCTTTACGCAAAGAGTAGTGAGGCCGTGGAATGCCCTACCTGCTACAGTAGTGAACTCGCCAACATTGAGGGCATTTAAAAGTTTATTGGATAAACATATGGATGATAATGGCATAGTGTAGGTTAGATGGCTTTTGTTTCAGTGCAACATCGTGTGCCGAAGGGCCTGTACTGCGCTGTATTCTATGTTCTATGTTCTAAGTATTGGAGCTGGAACTAAATTGCCGAATGAGAGCTCTGCAGCAGGCGGTGAAATACTTGACCCATAGGGGAAGACGACAACAGATAGTGGGCGTGTAAAAGACAAAGATGGTCAAATATTGTTTGAGGAGAATGCAGAAGAAAAGAAGATGAACATGATCTTTATTATTGTCACAAGTAGGCTTACATTAACCCTGCAATGAAGTTACTGTGAAAAGCCCCTAGTCGCCACATGCCGGCGCCTGTTCGGGTCCACGGAGGGAGAATTCAGAATGTCCAATTCACCTAACAAGCACATCTTTCCGGACTTGCGGGAGGAAACCGGGACACCCGGAGGAAACCCACACAGACACGGGAACAAGGTGCAGACTCCGCACAGACAGTGACCCAAGCTGGGAATCGAACCTGGGTCCCTGGCGCTGTGAAGCAACAGGATGATATATGGTGGCACAGTGGTTAGCGCTACTGCCTCACGCAGGAACCCGGGTTCAATTCTGACCTTGGCTGACTGTCTGTGCCCTCAACCCCAGGTTGTCTCCCTCATCTCCTTCATTTCCTCCCCCATCTCTGGTTTACGTTGCGAGAGACTGTTCCTATGGGCCCCCATTGGTGGCTTGACGCCATTTATTCTCAAAAGGGTCAACGCGACTGCTGCACTAATAAAGTAATTTCAGATGAACACATTGCAGGATAATTTCAAGCCCTAACATCCTGGTAACGTAAGAAGGCACTCTAGGAATTACCAGCCACATGAATAATGTTGCATACTTCCACACTCAGTTCCATGTTCAAGGGCTGATATGTAACTACTGAATACAAGATGGTTAACCACTGTTTGATAGCTGACACAGACTGTCTCTCTTTGTAAAAGTCTTGCAAACTGTTTGCAACCTCTGTCGTATACTCATTTGCCATTCCACAGCCAATGAGGGTTATTTATCAATGTTTCTAGAGTTAAAACATCAAAATGATGATCAAAATCATGTCCAGCCCAGGTTGATCGACACAGTTAATTTGTCAATTTTCTCCCATCCCTGCATCTGTCCATGACTAAACCCAAACTCCACCTTACTGCTTTCAACCAGGTCAGCAGACCAGGATCAGGTCCCCTGATTTGCACCAGGAGGTCACCAGATCAATGTACCTGGATCATTAGATCGCTTGTAAAGGGCTTGCAGGTCTGGCACGAACATGATGGGCCAAATGCCATCCTCCTATGCTGTCAATCTTTCTACACTTCAATCAGCAGATGAGCATTTGAGGTTGGCACCAGATCCCAAATGAGAACCAATAGGTCACCAGTTGGGCAGTCCTAGATCACCAGACCTCGCACACATTTCAGCAGTTTGAATACTATCAGGAATATTTGGGCAAGAAAAGTCTGCAACTGTTGTCGAGGAACTGTTGGATAAAGAAAACCATAGCTGGCCATGTCCACAGGGGGTTTCCCCACCTCTGGCTGTGTTATGCGTCACAGTGGAGGCGCTGGCACACATCAATACCAAAAATGATCCAAGTTTGTGTTTTTTAATGGGACAAATCACTTTGGATTCCCAATTTAGTTCAACTCTGATCTTTGCCCTCATCACCCTGTTGCCCTGGTGACCTCCCAGACAAACGACCCTGACGTTTTTCAGGCCTTTTCCCGTCTTTACTGTTGTCACACCTATGGGAGACTTGGAAAATCATCCAACAGCTCGCAAGCCTCTCCCCGGGTCCATCTGTCTTGTGTTATGCTTCAGCTGTGACCCAGTTCACACCGTGAGCCAGAAGGTCAGAGGGTGGAAGTCCCACTTTAGAGACTTGGGCACAAGATTGAGTTGATGCTCAATAACACTGAGGGGAGGTGGCAGCGTCCGGATGAGGTGTTAGACCGAGACCCTGCCTGCCCCCTCATAGATGTAAAGGGTCTCAGGCAGGACATGCTGAAGTTTGTGACGGTTACTACATGGATGCGACTGTTTCATTTTACACTTTTTTTACAAAGCTCGAAAGTACCCCTTAAAAACTCCGTCTGCAGTTTGTCACATGTGGTTAAACTGAAGCCCTTTCCCGCACTGCTGAGGTGCCCACTGTGAGGAGCCGCTGCAGCATTTTCCTCTGCCGGTGACTCGATAGAATAAGGGGTTGAAAGTTATCGGAAAGCAATTTGCCAGGGCGACAAATTGTCAGCACACGTTTTGCGAGGTTAATCACTTTTACGCAGCGAGATTAAAAGTGTGTCTACCCTGCCGGAATAGTCCATACAAGTCCAATAATGAAACCTAAAATCAGAAAAAGTTGCTCGCTCTTGTGCAGGCAGACGCCGGCAAACGTATCGGATAAAAGATCGCAATCGTTTCTTTACCTGAATTTCATTACCAGTTGCTGAAAACTCTCTCAGTTGTCAACAGACTCGTTTCTCTCTGAGGCAGGCACAGCTCTCTCACTTCTGTTCAAATGCACTCTGTAAGTCACAGGGCCGAGAGGGAGGTTGGGGAATCGAACCCCTGCCAGCCCCTTTGTAGTTTGCAGCCACGTCCACACAGCCCGAGTGAAAACCACTCGCTTCGCTCTGAACCCGTCCTCATTTGTTTACTCCCGCGCCAAGAAATTAAAGTTCTGTCGGTCTCGCTTGAGTGTAATGAGTTGGGTTTCCTCCCCTGGTGCCTGTGGAATGGAATGTTCCGGAGCTGTTGAGCTCTGCAGCCCCTGCTCGGGGTGCCTGTAGCTGTTGCTGCTGCTGATCAGCTGGGTGTCCGGGTTGCCATGGCTCTCGGACTGCCAAGGATTGTCCAGGAATTGGGAATTAATCATCAAGAAACTGGTGCCAGCAAAACCCAGGGGAAGAAAAAATCAGAGCGACATTTAAAAAAGAAGAATGTCTTTATTATTTATTTTCCTTGGCGTTATAGACACAAAAGGAGGCCATCTATCCCGTCGAGTACATGCTAGCTGTGTGGGGATGTCCAGTCAGTCCCATTGCCTCCTGCTCTGTCCCCGAGCCCTGCAAGTTTATTTCCCTCGAGCACCCATCCAATTTCCTTTTGACGTCATTGATCACCCCTGCTTGCACGCCCTGCTTAGCTAATGAATGACAAAGATGTTGGAAGTAGATGGTGGAGAAGACTGAGGGCTGATGAAGAACCTGGCGACTCCAGCTGGGTGCGAAGGTCGATCAGTCTTTGACGGTGTGAGGTTACACACACCCTGCGATGGGCCCAGAGAACTCACTCGTCACAGAAACAACCCCCTCCCACTTCTAAACACTGGGCGGACACTTTCCTGTACAACGATTCAGCTTTTTATCCTGAAATGTCACAGTCAGGCGGAGATGGAGCAAAAGCTGATCAGGACCCACCCCCGTTTGCAATTGTTATGGAATTGCCGAAGAGCGACCCCCGAAACATCAGTTGAATGATTAGGGGCTGGTTTAGCATAGTGAGCTAAACAGCTGGCTTGTAATGCAGAACAAGGCCTGCAGCGTGGGTTCAATTCCCGTACCGGCCTCCCCAAACAGGCGCCGGAATGTGGCGACTAGGGGCTTTTCACAGTAACTTCATTGAAGCCTATTTGTGACAATAAGTGATTATTATTATTATTATTATTACTAAAAAAATCCCTGAATGTGGAGTTACTCCATCGGTGTCTGCTGAAACTGCGAGGTTTACATTTGTGCCCACAAACGAACCGGGATCGCAGAGAGCAAATCCCCAAAGGCTGCTAAATACCATGCAACAAAAACATCATTCAACTCCATCACAGTAAATCTTGGCAAAATAATCTTCCCCTAGTAAGGCAGGGTTGCCAACTGCGATTAACTGTATTCCTGGAGGTCTCAGCGCATGACCCCCCGCCCAAGCCATTCGTTGGCCGACACATCCATCCTTGTGACGTACTCCCTCCCTACGCCAATCGGACTCATTACTCAATTGGGCGACATCGACCGAACGGACGTTTGCCCCACTTTCAACATCTTCGCAGTTGGTAAAGGGAAATGTTCGAAGAAAATGGCAGAAGGTGCAATTTTATTTTAACGTCTCGATGATATTTCTCCACCCAACAATGTCCTGGAGACTGATCTTCAATCCCTGGAGACTCCAGGCCAGACCTGGAGGGTTGGCAACCCTGGAATAAAAGCAGCAGGGTTTAAGCAGCATCTTGACAGGTGAAGAGGAAAAGTCTGTGAGAGGTTTGGGACATGAAACCTCAGGGTTTAATTCATAGGATAGTGATCAAATGTCTCCAGTTTGAGAACGATTGGCTGACTCCTCTACTACAGCAATGATGGTTATCGAAAAGTGCTTCAGAAAGAAAGAGAAACTTGCATTTATATTAACGCCTCTCTCTGCGGCAGCGTGGCCCAAATCGCTTCGCAGCCAATGAAATACTCTTTGCAGTGTAGTCACCAATAGAAATAGCGGCAGTCAGAGTACGCACAGCAAGATCTCACAAATGGGGGTGATCTGCTTTGGTGATGTCGGTTGAGGGATGAATGGTGGCCACGGCCCCAGGCAGATCTCCCTTGCTCTTCTTTGAAACAGGATCACGGAGCCTTGTACGCCCAGCCAAGAGGGCAGGCAGCGCCTCAGTCCGGCCTCTCGCCTGAAAGACAGCCCAGCACTCCCTTCACTGGAGCACCAGCCAAGACTGTGTGCTCTCCAATCTCTGGAGTGAAATTGAACCTTGTGAACCCGAGGCCAGGGGGTTGCCAACTGATCCACGGCTGACACGAGGTGCAAGTCTTTCTCTTTCATTAACGGATAGATGTTGAAATCACAATGCGCCTTCTTCCCAAGGATTTGTTATCCTTTCAACGACTTAATGGGATAGGGAATGCCCCCCTCGTTTGTGCGCGGAAATGCAGGCAGAAAACGTGGGCACCACCGCTTTAAGGAGCCGTACAAGAGAGCTGGCAAGACTTCAATCGTGTTGCCAATGTCTTGTCAGCTGGGCTCACACAGAGAGAGGTAATATGCTTCCAGCTGTGAGGATTACAGAGGGCTGGAATGAAATGTTGCACTGAGTTTGGAACACAGCTTTTGGCTCCGCACGCCCAAAGCTTTGATCGTCAGGATGTGTGGGAATACCGTTGGAGTTGGGTTTTTTTTTTTTTGACCCCTTCCCCCACTCTATTTCTCACTACCCCCCGGCATCATGTTGCGGTACAGTTGCATGGGCACCGACAGTGCCAAGGAACCACTGTTCATGTGAGAACATACAGCCCTCACGGCAACCATTAGCATTCGCAGATGTGCTAAGGCCAGCCAAATATAATCTCATCCGGAAAAAAAACCATTGTCCGTTTTGGTATCAAAATTGTGATTTTTAAATTGGCTGTCGCTCCATGTTTAAATTGGCCCGTATCCCGGAACGCTGATGTTGATCATGACAATGATCGTTTCTCTCCCCCCCCCCCCCCCCCCCCCCCGATACAAATCGGCCCTTTTCCAGGTAATTTCAAATCGAGCATCCAGAAGAAGAGAGTACACTGAGAGTAAGCAAATTCCTACCAACAAAACTAGTCCGATTTCATATATTTATCGGTACAAGTATGATATAACTGAGTAAGGGACTGACAAAATAAGCTGCTTGTGTGTGAAATTATTTTAAGCAGCTTCAATTTAGCTCCTGGTCGGTGAGATTCCACAATATGAAGCCACACATGTAATTCATCACAAGCTAACAGATCACCAAAGTGGTTAATGACCCCTGTGTCGAGCTGAGTCGAAGGCAGGGTTGAACTTAGAATAGGACATAGCAAACTGATTCTATTTACTCCACAAACAGTCTATTTAAACAGCACACTGTAGTGATCTTTATATGTGCATGTACACAAGGGGTTAATGTGTAATCAGCAGCACCACATGATCCCTAGAGGGCCGGACCACAGGGGTATAAAAAGCAACCACATTGTGTCTCCCTCAGTCTCTCTCTCTCTCGGGTGCACTGTGACCAGGGCAATATCAGAATAGTTCAGATGGCTAGTGGAGTTACGTGTAGTTATTGTAGTTCGATCTTGTTAACCTTAAAGACCTCACCATCAACCAAGGATTGAGTAGCACGAGTTACCTACCACACAGGTAACAAGACACACACTAAAGCAAGCAGTCTACAAAGTCACAGTGCATGAGAGCAATCAGTCTACAGAGTCTACTTAAACAATGCACAAGAGCAAACAGTCTACAGAGTCTACTGCTAATAATAATAATAATCACTTGTCACAAGTAGGCTTCAATGAAGTTACTGTGAAAAGCCCCTAGTCGCCACATTCCGGTGCCTGTTCGGAGAGGCTGGTACAGGAGTTGAACCCGCGCTGCTGGCCTTGTTCTGCATTACAAGCCAATTGTTTAGCCCACTGTGCTAAACAAGCCCCTACTTAAACAGTGCACAAGAGCACAGAGTCTACTTAAACAGTGCACGAGAGCAAACAGTCAACAGAGTCTATTTAAATAACGCACTATAGCAAAACGTTTTACAGTCTATTTTAACGCGGTGCACTGCAATAGACTGCCTACAGCGTATCCTTTTATGGTTTATAAAGTGTGTTACGGTGTTTACAGTTGTAATGTAGGATGATTGAAACTTGGAGCAATGGTTAAAAGCAGTTTGATTTTGAGTCGTAGAGTCATAGAATCATGCAGTACAAAAAAGGTCTGCACCAGTCAAAAACAACCACCAAACCATTCTAATCCCATTTTCCAGCCCTGCAGCCTTGTCTGCCCTGGGATCGCAAGTGCACATCTAAATTCTTCAGTGCGGAAGGATGTTACAAGTTACGGAGGGACATAGATAAGCTGCAGAGCTGGGCTGAGAGGTGGCAAATGGAGTTTAATGCAGAAAAGTATGTGGTGATTCATTTTGGAAGGAATAACAGGATAACAGAGTATTGGGCTAATGGTAAGATTCTTGGTAGTGTGGATGAGCAGAGAGATCTCGGTGTCCATGTACATAGATCCTTGAAAGTGTACACCCAGGTTGAGAGTGTTGTTAAGGCGTACGGTGAGTTAGCTGTTAGCCATGATGTGGAGATGCCGGCGTTGAACTGGGATGAGCACAGTAAGAAGTCTTACAGCGCCAAGTTAAAGTCCAACAGGTTTGTTTCGATATCACTAGCTTTCGGAGCGCTGCTCATTCACCTGAGGAAGGAGCACGCTCCGAAAGCTAGTGATATTGAAACAAACCTGTTGGACTTTAACCTGGTGTTGTAAGACTTCTTACTTAGCTTTTATTGGCAGAGGGATTGAGTTTCGGAGCCATGAGGTCATGTTGCAGCTGTACAAAACTCTGGTGCGGCCGCATTTGGAGTATTGCGTGCAATTCTGGTCGCCGCATTATAGGAAGGATGTGGAAGCATTGGAAAGGGTGCAGAGGAGATTTACCAGAATGTTGCCTGGTATGGAGGGAAAATCTTATGAGGGAAGGCTGAGGGACTTGAGGCTGTTTTCGTTTAGAGTGAAGCAGGTTAAGAGGTGACTTAATTGAGGAGTAGAAGATGATCAGAGGATTAGAAAGGGTGGACAGTGAGAGCCTTTTTCCTCGGATGGTGATGTCTAGCACGAGGGGACATAGCTTTAAATTGAGGGGAGATAGATATAGGACAGATGTCAGAGGTAGGTTCTTTACTCTGAGAGTAGTAAGGGTGTGGAATGCCCTGCCTGCAACAGTACTGGACTCGCCAACACTAAGGGCATTCAAATGGTCATTGGATAGACATATGGACGATAAGGGAACAGTGTAGATGGGCTTTAGATTGGTTTCACAGGTCGGCACAACATCGAGGGCCGAAGGGCCTGTACTGCGCTGTAATGTTCTATGTTCTATGTTAGAAATGTTACGAGGGTCTCTGCCACATCACCCATTCAGGTAGCGACTTCCAGACTCCCACCACCCTCTGGGTAAAAACGTTTTTCCTCAAATCCCCTCCAAACCTCCTGCCTCTCACCTTAAATCGATGCCCCCTGGCCATTGACCCCTCCAACAAGGGAAAAAGTTTGTTCTATTCTTTAACAAAATGCAATGAGTGAAGGAGTGTTACGAAGATGTTACAGGCATGAAATCAATCCAAGTCATTGATAGCAGCACAGTCTCCAGGCGGGATTGGCAGGAGCACGACCCAATTATCTCTGTCTTTGTGGGAGTTTTGGTGGCGCGGAGGGCATCCACAGGTCTTAGCCAGAGAGTCTGTGGGGAAAAGTGTGCTGGGGTGGAATGTCAAACAGTATCCGGAAATGGGATAGAGTAGGGAGGGGCCACTTGAGCAACTTGGGGAGTGGATAACGGGATAAAACTGAAACCGTTTGGCGTAGAATCATTGAGTACAGGTGGAGGCCATTTGGCCCATCATCGGAACAAGACGTCATCACAATTATAAAAAAATGTAACAGACCCTGGTGATGGTAATCTGACTTGTCGGCTGTTTAAGGTATCTGGGAATTCTCTTCTTGGTGATGTTGGCTGCCATTTCTGGAAATTAACGTCTTTGTTCATTTTTGTCAACAAGACAATGGTTAAAATCTTGGAAATCCGCCACCTCCTCAAGCTTTGATCTGTACGTCAATTTATTATAATGAGCGCTGGCAGACGTCGATAATTGTGACTTCGGATCTTGGAGGCAAACGAACAGAAATCGAGACGGAAAGAGAATGATTTACTCGAGCTCCTGCGGATAGATGTTCCGTTGCATTTCTGGAATAACTGTGACATTAAACACAGAAGAGGAACAGAAAGAAGCCTCGCGACACCAGCTGAAAGGTTGAGAGAGAGACTCCTTACTGAGCCCACCCCAGTCCAGGGCCGGCATCTCCACGTCGCAGAAAGGGAAGAGCCACGCGAGCTGTGAACCCTCTGGAATTATCGGGGGGGGGGGGGGGGGGGGGGGGGGAAATCAGTGACGTAAAAGTTTCCAAAGTGTCCAGTTCTTCATTCCCTGTTTTACAAAATGGGGTGGGATTTTCCGGCCCTTCCATTCCTGCAGTCAGGTGTCTTCCGGTCCTGCTGGTGGACCCCCTTCGCGGCCGGAAAACAGGCCGGGAGTTGAGGGGGGGGGATTCAGCCCGCCGTTTCCGTGGTTTGTCCTTTCTATTCCAAAGAAGTCACAACTTAATTCTGTTTGTGCTTTGATTCCCTCGCCTGCAAGTTTGTAAAGGCTCTGGCGATGTGGAAATGACGGTGTTTTGTGCAGTTACTTGAGCAGCAAAATCACCCCGGTGTCCACAGCCCGAGATAGGTACGGGTTTGTAAAGAATAAAAAGCGTTTTTAATTTTCTCTTTCTGAACTGGCCTGCAAAGCCGCCTGGTATCTAACCGTGCCGCCCATGAAGGCAAAGACCTTTGAAAGCCCCTGCCCCAACATCCCTGGACATGAACCTGCCTGCAGAGTTTCCATGGTAACTGTGTGGTGATCTCAAATGCCCATTAAGAAACTATCAAGAGGTAGGAAAGTGCCAAACGTCCCTGGAGGTAAAATTGCGATTTAGCTAACTCCCAGTCATGTGGAATAGACTCCTAAAACTCCCCACATTGTAAATGAAACATCGCATCATTAAGATCTGCCCATGTTGTTCCACCCATGCGCTCTAAGGCGTCATTAGTCCCTCATGCTCGCAGTGTTAGTATTTTCCGTTTTTTAATAATCCTGCTCATTTTGGCTCGAACAATATCAGTGTAGGCTGGCATATTGGATTGGAAACTTCATAATACAGCTTGACTTTGTGTGTGTCGTGTTGTTCACCTGGGGTAACACCGATTGCATACAATGCAATTAACTGATCAAGTATGCACCAAACGTAGGCGTTGGTTCAATATGAGATTTATTGAACTCTAGTAACGAAACACACAGCTGCCTGTCGGTTGACTCTCTACTATCCGAAGTTAACTATCTAGACCAGGCTAGCTCTGATCCACGTGTAGGAGGTGTTGAATGATCTGTACACCCTGACTGTCACTACAGCTATCACCAGTGGAAAGAGGCGGAGTGCTGATGCCGCGTGTGTTTTATAGGTGGAAGCCCCCCTCTGGTGTCCTGTCTTGTGATTGGTCGTGTTCTGTTCTGTATATTGATTGGCTCAACTGAGTGTCTGTCACTGCCTGCTTTTACTTCATGATGTGCATGGGTGCATATTATGACAGTGTGGTGGCGTAAAACTGCCAGTGGTTATTTGAAAAGAAAGATGGACGTAGATTTATATACAGCAGTTTTCACAACCTCCGTAAACCTCAAAGCAATTTACAGATGAACGTCGCTGTTGCACCGCGTGAAATGTGGGAGCCAATTTGTGCACAGCAAGCTCCCGCAAACCGTATTGTGATGATGGTCAGATGTTTTTGAATGATGTTGGCTGAGGGATGAACTCCCTTGCTGTTCTTCAAAAGGGTGCCAGGGAATCCTTTATTCCCGTCCGAGAGGGCAGACAAGACCATCAATGCCTCGTGCGCTTTAGATGTTGACCCTGGCTCGGCTTGCAGTTTTCTCACTCTTTTGAGTCAGAGGATTGTGGATTAAAGTTCATCCCCAGCAGTAAAGGGGCACAGATGTTGGCTGGCACCCCTGTGAGGTACGGAGTGCTGCACTAGCTGAGGTGCTGCTGCCTCTCGGAGGAGATGTTAACTTGACTCTCCAGGGAAAGTCTGTGCAGAGTCTGCATGTTCTCCCTGTGTCTGCGTGGGTTTACTCCGGGTGTTGCGGTTTCCTCCCACAGTCCAAAGACGTGCAGGTTAGGTGGATTGGCCATGATAAATTGCCCTTAGTGTCCGAAAAGGTTAGGAGGGGTTATTGGGTTAGGGGGATAGAGTGGAAGTGAGGGCTTAAGTGGGTCAGTGCATTTGATGGGTTGAATGGCCTCCTTCTGCACTGTTGATGTGGCAATGCCAAGAAAAAAGAAATAGCATACAAAATGATCAGGGGGTTGGATAGGGTGGACAGTGAGAGCCTTCTCCCGCGGATGGATATGGCTGGCACGAGGGGACATAACTTTAAACTGAGGGGTAATAGATATAGGACAGAGGTCAGAGGTAGGTTCTTTACGCAAAGAGTAGTGAGGCCGTGGAATGCCCTACCTGCTACAGTAGTGAACTCGCCAACATTGAGGGCATTTAAAAGTTTATTGGATAAACATATGGATGATAATGGCATAGTGTAGGTTAGATGGCTTTTGTTTCGGTGCAACATCGTGGGCCGAAGGGCCTGTACTGCGCTGTATTGTTCTATGTTCTATGTTCTATGAAAGTGAAAGATCGCATTGCAGCAGCTCAGTGAAGAACTGGGGAGCTCACAGTCACAACTGTTACAGCCCTCGGCCTGGTGTCCCAGTCAGCAATTATTCCTCGACCAACTTTGCTGAAGCCAGTAATGTTTTGTTGTTCTGGAACCCTGATGTGCACACACTGGCTGCCACAATTCTTCCAGTGTCAACACTTCACAACTCATGCTCAACCTGGGGGTTTTACTGACTCACCATTTGAAGATGGGCAGCAAAGAGGTTTCTTGACCTCGTGTGACCTGAAGCCAGGAATCTTTAAGGGACTGGAGTTGAAGGACTCTCAGTTGACTCTGTATCACTGTGCATTCACCGGTGCGATGCCGGAGTCTAGGATAATGACTGATTAAATATGATTCTGTAAACAGGCTATTGCTTGACTGGTCTGTAGACTGATCTCTCCGAACTTGGGCACGGCTCCATAATTGTTGATTAGAAATCCGCAGGCTGCGCTTGGTTACATCTTGTCCTGCATGGTTGGCTACATCCAATTTGCTACTTCTCATTGAACAGTTATTTGTAACTGGGGTGGAATGGTAGACCTCTTGGGAGGGCAACAAGAGACTGTCAGGTTCCCTTCGCTGAAGAACATTCATTACCCAGGTGGGCCTTTAGAACGATTCGGAAGCTTCTGTGTTGATTCTTCTGGTGCCAAAGTACAAAACGTCACTCCAGAAAGAATTGGCAAAGTCGCAGGAGCCGCTTTCTGCGTTGAAGCCCCGGAGGAGCAGGATGCAGTATTGGCATTGACTTGGTAGCGGCTAGTATTGTGTTGGAAAGTCGGCGGTTCAGGCCTCGCTGAAGAGACCTGAGCACCTAATCCGAAGCCTAAAGTGCGAAGAGTGTGCTGCACTGTCAGAGGTACCGTCTTCTAGATAAGACATTAACCTGCGGCCCTATCTACCTGGTGTCCTGACTAATAGGTACCCTTCAACTACCACCGCTAAAGCAAATTATTTGGTTATTAATCACTGTTTGTGGATCTGGTTGTGTAAAAACAATGGCTGCATCTGCCGACATTATTGAATTGAAGAGAATTTAATTGTAGCATCAAGGGAACACTGGAATCCCAACGATGCATTCTTTCAGATAAAAAATGAAACCGAAGACCCATTTACCCCCTGTGTTGGGTGGGAAAGAGCCTGTGGTATTATTAGGAAAAAGATCCGGAGAATTTTCCCCAGTATTGTGGCCAATATTTATCCCTCAACCAATGTATGTACAAACTCCTATTTAATTAGCGGTGAAGTGCTTTGCAATGCTCTGGGCACGATATGTTCTTTATTTCAAACTTGGGAAACATACCTTTTGTAGAATAACTGATTGAATTGATCAGAAATAGAGGTGTGGTGTACATTCGCATTTGCTTGTGGATAGTTGCGCCCAGACATGTATCAACTTGACAACGAAGCAATATGCAGCTGAAGTTGATGCGCATACCTGCTAGAATTGAACAGTAGCGCACCCGAGGTTGTCTCCACATGTTGCTTTCTTCCAGGGTTGATATATAGTTATCTTTTGTTTGTTAGGAAAAAAAGTAATAATCAGTTGGAGTTAATGACTTGAAGAGTTGACACAATCCGAATCAGATAAAGAAAAGTGAGACTTCCTTGAAGTGCATCCAGGTACCTGGATGGTTTCCAAAAGTGACTCATTGATTTTGGTTTTGCTCAACTTCTCAAATAGCAGTTGGACTTTGAGGTAGATTTGCTTCAAAGAATCAATTGAGTGGAAAGGGTTTGAATAAGTGAGCTTTAAATAAGAAGTGTTGAAGCGAGGGAGAAATCGACAATTGATGCGTGGGTTGTGGAACATTTGACGATCTGGTCCCAACAGTCAAGTCAGGGGACCTTAAACCTCATTAATTCTACTCCAGAATAGTAGAAGCTTGAAGACTATCAACATCCTTCGCTCGTACGTTACCTCTTCTCCAAAATAGTCCCTTTTCTAAAGCAAGTTCCCCTTCTTTCTCCTTGGGCTCCCCCTCTCCTTTTGCGAGATTTGGTTTCTTGGGTGCAGGTCACCCCTATCCTGCCTGATCAGAGAGGTTGGGCGGGATTTTCCAGCCCCGTCACGGCACGTCTTTCCTGCCGGTCCCACTGCTGGGGAACCTTCTGCAGGGGGTCTCCTTCGGCGGGACGGGAAGTGCCCGCTGGCGGAGAGGGCCTGAAAATCCCGTCCAGTGTGCTTTGCGTTTGGGTTCAGAAGCAACTTTGCCAGGTTGTTTAGCCATGGGGCAATTTAGCCAAACTTGGGCCGGTCTTTACCTGATGTCCACACCGACTTCTGCTAAAGCACGAATGGGAACGTTGGCTAATTGACCATTAACCTAGATTGCTGAGGCCACTTGGTGCACACCTAGTGCCGCATCAGGTGAGATCCACTAAAGTGTTTGCCGCTAGGGTCATAGTGGTAACGTGACTCGACTAGTAATCCAGAGGTCCCAGGCTAATGCTTTGAGGGCGTGGGTTCCAATCCCTCCACAGGAGCTGGAGGAGTTTAAATTTGGCTGAAAAACTGGAATACGAAGTGCCAGTGGTGACGGTGGCGACGATCAGCAATTGTGTTAAGAGGCCTCGTATTGGCCCTCCAGCTTCAAGAGCCTGTGCAGCATCCCTTAATGGGATGGCTGTCCCATCTCCTGGCCGCTTACTTACCAATTTGGGGAACAAGATGAGATGAGTGACTGCTCTCCACATTGTGCGGGTCCCTGATTCCCCCACCACTGGGCCCGGAGATCCACAGGGAAAAATCTTGCATTGATTTTGGAAATTTAGGGCAGGAGAAAGACACGAGAGAAAAAGGGTGGGTGGGCCAGGTCTGACCAGAGAGCATGTGGCAAAACTTTGACAACTGACGATGGCTCGTCAGTCATTTTAGTCCCAGCCTCCCAGTACTCCCTGTATCTGCTGTTAGCTAAATGGTGAACCCATCGGGGCCTGAATCCTAGTGGACCACCGTTCGTAAACATGAAAGAGATTTAATGGGATCCCAATCGATCCAATGTGATTTGAATTGGAGTAGGAGATCTGATCGTAAATGACGCCAGCTATAAGCTCCCAAGACCTGCGTCAGATCTGTAAGAGTCGGGGACGTCTTACCTTCGCGATGTGAAAGCGGCCATCTTGAAAATAACTTATTATTCGCAAAGTGAATGAAGTGCTTTGTGCTTGGAGTACAAAAGCTATCTGAGTGCTCCCTGTAAGTTGAAAGCACAGAGCAATTTGGAGATGAAAATAAATGAGGGGGAGTGAGAAATGTTGGTTTGAGCTGCTTGAAAGGCAACGCATTTGTCATGGGTCTGGGCAGGAACAGTAGATTAAAGCAGGTGCTGGGACATAACAGATAATGTGCGTGGGAAGGGGAGAGAGGACCACTCAAAAGCCCAACTTCAATTTGCTGGCTTTTAGCGGAACACTGAATTTCGAGTATTCTTCAGATTCAGTTGCAGCGCTTTTAGGTAAGGATATTTCAGCAGCTTCTTTGTGCTCTGATGACGGTACTTTCACTCCACGTCCAACAATGATCTTCTCTTAAGTGGATAGAGGTGGTGATAAAACTCCATTTGAGCAGCGGAAGTGCTCACTGCTTGTTTTTAAAAAAACTTTTAACTTCAGTTTTTATCTGCGCCCAGTTTGTGTTAACTTATGAATGTAACATTGCAGCACCATCTAGAGGTTCATCAGTGCTCATCGACAAACCAAAGATGATCAACTGCTCTCCATAGAATCGTTCGATTAATAAAAGTGAAAATGAGCATTTGAAACTATTGTTTCAAAAAAATGTAAAGGTTTGCGTACTTAGCCCCTGAATCCTCCTTGGCACAATCCCTGGAACAACGCACGGTCCATTCCAATCCCACTTGATCCGGAATCGCAAAGCAAGTGAAATGAAATGTTTTTAAATACCTGCGGACTTTGGCTGAGCCCAAAACACTGCAGTCCCCAGGTTTGTAAATTTAGCACAAATAACCTTTTATTATTTAACAGTAATGTAATTAAACAGTTAGACAAAAATGTAAGTGACTACCTAATACCCCTAACCCAACCGCCACTTTGCAACTTGCCTCACTATATAATAATCTTTATTGCCACAAGTAGGCTTACATTAACACTGCATTGAAGTTACTTTGAAAATTCCCTAGTCGCCACATTCCGGCGCCTGTTCGGGTACACAGCGGGAGAATTCCAATTCACCTAACAAGCACGTCTTTTAGGATTTGTGGGAGGAAACCGGAGCACCCGGAGTAAACCCACGCAGACACGGGGAGAACTTGCAGACTCCACACAGACTGTGACCCAAGCCGGGAATCGAACCTGCGACCCTGTCGCTGTGAAGCAACAGTGCTAACCACTATGCTACCGTGCCGCCATGTATATATTACATAGACACATGCACAGACAACACAGAGGGCAAGGGTGGTTGAGAGGGAATAAAAAATGATGACGTGAAAAGGATAAATGATCTCTCATGGTTTTTAGCTGAAGTCTTGCAGAAGTTCAAGCTTTCATTTTGATGCTTCTTCCGCTAAGCTTGATGGGTTTTCTCTGGCAAGGCTGTCTACACTCTTTGTAGATTCCGGATCATTTCAACTCTATAGTAAAGATGAGCCAGGCACTCACTTGTTTTAGAACATTGAAGCAGCCCTTTACTTCAGCAGGGAGAGAGCTCCTACTCCCTTCAAGGTCTAATCACTTCTGACCAGCTCTCTCAGAAGCATCCCGCAGGACTCAATCACTGACTGCTCTCAGCCAGAACACTGTCCCTGGACAGCCCACAGGATGCCAGCCAGCCAGCCACTGGAGCCAACTTCCTCCAAAGCTGGTTCTTAAGATTCCCTCGGCACCTCGCCCCTCCAAACGCAAATTCTGGGCCACACTGTCCTGACCAGCAGGCTACCTCGGCTTAAGTCCACTGCTTAACATTCATGAGTCCACGGGTCGAAGGTAATAAATTACAACAAAAGCAATGGGAACAAAGGGAAATCAAAAGGAAGGACTCTAACATCCTCGTAAACTGGTGGTGGTCGCCCTCCGACCCGGGGGGCCGCATGCATCCGGGTCCTGAGGGCAGCCCACCAGACATTTTGTTGACCGTTGCCCACACGCGGGGTTGCCACGTTGCACTGACATCCGGCCGTGTGGATTTTTCCGACCGGTGCGACTGAAGTGATTCACTCGTAAAGCGAGGGCAGGTGAAGTGAGGAGTGTGCCGATCGCTACACAACATTCACTGTGAGAGTCGTGCGCTCCCTCTGTGTCCAAAGTGTAAATATTTATTATGTTTTTACCATTTGAATATGATGTGAGTTCTTTATTATATAAATGGTTGTAGCGCACAAAGACTCACGAGAGACGGATAGAGATGAAGTCGATGAGGCTTTATTAAGCGTGACTTGTTCCCCACAGTTCAGTAACAGACTGGCCTGCGGGGGAGAACTCCTGGTTCTTATACTCCGCCTTCAGGGCGGAGCTAGAGGTCAACAGCCAACCAGGACCCGGGATCTGTCAGCCAATGACATCACGGCTTCACAGTCCCACATGACCCCTAATGCATACTACCACAATGGTTAAATATTTTCTATGACTCATTATGAAATATTCGCTGGGTATTGAAGGCATTTAATCTTATTCATGGGGTCACGGATAGTGAATAAACCCCACTTTCAACCTTGCAGGCCACTGAGATGAAGTAGGGCCACACACTGGCGTAGGTGGCCCATCGCTGTCTTCAATGATTAGATTCTGCTCAGCACATTGTTAATGTGACAATAGAGAGAGTTCGGCACAGTTTTATTAGGATGTTGACTGCTATAAGAAAATACAAATAGAAAGTAGGACTCAAAGAATGGGGCTGATTTATTAAAACGGAGGCAATTATGAGGTTGTGTGGTAGAGGTGTGTTTAAAAATGGGCAGCACGGTGGCCTAGTGGTTAGCACTGCTGCCTCACCCCGCTGAGACCCCAGGTTCGTTCCTGGCTCTGGGTCACTGTCCGTCTGGAGTTTGCACATTCTCCCCGTGTTTGCATGGGTTTCGCCCCCACAACCCAAAGATGTGCAGGCTGGGTGGATTGGCCACGCTAAATTGCCACTTGATTGGAAAAAATGAATTGGGTACTCTAGAGGTGTGTTTAAAAGTACAAGGGTCAGGATGTAATTGACATGAGACTGAATCCAGTATTTGAGGGATCGCGAGGGAGGTGGAAGGTTAAGTGAAGGAGATTTAGGACTGTGTGGAGAAGGATCTTTTTATCACATAGGGTTGCTGGATCAAATGCACTGCGAGAATTAACGAGTCACGCCAAGATCATATCAACCAAAAAGAAAATGCTGGAAAATCTCAGCAGGTCTGGCAGCATCTGTAGGGAGAGAAAAGAGCTAATGTTTCAAGTCCAATGACTCTTTTTCAAAGCTTTTGTGCGTGCAATAGAAATGTTAGGTGCTTCGTTACTTACACCCCAAAACCAGGAAGCACCACTGGCCAGTGCTCAGTTACCTCGAGCCAGTAGAGAGTGCTCCTGTTTGTCTTTAGTGCCTTTTGAGGAGAATTCACTCAACTATTACGTGGAAACTCAGAAGAGGGAAACAAAATAATCATCAGAGTGTCTGTCTAGCTTTCCCCAGGAAATTCAAACACCGAAGTTCCTCGAGGAAGAGATCAGTGGACAATGCATTTTGATGTGGAGCTTCAACTGCCTTGATCAAATGTGGTTTTTTTTCAAATCATTAATAATGTGTCAAACATGCACTGCTCAAGGTGATTATCTTAACCTTTGGCTTGCTTTGTTTTGCAAGTGTTCTATTATCCTTGGCTTTTCCTGTCATTAGGGCAGGCTCACGTCTCACGTTATTATTTCTCACTGGTTCAAAGCCTCAGACCCAAAAATTCTTCCCTGAAGAAAGATGATAGTATTGCACGATTCAAAAATGTGAGATGAGCAAACCCTTCTGCAGTCGCACAGCCCAATGTATCTCCCTCAGTTAATGCGACTCCCCGGCCTCCCAGCCACGTGGCTCCTGGCAACGGGAGGCGGCCCGCTGTTCGCTGGCGTGAGATCCTCTGCTCCCATCACTATCAGTGGGAGTTCCTGTTGAAGTCACCCCGCGGCGCTGAGCGACCCACAGGAGGGGGTGGTGGGACGAGAGGATCCCACCGCGAGCGAATGGCTGGAGAACTCCGCCTCCAATTCACTGGCCAGTCATTTAATTGGTTGTTGGATCTTGCTGTGTGGGAAATAAGTGTGCCACATTTTCCTACGTAACTATCACTTCACTTCATTGTAACACATTGCGTTCGAGTGCCCCCCACCTTCAAAAACCACACAGTGGCAGAAGTGCGTACCATCTATAAGATGCATTGCGGGAACTCTTAAGGTACCTTCCAAACCTGCAAACTCTACCACCTAGAAGGACAAAGGGAGCCAACGGATCAGAATGCGATTCTCCCTCCCGAGTGTCATGCCCCATCCTGGCCCAGAAATATGTCGGTCATTCCCTCATCGTCACTCGGTCAGAAGCTTGGAATTCTCTCCCTAACAACAATGTGGGCAAACCCACAACAATGGGAGTTACAGCTTCAAGATGTCCAAAAATGTGCAGATTAGGTGGAGTTACGGGGATAGGGCAGGGGAGTGGGCCTAGGTAAGACGCTCTTTCAGAGAGTTGGTGCGGACTCGACGGGCCAAATGGCCTCCTGCACTGGAGGAATTCTATTTTATTGTAGAAAGGCAGCACACCATGATCTTCCCCAGGGCAATTAGGGATGGGCAATAAATGCTGGCCTGGCCAGCGATATCGCAATACCAAGAATGAATGAATAAAAAAATTTTGAGGTATTTCTGAGACCAGGTAAGTCTACAAATATGTCTATATTTTTCTTTCTGATAGGAAAAAATGGAGTTCAGTTGTGCAATAACCCACAAGTGCCTTCAGCCTGCAGAGCGTGACTCAAAAGCCAACACACCATTATATCCATTGTGGTTTGTTATTGCTGAATCTGGCTTTCCTTTGTTTTAATAGGTGAAAGCGACTGATGCGGATGAAGGAGTTAATGGGAAGGTTTTGTACAGAATCCTCTCAGGTATCATCGACATTCCTCTGCTGCATTTGACTTGCTTAGCAAAAAGCATCAGAACTTAATTAAAGGAGCGGCTTAAATAAGAAGCAGATGTTTTCTGTTGACGGGGTTTGGCTACTCCGATTCACTCCAACCCATTCGGAAAGTCACATCCGTGGAGAGAGCTTTCAATTAAAGGATTCCATACGGTGACTCAAGCCCACTTGGAAGTTTGGGGGTTCAAGTTCCACTCTAGACACTTGAACCACCTAATCCACGTTGACACTCCATCGCAATACTGAGGGAGCACCACACTCCCAGAGGTGCTATCCTTTGGACATCCGTGGGCAGCACGGTAGCACAATGGTTGCTTCACAGCTCCAGGTTCCCGGGTTCGATTCCCGGCTTGGGTCACTGTCTGTGCGGAGTCTGCACGTTCTCCCCGTGTCTGCGTGGGTTTCCTCCCACAGTCCAAAGATGTGCAGGTTAGGTGGATTGGCCATGCTAAATTACCCTAAGTATCCAAAAAGGTTAGGTGGAGTTACTGGGTTATGGGAATAGGGTGGAGGTGTGGCTGAGGTAGGGTACTCTTTCCAAGGGCTGGTGCAGACTCGATGGGCTGAATGGCCTTCTGCTCTGTAAATTCTATGATTCTACGATCTTGAGCTTTTGAAAGATTCAGTACAAATTCAATTATTTTCATTGCAGCAAAAAAGCATTGCAACGGTGTGGTTAATACAAGAAAGTTGGAGTGTGAACTTCACGAAAAGCCAACAAATAACCTTTGGTGCCATGTTTCTTTGTCTTGTTTTCGAAAACTGATCATTAAAAATTGATGGGTTCGGCTACAAATTGCAGTTGGTAATAATAGGCCGTTGAAGGCTCAGCACATTCCTATAGCATTCCGTAGTTTCACAGAACCATTAAAATAAATGGGTGGACCGCCTCTCCTTTTCAAATATGGAGTGGGTTAAACAATTATCTGCTCTTTATTGTTGCCAGTAGTTTTGAGGTTGTTGCGTCAAAGAACCGGTGTATGTTTTAACTGTTGAAAGCATCTTTGTGCCGTGAGAGTTGGAAAGGATTTAATTCTCCAATGCTCCATAGCAGGTCTCCCCTCCACCCAACAGATTCATCAGTCGCTGTCTTCCCAGAGTTTGATTCTCTCACTTTATTTCCTGAGAGTCCGCCTTTGATGTGGTTAATGACCCTCCTTCACCGGGACACAAATAAAGACCGAGTGATGGAAGGAAAGTTACATACGTACACGCACACGTACCCCACGCACACAGATACGTACTGCAGGGTGCAATCTGTAGACCAAAGGATGAGGATGATTGAATTGAATGCAAGTGGCGACAGGGAGTCAAGTAGAGGTCATCAAAAATAGGGGTGATTGTGAGTGGGACCCCCACATGTAATGGAATGAACGAGAAAGAGTTTTGACCATTTGTTCCCCACCCACGCCCCTCCTCTATCATGCATTTCCAGATTCCCAGTCTTTGCATGTCTCTCTCCTCCTCTGAGAATCGCCTTACTGCCTACTTCTTTCTCCAAACTTTTGTATGCCTGTCCTAATATTTCCTAATATGGTTTGCCATCAGGTTTTGCCTGATGGCACGCCTGTGAAGCAGCTCGAGACATTTTTACTATGTTGAAGGCTCCATATAAATGCAGGTTGTTTCAGGATTTGGAAAATTCCTTTGGAAGGTACGATCGTGAATATTTATCTGTAAGGTGACACATTAAGATGGAGTTCGCTGTGGTGTACAAAGATGTATTTGAAAATTGGCTCTCCTGATTTCATAGAAGAATCATAGAATCCCTGCTGTGCAGAAGGAGGCCATTTGGCCCATCGAGTCAGTGTTGGCCCTCTGAAAGAGCACCCTACTTAGGCCCACTCCGCTATCCTACCCCTGTAATCCAGTAATCCCACCTAACCTTTTGGACACTAAAGGGTAATTTAGCATGGCCAATCCACCCAACCTACACATCTTTGGACTGTGGGAGGAAACCGGAGCACCCGGAGGAAAACCACGCACACACGGGGAGAACGTGCAGACTCCGCACAGACGGTCACCTGAGGCTGGAATCGAACCCTGGTCCCTGGGCATTGTGAGGCAGCAGTGCTAACCACTGTGCCATCCTGCTGCATTGTGAGATGTATTTCAACCCCATCAGTGGTTCCTGTACTCTGACCCTCCAGCCACAAGAACAGAGATCCCTTTGCACTTCCTATGACTTGCGTCTCTGCTTTGTAATCCGTCTGGCCACATTCCAGGATTCTCTCTGTCCCTTCACTTCACTCTTACTTCCCTTGGTCTTCTTCTTTCTAAAATGCACACCTCCATCATCTCCGCCTATCTTCTTCCTGTCTTTCCCAGTCACCCTCGGCATGGAGTTCCTCACATTGGAGTGAGTGGAACATTGGAATCTGCCACAGAGAGCACTTGAGGAAGAGACCATTGTTTGTTTTAAGAGCAGTTTGGATAATTACTTGAAACGGAGGAAGATAACAAGAATGCGGGGAGAGAGCCAGGGAGCGTGATTAGTCTAGAGTTGCTCCAGCGGTGATTGGAAATGGCATCCTTCTGTAAACTCCTTCAGCTCTATAAGAGTGCTTCAACAATGCTCACTGTGAAGTGACTATAGCAGAAAATTGTAATTAATGCTTGAATAAGGAGAGAGTAACAAAGAATGTTTACTTATTTATTTAGCTTTATTGCCGTACAGTGCAAAGCACATAGGCGCAATATTAAAAGCAAGAACATCAGCAACATCAGACAACGCACACATAGTAATCGCACTGTTTCTAAAAGTCACTACATTTTCGGCATTCACAACAGAATTAGGCAAAGCATTCCAAATATCAACAACTCTACATGAAATTGTTTTTTTTTTACAAATATCAAATTCGTAGTTTATACAGGTGACTACGCAAAAAACAGTATTTGTGAGTGAAGAACTTTTCAGGCTTCGAGGTAGTAAGACCATGTATCAACCTATAAAGCTCAACTAAATCAAAAATCAATCTTCTCCTCTCTGAAGATTGTAATCCAAGATTTCTTAAATGCTCCTCCTAAGGTAGTCCCTGTATGCCTTCCATTTTCCTGACATGTCTTTACACTCTCTCTACAAGCTGTATATCTCTCTGAAATGCATACTGTGGGTGTGTTCTCCAGATGTGGGTGTACCAGCTGCTTATAGAGTTTAGGATAAACAGTAAGCCCCCAGACTCAAAAAGGACGCGTTCAGCGCTCGTGAAATATTTTCTGCCCACTGTACTGCCTGAACCACATGATTCAGAAACTTCAAATTACTTGTAACAAGTCGCACCCAGTCAATGGTGGTCTGTGCTAAAGGCTGGTATTTATGAGGCCCATTTCTCCTGTATTAGCAAGAGTTAAGATTCCATTTTCCTGAGCGATGACTGAGGTGAAGGCTCTGCTTATCTGCAAAGTCCTCTTCCGAGAATTTCAGTGATTTTGAGTAACTGCCAAACTGGTACGGGCTGCATACTGTGACAAATTACACCCCATCTAATGAATCGACTTCAGAGGAAGTCAACAAGAAAAGAAGCTATCACTCTTACGGGTTGAAGGAAGGTTGGTCAAGGAGACTTATTTTTAACTTCGGTATCAACCACTCAATTCTCCGTTTTCATTTTTAAGGAAATCCCAATGGCAACTTTCAAATGGATCAAAGTACTGGACTTATCTCGAGGGGTCCCCAGCCCTTGGACAGAGAGAGCAGCTCTACTCATGTGTTGGAGGTGGAGGCCTACAATGACTTTGGGAGGATGTGGAGTTCTGTGAGAGTAAGGAAAAAACTTTGGTCTGTCCGCGTACTCCGGCCGCCATCGAATGTTGCCCATGTAATACCCATGGGTCTGGGTCTTCTCTCCATCCATTTCCATCCATGTAACCCCGGAACAGGGCTAAGATTATTTCTGTTCTTTGTTTAGAAACATTGGAATAGGAGGAGGTCATTTAACCCCCCCCCCAGAATCTATTCCGCCATTCACTGGGATCATGGCTGATACCTGATCGAACTCCATGTACCCACCTTTGTCCCGTAGCCCTCAATACCTTAGATTAATAAAAATCTATCAATTTAAAATTAACTGTTTGCCGGGCATCAATTGCTGTTTACCAAAGTAAGTTCCAAACTTCTACCGCCCTTTGTGTTGATAAGTGTTCCCTAGTTTCACTCCTGAAAGAGCCATCTCTAATTTTACAATATCTCCCGTTATCTGCAGAAGGCTGCTTGAGCTCTTGTATCCTGACCCCTCGATAGCATTCGAGCCAGCGTTCCTCCAGTCTGTCTGATTATAGAACATAGAACATAGAACGATACAGCGCAGTACAGGCCCTTCGGCCCACGATGTTGCACCGAAACAAAAGCCATCTAACCTACACTATGCCATTATCATCCATATGCTTATCCAATAAACTTTTAAATGCCCTCAATGTTGGCGAGTTCACTACTGTTGCAGGTAGGGCATTCCACGGCCTCACTACTCTTTGCGTAAAGAACCTACCTCTGACCTCTGTCCTATATCTATTACCCCTCAGTTTAAAGCTATGTCCCCTCGTGCCAGCCATTTCCATCCGCGGGAGAAGGCTCTCACTGTCCACCCTATCTAACCCCCTGATCATTTTGTATGCCTCTATTAAGTCTCCTCTTAACCTTCTTCTCTCTGACGAAAACAACCTCAAGTCCATCAGCCTTTCCTCATAAGATTTTCCCTCCATACCAGGCAACATCCTGGTAAATCTCCTCTGCACCCGCTCCAAAGCCTCCACGTCCTTCCTATAATGCGGTGACCAGAACTGTACGCAATACTCCAAATGCGGCCGTACCAGAGTTTTGTACAGCTGCAACATCCTGACTCCGGAACTCAATCCCTCTACCAATAAAGGCCAACACTCCATAGGCCTTCTTCACAACCCTATCAACCTGGGTGGCAACTTTCAGGGATCTATGTACATGGACACCTAGATCCCTCTGCTCATCCACACTTCCAAGAACTTTACCATTAGCCAAATATTCCGCATTCCTGTTATTCCTTCCAAAGTGAATCACCTCACACTTCTCTACATTAAACTCCATTTGCCACCTCTCAGCCCAGCTCTGCAGCTTATCTATATCCCTCTGTAACCTGCTACATCCTTCCACACTGTCGACAACACCACCGACTTTAGTATCGTCTGCAAATTTACTCACCCACCCTTCTGCGCCTTCCTCTAGGTCATTGATAAAAATGACAAACAGCAACGGCCCCAGAACAGATCCTTGTGGTACTCCACTTATTTTGCCCTTGTCCGCCCCATTTCCACAATGCATTGCAGATGGAGCCCTAAGTATCTTGGGGCGCCCACTCACGATCGTGTCGATCAGTAGTTTATAACGGAGCTGTTCTCACCCAGATGCTGTGTGAGCCAATGTTTATGCTGTTGAATCTGGCTCACTGAAACCCTGATGCGAAGCCACTTATTTCAGGTTGGTCTATGTTCGGTGTAAGGGGAAACCTGATGGTAGACGGTTTTGATTCAATCACTAACGGATTCTTGGTAATTCGGCCGTTCACTCTTCTTGCCCTCAGATGGCCGTGGTTTGACCTTTTTCTTTATCTAGGTGATCATCTATGTGGAGGATGTGAATGACGAAACACCGGTTTTCACCCAGCAGCAGTATAACCGACTTGGGCTCAGGGAAACCGCAGGAATTGGCACATCAGTCACTGTAGTCCGAGCAAGTGACAGCGACACTGGTAATTCTATTCTTCCAGCTTATCCTGGTGTTTGCTTAATGCAAAGGTGAACAGTGTGCTCACCGGGGTTCAGGATAGGCAGGCCGGAGAGATACCAGGTGGATCCCTTTCTGGTTACATCAGTCTTGCCAAAATCCCAGATGTGAAGGGGGGTAATAGGCAGCAATGACAACAGTTTGCATTCATGTAGCCTTTAACATCCCCAAGTGCTTTGCAATTATCAAACACCAATTGACATGAGGAGCTATTCGGACATGTGACCAAAGATGTGGATTTTAAGGAGGAGAGAGGGGTGCAGGGTGGAAGACAGCTCGCCTCTGTTTAGACCTCTAGTGCATCGTGAACTCTGAACTCTCCATGTCCATTGTCGCAGCTTTCTGTGACCGATGATTCCAGAGCTGACGGGACTGTCATTTGAGGAGAGATTGACTAGGTTGGCATTGACCTCACTGGAGTTCAGAAGAATGAGGGGGGATCTCATAGAGACTTATAAAATTCTAACAGGACTAGACAGGGTAGATGCAGGGAAGATGTTCCCAATGATGGGTGTGTCCAGAACCAGGGGTCACAGCCTGAGGATTCAGGGTAAACCATTTCAGACAGAGATAAGGAGACACTTCTTCACACAAAGAGTGGTGAGCCTGTGGAATTCATTACCACAGGAAGTAGTTGATGCTAAAACTTTGAATATATTCAAGAGGCGGCTGGATATAGCACTTGGGGAGAATGGGATCAAAGGCTATGAGGAGAAAGCAAGATTAGGCTATTGAGTTGGATGATCAGCCATGATCGTGATGAATGGCGGAGCAGGCTCGAAGGGCCAAAAGGTCTCCTCCTGCTCCTATCTTCTATGTATCTATGAGGATCTGAACCAAACTTGACAAGTGTCTTATTTAGAATGCAGAGCACTTGTGGGTAAAGAACAAGTGGATTTGTGGTTGAAAAGCACCTTTCAAATCTCCCCAAATCATATTTCCAGCCAATTAAGTACTTTTTGCAGTGCTGTCACTGCTGTGGTCTGATCTTCTGACCTCATAGGTAACCTCTGACCTTGACGGTCTGGCTCAAGTCCCACTTCAGGACTCGATGGCCATGGAAGGTCGGTCCATATCATGGCCAAACAGACTGGTTATCTGCCTGCAAATCCTTCCAATGTGCCTGATGGCGGGCGATAAGAGCAAGGGGAGTTTCCTGGTCAGCTAGATCGCATGAGGCAACAGCAAACCACTGTGGTACTTTGCCATTCATAACCATAGACCATTCATAACCATAGACCAATCCGGTGGAGGTCCATGGTTGGCAATTACCTCTTGGGGCCTGGTACCCGAAGTGGAGGAGGACTCACTGTTATACGATAGGAAAGCAGAACAGCCAATATATGCACCTCAAGCTCTTGTTTCAGTGGAAACAATCTTCCATTGCTGATCCTCTTAAAACCTTCTGGAATCTGGAAAATCCCTTGATTTAGCATTCCCCTTACCAGAAGGATCTAGGAGTAGGCCATTTCACCCCTTAAGCCTGCTCTGCCATCACTAAGATCATAGCTGATGTGATTGTGGCCTTTCCCACACTATCACTGTATTCCTTGGTTCCCCAAGTGTCCAAAAATGTAGCAAATATCTGACTTGAGCATCCATTTTTTTGGGGGCTGAACAATCCACCCTGCGAACAAATTTCTCCGAATTGCAGTCCTAAATGATCGACCCCCTATTTTGAGATTGTGACCCCAGATTGAATCTGCTTTCATCGCTATTTCAATCAGTGGACCACCACAACTCGCTTTGTAAATATGTTTTAATGTCGTCTCTCTGGTTCATTTAAGACTGTCTCCTCTGGTTACCAACCCTGCATGTAGCCTATTAAGCCATTTAAGGTGAATATTATGTGTTTCAATGGAATGCATCAAGACCTGGACAATATCCAGGCTTGGGCTGACAAGTAGCAAGTTACATTCGCGCCACACAAGTGCCAAGCAATGACCATCTCCTACAAGAGATGATCTAACCACCACTTGACATTCAATGGCGTTATCATCGCTGAATCTCCCACAATCAACATCTTGGGGTTACCATTGATCGGAAACTGAGCTGGACTAGTGACATTAATACTGTGGCTACCAGGGCAGGTCAAAGGTTAGGAATCCTAGGGCGAGTAACTCGCCTTTTGACTCCCCACAAAACCTGTCCTCCACCTACAGGGCACAAGTCGGGTGTGTGATGGAATACTCTCCACTTGCCTGGATGAGTGCAGCTCCAACAATACTCAAGAAGCTCGACACCATCCCGGACAAAGCAGCCCACTTGATTGCTCCCCCTTCCAGAAACATCCAAACCCTCCATCACCGACGAACAATGACAGCCGTGTGCACCATCTACAAGATGCACTGCAGGAACTCACCAAGGTTCCTCAGACAGCACCTTCCAAACCCACGACAGCTACCATCTAGAAGGACAAGAGCAGCAGATACCTGGGAACCCCACCGCCTGGAGGTTCCCCTCCAAGTCACTCATCACCCTGACTTGGAAATATATCGCCGTTCCTTCACTGTCGCTGGGGCAAAATCTTAGTACTCTCTCCCTAATAGCACAGTGGGTGTACCTACACCTCAAGGACTGCAGCGGTTCTGGAAGGCAGCTCACCACCACCTTCTGAAGGGCAACTAGGGTTGGGCAATAAATGCTGGCCTAACCAGCGACGCCCAGATCCCATAAATTTTTTTTTTTTTTTTAATCATCTCACAGATTCTAAACTGCAGTAAATACAGACCTAGTCTACTCAGCAGCCCATTCTAGAACATCCCCTCACCCAGGAGCCAACCTGTTGAATCTTCGATGCATTGAAAAGAGCCCCAGTATTTTTCAAACCTTCAGAATCGCAATGATATTCTTTGATTTTTCTTTAGAAAGGTAGTAAGGTGTGATTTAGCACTCTTCAAAAATGTGGATGGAGCCCTTGATAGGATGACTATTCATGGTATTTGAATGGAGCAGGATAGGAGTATTCAGAAGCTACCTTGCGGAGTGTTTGAATGTTTCTTTTTCTTTCCCAGGGGATGGAGGCATGGTCGCCTACATGATCCTGTCTGGATCAGAGAGGAAGTTCGCCATTGACGAGAGTACAGGCCTCATCACGACAGTGAACTACCTCGATTATGAAAGCAGGACCAGCTATCTCATGAATATCTCTGGCACAGATCAGGCCCCACCTTACAACAGGGGTTACTGCACTGTCTACATCACCCTGTTAAACGAGTTGGACGAGCCTGTGCAGTTCACAAATGCATCGTATGAAGCCAAACTTCGAGAAAATATCGCAACTGGGACTGAAGTGGTCCAGATCCAAGCCCGCTCTGCTGATAACATGAATCGGATCACCTATAGGTTTGACCCTGACACCTCTGCCCAGACCCTGTCCTTGTTCCAAATGAATAGAATCACTGTGAGTATATCGGAATTCAGTTTGAATCTTTCCTAGTGTCTTAAATTCAACTTTTCGCTCACTCTGTGGCTTCTCCCTCGTGGGTATACAACACCAGGGGCTAGGAATTCACGTCCAGGTTCTGCACGCTGTGCATTGCTTGAGTTAAGCGCAGAGAGGGAGGAAAGGAGGTCACAAACCCCTTCCAGAAGTTGCTGACCATGATGGGTTCAAGGGTCAGATGGGTTCTGCCGAACTCACACCATCCGCCCGGGCTTCAAGTTCATTTCTACTCTGTTCAAATTATATTGCCGTTCCTTCACTGTCGCTGGGTCAAATTCCTGCAGCACCCTCCCGAACAGCGCTGTGAATGTACATACACGATGCGGACTGCACTGATCGAAGAAGGCAGCTCACCACCACCTAGGGGTGGGCAATAAATGCTGGCCTTGCTAGCAATGCCCACGTCCCATAAAAGAAGGAAAAACTCCTCGCTCTGTCCAGATGAAAGTCTCCTCACAGAAACGGCGTTGAAACGTACCCTTCAGCCCATTGTCCTGTGGCAGCTCTTTGCAATCCATTCAGCCCAAATCCACACAGACTTGTCTTTTTCAAGTACTTCCCTTTAGAAAGCTACTACTGAATCTGGCTGGTTTAGCACGGTGTGCTAAACAGCTGGCTTGCAATGCAGAACAATGCCACCAGCGCAGGTTCAATTCCCGTACCGGACTCCCCGGAATGTGGCGACCAGGGGCGTTTCACAGTAACTTCATTGAAGCCTACTTGTGACAATAAGCAATTATTATTATTATTATTATTATTACCTGCCTCCATCACTTTATCAATCAGTGAATCCCAAACCACAGCAACTCGCTACTTAAATATTTTAATGTCCTCTTTCTGGTTCATTTACAACTGTCTCCTCCGGTTACTAACCCGTCTGCCAGTGGAAATAATTTCACCTTATTTACTCTATCAAAAGACTTCGCCATTTTGAACAGTCCCATCAAATACCTTCGAAGGAGAACAGTCACAACTATGTTTAAAATGAATATTAATTTTCGAGTACATATCCGGTTCATTTTCAAGATCTACCCTTGTGTGCGTCAGAAATCTGAATCTCAGTTCTCCGTCAGGGTGTTAGAGTTTGGATCTGTATTCCGGGTAGGATGTGGGTCACTGATGCTTCTGCCCCTTGCCTGTGACAGGGTGTGATAACTGTCCGAGGACAGGTTGATCGGGAGAAGGGAGACTTTTACCTGATCACGGTCATAGCAGATGATGGAGGACCCAGGAAAGACTCCACTGTGGTGAGAATTGATATTTTATTCAAATCAGAATGTCACTGTGTATGATTAACAATGTGACTAAAAGCAAATTCAGATTTTATTCACGAACTCAGAAAGCTGTTGTTAATATTCTGACTGCAGTCACTTGGGACCCACTGTACAGGAGGAGAACAGGTGCAGCACGGTAGCATTGTGGATAGCACAATTTCTTCACAGCTCCAGGGTCCCAGGTTCGATTCCCGGCTTGGGTCACTGCCTGTGCAGAGTCTGCACATCCTCCCCGTGTGTGCGTGGGTTTCCTCCAGGTGCTCCGGTTTCCTCCCACAGTCCAAAGATGTGCAGGTTAGGTGGATTGGCCATGTTAAATTGCCCATAGTGTCCAAAATTGCCCTTAGTGTTGGGTGGGGTTGCTGGGTTATGGGGATAGGGTGGAGGTGTGGACCTTGGGTAGGGTGCTCTTTCCAAGGGCCGGTGCAGACTCGATGGGCCGAATGGCCTCCTTCTGCACTGTAAATTCTATGAGAACAGCCTTTAGTGAGGTTTATGGGTCTGGAAATTGGACCGTGTTGCGCCCACCTTCCAGGGGCTATATGACCTATCGAATCCCCAAAATGGGGGGGCTAGAAAGCGTATCTGATCAGAATACCCCCACCCACTAAATATTTACCTCCTCCCAAAATCACCACCCCATCCTGATCCTCCCCACCCCAGTCTTACAACTCGCTCACCCTCCCCACACCTCTTCCAACCCTTCCCACTGCCCTTTCCAACCCCCGCCCCCTCCCCAGTCAATCACAACCTCCCCAACCCTAGCCTTCCAACCCCCTAGCCACCTTCCTCTTCCAAACCCCCCCCCCCCCCCCCACCCCGATCACCTTCCCCACCCGATTATTCTAACCCTTCCTCAATGTCCCTGATCCTACCCCACTTCCCCATCACCCAACCCTGGGCCCATTCAGCCTGAGGGCGGTCATGTTAATGGAAGCACCCCAAACTCTCTCCGATCTTCAGGATGTCTGGGGTGACTAAATGGCGCCAATGTAATGAGACGTGAGCCCAATATCTTAGCAGCCTTGGGCTTCAACATCCTGGCAAAGGGCAAGAACCCTTTCCCACAAAGTTCCTTAGCCGCTGTGTTTTTTTTTGTAACATGGCTGATGTAAAGTTTGCCTCTGTCCACAGAACTTTTCAAAAGCGACAATGCAGGTAGCAAAATTTGTGGGGAAAATTTGAGTCACGTCATTACCAAAGCCATGATTTATATTTTGAAGTGATTGATGTGACCTGTTTAGCTAATAAATTATTTCTTTTGTTTCTCTCTTATCGTGGATGAGCAGAAGGTAAATAAAGTACATCACTTGTTGTTTTGTGTGGAGTAATGTGTTCTGTGCCAGTTGGACCATGTATGTTGCATGTTCTCGGGTCACGTTTGCTCTCAAGGGGTACAAAAGATCCCAAGGCTTCTTTGACGGCACCGTAGAAACTGCAACATGTACCATCTTGAGGGACACGGATAACAGGCATATCGGAAAACCAACGCCTCCAAGTGCTTGTCCCGAGTTACTCGTCATCATGACTTGTCACCATGCCAGAATCCTGAATATCCCTGTCTCACCGCATTGTGAGTGCAACTTTGGCACAGGAAATGCAGCAGCTCAAGAAGACAGCTCATCACCACCTTCTCTCGGGCAATTGGGGGTGGGCAATTAATGTTGGCCGATTAATGTTCCCATGAATTAAGAAAAGAGACAATTATAAATCTCTCGGGATCCTCTTTCGAAGAAGAACAGGGAATTTCTTCTGGATCTGTCGGTCAATATTTACCCCTTGCCCAAAAAGAATGATCATCTGGTCATTATGGTGTTTATGGGATCTTGCTGTGTGTAAATTGTTTCTTACATTTCACCTGTGACTACAATTCAAAAAGTGCTTCATTGGCTGCAAGAGGATCTGGAACGTCCCGAGATTGTGAAAAGGTGCTGCATAAATATAAGTCTTTCTTTTTGCCACAGGAATAAAGTTGTCAACATTTTGCTCTAAAATGTACCAGCTGTGCCATCGGTATTGCATGCAGAATGCACAGATTTGAGACGGCGTAGATTCACAAAGCAACATGCTGCCATCACTGATCGGTTTCTGAAATCGGGAAAAATAAAACTACTGCAAAGTGTCAACAAACTTCTGTTAATAAATTGTGCCTCTTTGGGCGGCACAGCGGTTAGCACTGCTGCCTCACAGCGCCAGGGGCTGGGGTTCAATTCCAGTCTCAGGTGACTGTTTGCACGGAGTCTGCAAGTTCTCCCCGTGTCTGCGTGGGTTTCCTCCGGGTGCTCCGGTTTCCTCCCGCAGGTTAGGTGGGTTGGTCATGCTAAATTGCCCCTTAGTGTCCAAAGATGTGCACTTTAGGTGGGGTTACAGGTTAGGGTGGAGGAATGGGCCGAGATTGGGTGCTCTTTCGAAGGATCGGTGCTGACCCGATGGGCCGAAAGGCCTCCTTCTGCCCTGTAGGGATTCTGTGAATGGTCAGTCGGAAAGAGACATTCCACTCTCTGACATTTAAACAAATCCAGATTTGATGGGACGGTTAAGTTTAGCAAACATCGCAACCAAATGCAGATTTTAGAGATGAGATTAAGAAAACCTCTCTTTTGTTTACAATCTCCCAAGACACCAATTTAAATATTGTAATGTCAAAGTGCCGAAGGAGATGTGGGCAGACAGCTCCCCTAATAATCTTGTACCAGCACAGAGAGTGATCTGTGGCTCTGAGAAACTCCAGGGGGGGGAAGAAAAAATATTCTCGGGACTCCAGGGTAACGGAGCTGGCGACTGCATTAAAATGGTCGACAAAAGAATACCAGAAGAACACGCTAAAGATTTTGCCACTATCGACCGGCAAAGCACATTTCTGGGTTGATTGTATTTGTGCATCATGGGAAACTTGAGCAATGAAAGTTGGTACTTTGCTGTAAGAAAGTGGGGGATTTTCTTTTATTGTTGAGACTACCATCGCGTAGTGCAGTGCACACCTGAAACTTTCCGTCCTTAATCAGGAGCATGACATCAGTCCGACCAAATTGAGGACCATCAGCAACGTTGTATGTACAACCGGCAGTGTTTAACTGATCTAGCACCAGGGGAAAGAAAAACGGTGAAAGGCTACAATTTAAATGTTACTCTGCATTTTCCATCACTGGGGGAGTTGAATCAGTGATTACAGAATCCATACAGTGCAGAAGGAGGCCCTTCGGCCCATTGAATCCGCACCGGCCCTTCGAAAGATGTTTCTACCTAGGCCCATTCCCCTGCCCTATCTCAGTAACCCCGTAACCCCAGCTAATCTTTTTGCCACGAACGGGAAATTTAAAAGTAAAGTAAATAATCTTTATTGTCATAATAATAGTAATCGCTTATTGTCAGAAGAAGGCTTCAATGAAGTTACTGTGAAAAGCCCCTAGTCGCCACATTCCGGCGCCTGTTCAGGGAGGCCAGTACAGGGATTGAACCCGCGCTACTGGCATTGTTCTGCATTGAAAGCCAGCTGTTTAGCCCACTGTGCTAAACCAGCTCCAAAGTAGGCTTACATTAACACTGTAATGAAGTTACTGTGAAAAGTCCCTAGTCGCCACATTCCGGCGCCTGTTCGGGTACACTAGGGAGAATTCAGAATGTCCAATTCACCTAACAAGCATGTCTTTCAAGTATGAAGTTACAAGTATGAAGTTACTGTGAAAAGCCCCCAGTCGCCACATTCCGACGCCTGTTCGGGTAAGCTGGTGTGAGAATTGAACGCGCGTTGCTGGCCTTATTCTGCATCTCAAACCAGCTGTCTAGCCCACTGAGCTAAACCAGCCCGTACTGGTATGGGAGTGATTCTGAGGGACTCTGCCAGGTAGGAGATGGTGACACCTTTCCCAGCTACTCTCTGATTATGTCATTGTTGTTGATTCATTTGTTTGCCTTTGAATTCGCAAGGTCCGATTTGTGCCCCTCTCCTGATGACGGGAGGAAATTCCTGTGAAGACTTGGGATAATTCCACTAGCTACAGGAATAAAAGGGCAGGGTTTTCTGTGCGTTACTGTGTACATCTTCGAGAAACAAAGAACTTGTATTTACATAATACTTTGCCACTACCTATGCTGCCTTTAACAACATCCTGGCATCTCCAGGTTCTGTGCGGCCAATGAAGCACTTTTGAAAAGCAGTTACTGTAGCAATACAGAATGTGTGTTTGTCAATTTAGACACATCAGGCTCCCTCAGCAGCAATGGAATCATGACCCGATAATCATCTTTTTCGTGATGTTGGGATTGAGGGATAAATATTGGTCATGACCCCGGTGATGACCTACCTGCTCTGTATCGAATAACACCTTGGAATATTTTGTGTTCACCTGAGCGATCGGACAGGGCCTTGTTTAAACTTCTCAGCTGGCAGACTATGCTTCAACAGTGAGGCACTCCCTCAGTACTGACCCTCTGACAGTGCGGCACTCCCTCAGTACTGACCCTCTGACAGTGCGGCACACCCTCAGTACTGACCCTCTGACAGTTCAGCACTCCCTCAGTACTGACCCACTGACAGTTCAGCACTCCCTCAGTACTGACCCACTGACAGTGCGGCACTCCCTCAGTACTGACCCTCTGACAGTGCGGCACTCCCTCAGTACTGACCCTCTGACAGTGCGGCACTCCCTCAGTACTGACCCACTGACAGTGTGGCACTCCCTCAGTACTGACCCTCTGACAGTGCGGCACTCCCTCAGTACTGACCCTCTGACAGTGCGGCACTCCCTCAGTACTGACCCTCTGACAGTGCGGCACTCCCTCAGTACTGACCCTCTGACAGTCCGGCACTCCCTCAGTACTGACCCACTGACAGTGCGGCACTCCCTCAGTACTGACCCTCTGACAGTTCAGCACTCCCTCAGCACTGACCCTCTGACAGTGCGGCACTCCCTCAGTGCTGACCCTCTGACAGTGCAGCACTCCCTCAGTGCTGACCCTCTGACAGTGCAGCACTCCCTCAGTACTGACCCTCTGACAGTGCGGTACTCCCTCAGTACTGACCCTCTGACAGTGCGGCACTCCCTCAGTGCTGACCCTCTGACAGTGCAGCACTCCCTCAGTACTGACCCTCTGACAGTGCGGCACTCCCTCAGTACTGACCCTCTGACAGTGCAGCACTCCCTCAGTACTGACCCTCTGACAGTGCAGCAAGGCCTCAGTACTGACCCTCTGACAGTGCGGCACTCCCTCCGTACTGACCCACTGACAGTGCAGCACTCCCTCAGTACTGACCCTCTGACAGTGCAGCATTCCCTCAGTACTGACCCTCTGACAGTGCGGCACTCCCTCAGTACTGACCCTCTGACAGTGCAGCACTCCCTCAGTGCTGACCCTCTGACAGTGTGGCACTCCCTCAGTACTGACCCTCTGACAGTGTGGCACTCCCTCAGTACTGACCCTCTGACAGTGCAGCACTCCCTCAGTACTGACCCTCTGACAGTGCAGCACTCCCTCAGTACTGACCCTCTGACAGTGCAGCACTCCCTCAGTACTGACCCTCTGACAGTGTGGCACTTCCTCAGTACTGACCCTCTGACAGTGCAGCACTCCCTCAGTACTGACCCTCTGACAGTGCAGCACTCCCTCAGTACTGACCCTCTGACAGTGCAGCACTCCCTCAGTACTGACCCTCTGACAGTGCGGCACTCCCTCAGTACTGACCCTCTGACAGTGCAGCGCTCCCTCAGTACTGACCCTCTGGCAGTGCAGCGCTCCCTCAGTACTGACCCTCTGACAGTGCAGCAAGGCCTCAGTACTGACCCTCTGACAGTGCGGCACTCCCTCCGTACTGACCCTCTGACAGTGCAGCACTCCCTCAGTACTGACCCTCTGACAGTGCAGCACTCCCTCAGTACTGACCCTTTGACAGTGCAGCACTCCCTCAGTACTGACCCTCTGACAGTGCGGCACTCCCTCAGCACTCGCCCTCTGACAGTGCAGCACTCCCTCAGTGCTGACCCTCTGACAGTGCAGCACTCCGTCAGTACTGACCCTCTGACAGTGCAACACTCCCTCAGCTGACCCTCTGACAGTGCGGCACTCCCTCAGTACTGACCCTCTGGCAGTGCAGCACTCCCTCAGTACTGACCCTCTGACAGTGCAGCACTCCCTCAGTACTGACCCTCTGACAGTGCAGCACTCCCTCAGTACTGACCCTCTGACAGTGCAGCACTCCCTCAGCTGACCCTCTGACAGTGCAGCACTCCCTCAGTACTGACCCTCTGACAGTGCGGCACTCGCTCAGTACTGACCCTCTGACAGTGTGGCACTCCCTCAGTACTGACCCTCTGACAGTGCAGCACTCCCTCAGTACTGACCCTCTGACAGTGCAGCACTCCCTCAGTACTGACCCTCTGACAGTGCAGCACTCCCTCAGTACTGACCCTCTGACAGTGTGGCACTTCCTCAGTACTGACCCTCTGACATTGCAGCACTCCGTCAGTACTGACCCTCTGACAGTGCAACACTCCCTCAGTACTGACCCTCTGACAGTGCGGCACTCCCTCAGTATTGACCCTCTGACAGTGCAGCACTCCCTCAGTACTGACCCTCTGACAGTGCAGCACTCCCTCAGTACTGACCCTCTGACAGTGCAGCACTCCCTCAGTACTGACCCTCTGACAATGCAGCACTCCCTCAGTACTGACCCTCTGGCAGTGCCGCACTCCCTCAGTACTGACCCTCTGACAGTGCAGCACTCCCTCAGTACTGACCCTCTGACAGTGCAGCACTCCCTCAGTACTGACCCTCTGACAGTGCAGCACTCCCTCAGTACTGACCCTCTGACAGTGCAGCACTCCCTCAGTACCGCACTGATGTGCCGGCTTCCATTCTTGGGCTCAAGCGGACTTTCTGTAATCCAGCCGTAACCTGCAGGGACTTGGAACAGCCGTTGGAAAGTGGGACGAAGCTGGGTGGCCTGTAGTTTTTCAGCTGTCACAAACGCAATGGGCCGATTGGCTCTTTCTGTGCCACGAAGCTTCATTGATTTAAAATCTCTCAAGGTGAGGGGTGAGCCAGGCCAAGAAAGAAACGGGGAACAGGATTTTCCAGTCCTTCCCACCAATGGCATCTTCCAGTGCCACCAAAGGTGACCCCCCCCCCCCCACTTCGGCGGGTTCTCTGGCAGCGGTGCCGCCAAGCGGCGTAAATGGCCATCGACTTCAGTGGGACTGGGAGGTCCACCAGCGGCTAATGGTGGGCCATCGCTAGAAAACAGGTTGCCGGGGGGAGGTAGGGAGGGAGTTCAAGTGTTACTTCTTCCTGTCTGTGACCTTCCACTGGGAATGAAAAATTGCGGAGATACAGCAGGTACAAAGTATAGGAGGTGGAGTTGTCATAGAGTATCAGAGCACAGAAGGAGGCCATTCAGCCCATCAATGCAATTCAGCCATCAAAAGCACGATTTGATAGTTTTTCTGGTTCATCTACGAAATCGCAGAACTTGGATTGAGTGTTGCTGGAAAGCGAGACGTGGAAGCTTTTCACCTTGCACTCATCAGGACACTTCGAGTACACCAGCATGCGGCGCAATTTATACTGTGTGAGAAGAGATTGGTTGGCAAGCGGTCTCTGATTGGTCGAGGCGTTGCCATGAAGAATGCACCAGTTGATGGTGCCAAGCATTGTTTGAAATGTGCAAACCATACAAACCCATGAGCAACACTTTCGGACCTGTAAAGTATCCCAGTCTACGTCAGATTACCCTGGAAGGGAAAAAGTACCTCAAACATTTGAACGACAAGTGAAGCTAGCTGTTTCACGTTGCCACTATGCAGTAACAACACAAGTGGTATTCGCCACTCACAAAATGCTGCCACCAAACCAAAAAGGCGATCACACAAATTAGTAATGTGGTGCATGAATTTCAGTGCCAGTGTGATGCTCGGTATGCAGGCCGTCCATCCAGAGACTCGTAGATCAAACAACATGCCCCTGACGAATGTGATATAAAATAATTGTTTTAGAGATATTAGTTACTGTAATGTAGAGATAGGCCAGTCTCATTTTGGTGAGTTCACAGACAAAGGATTTCAGAACGCATGGCAAAGCAAGGAGGAGGTGTGTCCACCAAAGGAGGGGAAAAGGATGCTGGGTAATAGGGGGCCAGAGGAAGGGATTGGAAGTGAGCCAATTAGGATGTATGGCCAGGTCAGGAGGGGTACAGGATGACCTATGGGAATCGTGTATGTGAAACTTGATGCCATTTGAATGTATCAGTAGAGACTTCTTTATTCTATAGACTCACTCGATTCCGGGAGTGCAGAAGACAGGATGTGTTCTGTACTACTGTGAATTGAGACAGACTTGCAAGTCAAATAAAATAACTAATGCTGTACCTGCAAATCCATCTCGACGTTTATTGAGGCCAGACTGACAGGTAAAGAAATTTATGTTTTGTCACCCCAACCGTTGAAATTGCAAACAATGCTTGGTAGTTATCGGTCAGTCACCGTCAACTGGTGCATTCCCCATGGCAATGCCTCTACCAATCAGAGTCCACTTGCCAGCCAGCCAATCCGCATTCTCCTCTCGTACAGTACAAATCGTTGTTTCCCCTTTTGCTGATATCCTTGTGAAGTGGCCTGATTCATGTCAGGCTAAAAAGCTTCAACGTGTCTTTCTCTCCCAGCAATACTCCAGTGTTGTACGACCCAACGACTGAATTCTGATTGATTTGAGTTTGGAATGCACTCGCTGAGAGAGTGTGGCTTTCGAAAGGCAATTGGATTATTATCTGGAGGGGAGGAATTTTCACGGCCATGGGGAGGGAGAGCGGCTGAGTTGCTTTCAGAGCTAGTACAGATGGGACGGCTGAATGGCCTCATTCTGTGCTGCCCACACTCTGTGATTCTGTGATTAAACATTTTCCACTTTGAAAGTTCATTTCCACCGTAACAGTGAATGAACCTCTGGGTCAGTCTTTGCATTTTGTGCAATTTGAAGTGCTTCTGCAAGACGAGATAAGCTGCCCGATCTTTCTTTCAGCCTCTCTGCATGTGCGTGATATCACTTATCTATTCTCAGCAATCAGGTACAAAGGGGTATTTTCTGCTTTCACACTGGCTTGTGCTACCACAAGCTTCCTGTCATGACAGATGTCTGACCTTCCAGTTGACCTCGGTTTGTTTTTCTTCAATGGCACTTTTTAATGTGCAATTTTAAAATCTGTTTTTGTTTTGAGGGGGGGGGGAGTTGAAAATCGAGTGAAGCAACTCGCACCTCACCTCGAGGAGAGAAAGCGCCGCCTTTATTTCCTTGGCTGTCCAAAGCTTTTAACCTCACTCCCAAAGTCTAATTAACTCCAATCTATTTGCCCCATGTTTATTTTGGCCTCTTGTTTTTTTTGGCCTGAGTTATTCATTCCCAGTTAACAAGGGCGGCATGGTAGTGTGGTGAACGTATTATAGTAACCATTCACCACTGTACTACATTGTATCACGCTGTTGCCCATGTGGGCTCCACCTATGGACCATTGTACTGTATTACACCGATTGTATCATGTTGGTGCCCTTGTGGGCTCCGCCCCCGTGAGGGGAGGTATATAGAGCTGCTGCCCTGTAGGCGGCTCTTTAGCACAGGGCTAAATCGCTGGCTTTGAAAGCAGACAAGGCAGGCCAGCAGCACGGTTCAATTCCCGTAACAGCCTCCCCGAATGTGGCGACTAGGGGCTTTTCACAGTAACTTCATTTGAAGCCTACTTGTGACAATAAGCGATTTTCATTTCATTTCATTTTCAGAGCAGTCGCAGGCAGGCACTGTTCTAGTTGATTAAAGCCACTGTTCACTTCAACACTCTGTCTCGTGTGAACTGATGGTCGCATCAGATAGCACAGTTGCTTCACAGCTCTAGGGTCCCAGGTTCGATTCCCGGCTTGGGTCACTGTCTGTGCGGAGTCTGCACGTTCTCCCCGTGTCTGCGTGGGTTTCCTCCGGGTGCTCCATAGTCCAAAGATGCGCGGTTTAGATGGATTGGTCAAGCTAAATTGCCCCGTGGTGTCCAAAAGTTAGGCGGGGTTGCTGGGTTACGGGGATTGGGAGGAGGTGTGGGCTTTGATAGGGTGCTCTTTTAGGGGCCGGTGGAGACTCGGTGGGCCGAATGACCTCCTTCTGCACTGCAAATGCTATGATTCTATGAGTTTGGTTGGACAAGAGATTTGGAAAGAGGCTGTTCTTCTGGTGGATGAATCTCGAGTCCAAAAAACCCTTGAGGCTTTTTAGCATCTGCAGCTTGAGATATGTGAAAGCAATGGTCAAAATGTAGAATGGCCACAGGTGCACCCTGGCGCACACCAAAGTGGACAAAATGACAAGCTGGGACACCCTATGTCAATTTCCACCCTTTGTTTGATGAAGGACAGCATTGGAATTCTGAAGTTCTCCACCCCTTCCTCCTTTACGATGCTCCTACGTTTTTGACCAAACCTTTGCCCGCTGGCGAGAAACCAGCGGTGGGGTTTGGCCGTCGGCAGGACCAGACTGCCCAGCCAGCGGAGCCAGCCAGTAAACCCCGACCGGTGTGTCAGAGAAACATCTAAAAGCAATAATTAGAGAACCGCAGGTTTGAAAACACTTTGTGTAAGACAGAAGAAGCACGATGGTGTAGCCATCTAAGATGGCCACCTGCAAAGGACCATGGGAATTATGGCCAACCCAGGACTCAGACAGATACACTGCCTATGTGTATCTAAAACACAGAGAACCAGACCTGACTGAAATCCCCGCTCGTTTACATTCCAATGGCCCATTTTCCCAGGACAATAGGACTCCAATCAAGCAACCAGTACAGCCACAGACTGATCGGCCCTTACTCCGAAAGCACAACTGCCAAGTTCAGTGACCGCTAAGGACCCGCCCAGCTACCAAGGCACCTGCCCCTTTATTGGCCGAAATGGAAGAGTGATCAGAGCGCTGTCGAACTATTGGGTCCAAGGTTAAGGACCGCCCCAAAGAGCGCGAAATCCCAGAGGGATAATAGAGGACACAGCCATGTGTTCTGTCTCTTTTAGATTCGGCCTGTGCCAACCCAATTGTAGCAGGAACAGCCAGCTAAGTTCAAGACCAACGATCGCTACCTGACAGATGAGCCCAGCAGAGACAGAGCCACTTTCTTCGAACCAGCCAAGTGAAATCCAGATAAAGGCCTTATCCATTTGCACAGTGCCGGTCGCCCTGAAGTTAAGTATAGGTTATTGTAGCTGATAGGTGTAGTTTAACTCGTAGCAGATATTGTGTTTGCATGTTGAGATAACTCTTGTGTATGGTGTAAATAAACCATCTTTTGAACTAACTAACTGGTTGTGTAGTCATTTGATCGATATAAGGGAAGGCTTGTGGTTCACGAAGATAAATAGAAATACCCCACAGTATTGGCGATGCTGTTGGGACTGAAACCGAGCAACAGTGGGGTGAAATGATTGAGTAACATTTCACCCTTTGAAGAAGCTGCATCAAAGTCTGGTAAGAAGGGGACCTGGGATTTATCAAGATATTAGCCACGTTGATCGCGAATTTCCCCAAGTTCGGAAAATCACTTGTTCCTCCATCAAAGTAGGGAATGAACAGGTATGCAATGAGGGCAACCTGTAACAGAACAGCCATCCACGCACCTTCGGTGGAATAGGCTGAATGGTTAAGTGGCCTTTTCTCATAATAGACTTTCTATTCATTTGCTATCTGACTTTTTATCCAACAGGTAATCATTACTATTGAAGATGAGAATGACAACAGCCCGGTGTTTGATGCTGCTTCAGATTTCTCAGTGGAGGTTGTGGAGGACGCTCCTGTTGGGACGAGGGTGGCTGTGGTCTTTGCCCACGATCTGGATGCACAGAAGAACGGAATGGTACGAGCCGTATCATTCTCGAGGTGTCTCGCTTCGTAGCGGAGTTTCTCCATCTCCTTTTCTTTTTTTTTTTTTTTAAAAGATGGTTTTAGGTTGAGAAGCAGCCTCCAATCTAGAGAGACTTCTACAATAAGTAAGCTCTCCTTAACCTGAGGATCCACTCGAATTGTGGCTACGTAGGGGAGCACCTGGGCATTGGTCTTAAAACTTAGGTCAAGTTAGCAGGTGAGCATTACAACCATGCTGCAGACTCAAACTACTCGTGAGCAATGCCACAGAAGATCAGTTTGTTACGCGTCCACAGTAAGCAAACCTTTAGGTTTTGCTACGTTGGCCAAGTGGTTCCAATCATCCATTTGAATCAAACCAAGGCAGGAAATCCACAAAGAACATTCTCTCAGGACAGTCTTCTTAAGACCAGCAGCATCAATGATCTATTTCTATCTCTTATCGGGGGAAAATAACTTTTGTATTTTTATATACTGTAGGTTGACTTCACCATTCTGTCTGGAAATACTAATGAAGCCTTCAGGATTAGCACAGCCAACAGTAGCCGGGGAGAGATCTACCTTGCTCGGCGTATGGACAGAGAGCAGGTTGATCGATACGTATTGACTGTAAGTCCAGCGAATATAACCGTGCGCCCATTTATCTAAGATGGAGTTGGTACTTTTGTTGAGCCGACCCACACGGGTTTCTGCAATCATTGTCATTTAAACATTCCCGCTGCCCATGGTTCAATAACACTCATCACCATCATTTTCAAGTTACGTTCATTGCTCCATTACTATCTGTTCAGTGTTTGGGAGGAATGTGAAATGTACTCATTCCATAGTCCCTACCAAGGGCAGAGGAGAAGAAGCCATCCATTCAGGAATTGCTTTAGTTTATGAACAAAACGGCCCTCCGCCTCCTTCTAAAAATGGCATTTGAGAAACCCGCTAAAGGGACGGGCTTTATTTTTGTTTCTTGCATAAGTCCATGACTATCTCGATCTGACATTTCTATAATCCCCCGCTGTCAGTTTGCAGATGATCTGTAGTTGGTTTGGAGCCATTATTGGAAAGGGGGGCATTACCCACTTAGTAGACCTTGTGTTGTGAAAGCTGACTCGCACACTGCGGAAACTGGCAGCTCAAATGCAGCTGTTGGTTTTTTATTACAACTGCCTGCTCAGGCTCATAAATTAAAGGAGCTTTCACCTTTCCATAGCCCGCCAGGAAGCAGCTTGGTTCCTGATTCCCAATCCGTGTCAGCCACCCACTGCTAATTCAGCAAGACTGCGCACACTTGAAGATACTTGAGTGCTCCTTGACCATGATCAAGCATTTCCTGTGTTCTGTGCCATTCTAACCCTTTGTTTTTATTGGTGCAAACATGAGCTGGGTTTGCGATGACCAAGTCAAATTTCATCTCTGTTACAAGGGATTGTTGCATTTTCTTTCTCGCCTGTCTCTCCGCCAAAGTGATAGAACAGTGACCCTGCTCACATGACAATGGTATTTCCCTAAATGGAACACCATGTGAGATATGGGGGTTACTACAGTGAACAATACCTATTGGGCGACAAGATCTGATGTTGTCTTCTCTTCCAGATTCAGGCCTTTGACAATGGTTTGCAGCCCCGTAGGACAAACCGCATTCTAACCATCACGGCGGTGGACGTCAATGATAATGCCCCAGTTATCGCAAATCCCGACAGCTATAACATCAGCATTTACGAGGTAAAGTTTGCTGCTTGTTCTACTGGATTTTGTGGAAGCAGCAATTGTTAACATAATCTAACCAGCATCTCAGAATTTATGTCTTTGTGGATAAATTGGATGAGTTTAGATTGTATTATTAACCACCTCTGGTAGCCTTCATAATCAAACAAACCTTGATGGAGCCATCTGTCCATGGTGGAATATTTTAAATGAGTTCATGTAGCAGAGCCCAGGTCATTTCAGTCAAACACCCCCACTTAACATTGCATATCCCGAAGTGGATATTATCAAGGCATTTGCCTTAAAAATAAACTTGAGATGATCGGTTAGAAAATGAAGAGAAGATAAGGAGTCACAGAGGGACACAGCACAGAAAAGGCCCTTTTACCCATCGGGGAGATGGTGGTGGCAGACTGGAGGTGAGAAAGGGAAGCCATGAAAGGCAAAACAGATCATTTAAAGGCTGCTTCAGTGAGGTAAGCGATGTGGTTGTTCCATTTGAGGTCAGTGGCGCAGACCGTGAGCAATGGAAAAGGACTCAGTGTGGGATCATTGAAGTTTGGGATCATTGAAGTTTGGGATCATTGAAGTTTGGGATCATTGAAGTTAAGAGGTGGGAAAAACTTTAGGAAAATATATCTGAAATATCAAAGAAAGGTGGATAGAAACTTGCATTTAAATGGTACCTTATTGTGTCCTCAGGATATCCAGCAAATGCTTCGGAACTAATGAAATATCTTTCATACTGTAAGGGCCCTTCTTGGTGATTTATTTCTTTAAGCTGAGCAGGGGAAATGAGGAACTCCAAAGTTACAACGTGGCACTAGTTTTCGGACAGCAGAACTCAGACTTTGTGGCGCCCGAGAGATCGGTGGGACTCTGTTCGGTTGGTTGGCTGGTGGCCAATGAATTGGCCAAAAGGCCGTGTTCTGCCCGGTAACAGGCGCTGATTGGATCCTTCCCAACATTAGCCAGCACAGAAAGAGGACTGGGGTTGTGAGCACTAAGGCTGTGCAATCTTGAGTGTAGTGTGGCCCAAAACGAAAGTGAGGTTAGACGATTGTCAAACTGATTTTTGTTAACCAGAGACTCTCAGCTGAATACATTCAAAAATTCAACTCTAATTTGCCCACCTGATTCCAGACAGGTTGATGTTTGACTGCGATGGAAAGTGAACGTGTTGGGAAGGAATACTCAATGGGGCTGCTCTGAGATTGGACATTTAAAAAATTTTTTTTTTAATTTTGAGGGTGTGGGTGCTACTGGCCAAGGCAGTGTTTATTGATCATCCCTAATTGCCCTCAAGGAGGTGGTGGTGAGCCACTTTATTGAACCACTGTGTCGCAGGTACAGCCACAGTGCTGTTAGGAAGGGAGATCCAAGGACTTCCGGTTGCGGCTGTGCCTAGGTAGGTCGCACGTTCGGCAGCTCCCGCCGGGAAGAACTTATGGGCTCTTCAGAGGGGCTCCAATGGCAATTGTTCGACGGTTCCCAGTGTGGGAAGGTGACAGCAAGGTTCCCCCGACACTATATGGATTGGACCAGGAGTGGAGCGGTGAAAAAAGTGATCCTGGTGCAGTGGAAAGTGCGAGGGAGGAAAAGCAAGATGGCGGCGGGTGGAGACCAAGCAGCGTGGGCGCAGTGGTCGCAGGAGCAGCAGGAGTTTCTCAAACGCTGCTTTGCGGAGCTGAGGACAGAAATGCTGGCGCCAATGAACACGGCGATTGAGAAGTTTGTGGAGACCCAGAAGGCCCAAGGGGCGGTGATCCGGGAGGTGCGGCAAAAAGCCTCGGAGAACGAGGACGAGATCTTGGGCCTGGCGGTGAAGGTGGAGGCGCATGAGGACCTGGAGAATAGGTAGAGGAGGAAGAATCTTTGGATTCTGGGTCTCCCTGAAGGAGTGGAGGGGCCTGATGCCGGGGCACACATGAGCAGATGCTCAACTCGCTGATGGGCGCGGGAGCTTTCCCGAGGCCCCTGGAGCTGGATGGGGCTCATCGGGTCCTGGCAAGGAGACCCAAGGCCAACAAGCCGCCAAGGGCTGTAGTGGTGAGGTTCCACCGCTTTATGGACAGAGTGTGTGTCCTGAGATGGGCCAAAAAAGAGCGGAGCAGCAGGTGGGAGAACACGGAGATCCGAATTTACCAGGACTGGAGTGCGGAGGTGGCTAAGAAGAGAGCTGGTTTTAACCGGGCGAAGGCGGTGCTCCATCGGAAGGGGGTGAAGTTCGGGATGCTGCAGCCAGCGCGATTGTGGGTCACGTTCCAAGATCGGCACCACTATTTTGAAACGCCTGATGAGGCATGGAACTTTATCCAGGCTGAAAAGTTGGACTAAAACTGAGGGTTTGTCGTGGGGGGATGTTTACTGTGTTTACTGAGTTTTGGGAATATTCTTTTTGTTTTGGTGCTGGGTGGGGATGGGCGAATGGATTTGATGTGGGGGCTGTGGGAGAGTGTGGGCATCGGTGTTGGAGGGGCAGGGCCCCGCGGAGGAAGAGGTGGGGTGGAGGCCCGGGGATGGGGAGCTTGGGTAAGGACGCAACAAGGAGCTGCGCCAGAAGGGGCGGGGCAAGCTCAGGAAAGCGCGCGCCTTTTCCCGCATTAGGGAAGGATGGGGGCGGGGCCGGGGGGGGAAGGGCGGTGCTGGAGAGGAGCGCACACTGACTGCCAAGGGGAGGGGGGATTCTCACACTGGGGGATTGATGGAATGGCGGGAGAGGCCGGGGTCAGCAGGAGTCAGCTGACTTACGGGATTGTCATGGGGGAAGCAAAATGGCTAGATGAGGATCTAGCGGTTGGGGGGGGGGGGGTGGGGGGGGGGGGAGACTGGGTTGCTGCTGCATTGGCCAAAGGGGAGCTGGAAGTAGGAGAGGTAGTCGGGGTGGGAGTCCACCGCCTGGGGGACTGGAGAGTGCGGGAGGCGCGGGCACGTGGCTGGCCTAGAAATGGAGATGGCTAGTTGGAGTGGGGGGGGGGGGTCACTTGGAATGTGAGAGGCCTGAACGGGCTGGTCAAGAGGGCCCGGGTGTTCACGCACTTAAAGGGACTGAAGGCAGACGTGGTTATGCTCCAGGAGACACATCTAAAGGTGGCAGATCAGGTTAGGCTGAGAAAGGGATGGGTAGGGCAGGTCTTTCATTCAGGGCTGGATGCAAAGAACAGAGTGGTTGCAATACTGGTGGGGAAGCGGGTGTCGTTTGAGGCACTGAATATTGTAGTGGATAATGGAGGTCGATATGTGATGGTGAGCGGTAGATTTCAGGCGGTGCGGGTGGTACTGGTGAACGTATATGCCCTGAATTAGGATGATGCCGGATTTATGAAACGCATGCTGGGTCAGATTCCGGATCTGCAGGTAGGGAGCTTGATAATGGGGGGGGGGGGGGCTTCAACACGGTGCTGGACCCAGCACTGGACCATTCTAGGTCCAGGACGGGTAAGGGGCCGGCTGCGGCCAAGGTGCTCAGGGAGTTTATGGACCAGATGGGGGGAGTGGATCCATGGAGGTTTGCCAGGCCGCTGGCCAGGGAATTTTCATTCTTTTCCCACGTCCATAGAGCCTACTCCCGGATAGATTTTTTCATTTTGAGGAGGGCGCTAATCCCGAAAGTGGAGGGAACGGAATTTTCGGCCATAGCCATCTCAGACCATGTCCCGCATTGGGTGGAGCTGGAAGTGGGAGAGGAGAGGGACCAGCGCCCGCTGTGGCGCCTCGATGTGGGACTGTTGGCGGATGAGGGGGTGTGCGTGTGGGTGCGGGGGTGTATTGAAAGATACTTGGAGGCCAACGACAACGGGGAGGTGCAGGTGGGGGTAGTCTGGGAGGCGTTGAAGGCGGTGATCAGGGGAGAGCTAATCTCCATTAGGGCCCACAGGGAGAAGAGAGAGAGGAGGGAGAGGTTGGTGGGGGAGATTTTAAGGGTGGACAGGAGTTATGCAGAGGCCCCCGAGGAGGGGCTACTTAGGGAGCGACGGAACCTCCAGACGGAATTCGACCTGATGACCACGGGGAAAGCAGAGGCACAGTGGAGGAAAGCGCAGGGGGCAGCGCATGAGTATGGGGAGAAGGCGAGTCGGATGCTGGCACATCAGCTTCGTAAGAGGGAGGCAGCGAGGGAGATTGGTGGAGTTAAGGATAGAGGGGGGAATACGGTGCGGAGTGTGGTGAGAATAAACAAGGTATTCAGGGACTTCTATGGGGATCTGTACAGGTCTGAGCCCCCAGCGGGGGAGGAGGGGTTACGACGATTCCTAGATCAGCTGAGGTTCCCGAGGGTGGAGGAGGAGGAGGAGGCTGGTTTGGGGGCACCGATTGGGCTGGAGTAGCTGGTTAAAGGATTGGGGAGCATGCAGGCAGGGAAGGCCCTGGGGCCGGATGCGTTCCCGGTTGAATTCTATAGGAAATACGTGGACCTGCTGGGCCCGTTGCTAGTGAGGACTTTTAATAAGGCGAGGGAGGGGGGGGGACCTTGCCCCCGACAATGTCCAGGGTGCTGATTTCTCTGATCTTGAAGTGGACAAGGATCCACTGCAATGTGGGTCGTATAGACCGATCTCACTCCTCAATGTTTTTTGAAAAATTATTTTATTGAAAATTTTTGGTCAACCAACATAGTACATTGTGCATCCTTTACACAATATTATAACAACACAAATAACAATGACCTATTTTATAAACAGAAAATTAATAAATAATAATTAACAAGAATGAAAACTAACCCTAATTGGCAACTGCCTTATCACAAGTAACACTCTCCAAAAATATAATTTAACAGTCCAATATATAATTATCTGTAGCAACGACCTATACATATTATACAGTATATATTAACAACCCTGAGAGTCCTTATGGTCCCCCCCCCCCCCCCCCCCCCACCCCAGCCACCCCCGATCCTGGGCTGCTGCTGCTGCCTTTTTTCCCATTCCATCTATCTTTCTGCGAGGTATTCGACGAACGGTTGCCACCGCCTGGTGAACCCTTGAGCCGACCCCCTTAGGACGAACTTAATCCGCTCGAGCTTTATAAACCCTGCCATGTCATTTATCAAGGTCTCCACCCCCGGGGGCTTGGCTTCTTTCCACATTAGCAATATCCTACGCCGGGCTACTAGGGACGCAAAGGCCAAAACATCGGCCTCTCTCGCCTCCTGAACTCCCGGCTCTTGTGCAACCCCAAATATAGCCAACCCCCAGCTTGGTTCGACCCGGACCCCTACTACTTTTGAAAGCACCTTTGTCACCCCCATCCAAAACCCCTGTAGTGCGGGGCATGACCAAAACATATGGGTATGATTCGCTGGGCTTCTCGAGCACCTCGCACACCTATCCTCCACCCCAAAAAATTTACTGAGCCGTGCTCCAGTCATATGCGCCCTGTGTAATACCTTAAACTGAATCAGGCTTAGCCTGGCACATGAGGACGACGAGTTTACCCTGCTTAGGGCATCTGCCCACAGCCCCTCCTCGATCTCCTCACCCAGCTCTTCTTCCCATTTCCCTTTTAGTTCATCTACCATAATCTCCCCTTCGTCCCTCATTTCCCTATATATATCTGACACCTTACCATCCCCCACCCATGTCTTTGAGATCACTCTGTCCTGCACCTCTTGTGTCGGGAGCTGCGGGAATTCCCTCACCTGTTGCCTCGCAAAAGCCCATCAGTTGCATATACCTGAATGCATTCCCTTGGGGCAACCCATATTTCTCGGTCAGCGCTCCCAGACTCGCGAACTTCCCATCCACAAACAGATCTTTCAGTTGCGTTATTCCTGCTCTTTGCCACATTCCATATCCCCCATCCATTCCCCCCGGGGCAAACCTATGGTTGTTTCTTATCGGGGACCCCCCCAAGGCTCCAGTCTTTCCCCTATGCCGTCTCCACTGTCCCCAAATCTTCAGCGTAGCCACCACCACCGGGCTTGTGGTGTAGTTCCTCGGTGAGAACGGCAATGGGGCTGTCACCATAGCCTGTAGGCTAGTCCCCCTACAGGACGACCTCTCTAATCTCTTCCACGCCGCTCCCTCCTCCTCTCCCATCCACTTACTCACCATTGAAATATTAGCGGCCCAATAATACTCACTTAGGCTCGGTAGTGCCAGCCCCCCCCCTATCCCTGATACGCTGTAAGAATCCCTTCCTCACTCTCGGGGTCTTCCCGGCCCACACAAAACCCATGATGCTCTTTTCGATCCTTTTAAAAAAAGCCTTCGTGATCACCACCGGGAGGCACTGAAACACAAAGAGGAATCTCGGGAGGACCACCATCTTAACCGCCTGCACCCTCCCTGCCAGTGACAGGGATACCATATCCCATCTCTTGAAATCCTCCTCCATTTGTTCCACCAACCGCGTTAAATTTAACCTATGCAATGTGCCCCAATTCTTGGCTATCTGGATCCCCAGGTAACGAAAGTCCCTTGTTACCTTCCTCAACGGTAGGTCCTCTATTTCTCTACTCTGCTCCCCTGGATGCACCACAAACAACTCACTTTTCCCCATGTTCAATTTGTACCCTGAAAAATCCCCAAACTCCCCAAGTATCCGCATTATTTCTGGCATCCCCTCCGCCGGGTCTGCCACATATAGTAACAAATCGTCCGCATACAAAGATACCCGGTGTTCTTCTCCTCCTCTAAGTACTCCCCTCCACTTCTTGGAACCCCTCAACGCTATCGCCAGGGGCTCAATCGCCAGTGCAAACAATAATGGGGACAGAGGGCATCCCTGCCTTGTCCCTCTATGGAGCCGAAAATATGCAGATCCCCGTCGATTCGTGACCACGCTCGCCATCGGGGCCCTATACAACAGCTGTACCCATCTAACATACCCCTCTCCAAAACCAAATCTCCTCAACACCTCCCACAAATAATCCCACTCCACTCTATCAAATGCTTTCTCGGCATCCATCGCCACTACTATCTCCGTTTCCCCCTCTGGTGGGGGCATCATCATTACCCCTAACAGCCTCCGTATATTCGTGTTCAGCTGTCTCCCCTTCACAAACCCAGTTTGGTCCTCGTGGACCACCCCCGGGACACATTCCTCTATTCTCATTGCCATTACCTTGGCCAGGATCTTGGCATCTACATTTAGGAGGGAAATAGGTCTATAGGACCCGCATTGTAGCGGGTCCTTTTCCTTCTTTAAGAGAAGCGATATCGTTGCTTCAGACATAGTTGGGGGCAGTTGTCCCCTTTCCTTTGCCTCATTAAAGGTCCTCGTCAATACCGGGGCGAGCAAGTCCACATATTTTCTATAGAATTCGACTGGGAATCCATCCGGTCCCGGGGCCTTTCCTGCCTGCATGCTCCTAATTCCTTTCACCACTTCTTCTACCTCGATCTGTGCTCCCAGTCCCACCCTTTCCTGCTCTTCCACCTTGGGAAATTCCAGCCGATCCAAAAAGCCCATCATTCTCTCCCTCCCATCCGGGGGTTGAGCTTCATATAATTTTTTATAAAATGTCTTGAACACTCCATTCACTCTCTCCGCTTCCCGCTCCATCTCTCCTTCCTCATCCCTCACTCCCCCTATTTCCCTCGCTGCTCCCCTTTTCCTCAATTGGTGTGCCAGCAACCTGCTCGCCTTCTCCCCATATTCGTACTGTACACCCTGTGCCTTCCTCCATTGTGCCTCTGCAGTGCCCGTAGTCAGCAAGTCAAATTCTACATGTAGCCTTTGCCTTTCCCTGTACAGTCCCTCCTCTGGTGCTTCCGCATATTGTCTGTCCACCCTCAAAAGTTCTTGCAACAACCGCTCCCGTTCCTTACTCTCCTGCTTCCCTTTATGTGCCCTTATTGATATCAGCTCCCCTCTAACCACCGCCTTCAACGCCTCCCAGACCACTCCCACCTGGACCTCCCCATTATCATTGAGTTCCAAGTACTTTTCAATGCACCCCCTCATCCTTAGACACACCCCCTCATCTGCCATTAGTCCCATGTCCATTCTCCAGGGTGGGCGCCCTCCTGTTTGCTCCCCTATCTCCAAGTCCACCCAGTGTGGAGCGTGATCCGAAATGGCTATAGCCGTATACTCCGTTCCCCTCACCTTCGGAATCAACGCCCTTCCCAGCACAAAAAAGTCTATTCGCGAGTAGACTTTATGGACATAGGAGAAAAACGAAAACTCCTTACTCCTAGGTCTGCTAAATCTCCACGGGTCTACACCTCCCATCTGCTCCATAAAATCTTTAAGTACCTTGGCTGCTGCCGGCCTCCTTCCAGTCCTGGACTTCGACCTATCCAGCCCTGGTTCCAACACTGTATTAAAATCTCCCCCTATTATCAGCTTTCCCATCTCTAGGTCCGGAATGCGTCCTAGCATCCGCCTCATAAAATTGGCATCATCCCAGTTCGGGGCATATACGTTTACCAAAACCACCGTCTCCCCCTGTAGTTTGCCACTCACCATCACCTATCTGCCCCCGTTATCCGCCACTATAGTCTTTGCCTCGAACATTACCCGCTTCCCCACTAATATAGCCACCCCCCTGTTTTTCGCATCTAGCCCCGAATGGAACACCTGCCCCACCCATCCTTTGCGTAGCCTAACCTGGTCTATCAGTTTCAGGTGCGTTTCCTGTAACATAACCACATCTGCCCTAAGTTTCTTAAGGTGTGCGAGTACCCGTGCCCTCTTTATCGGCCCGTTCAGCCCTCTCACGTTCCACGTGATCAGCCGGGTTGGGGGGCTTCCTACCCCCCCCCCCCCTTGTCGATTAGCCATCCCCTTTTTCCAGCTCCTCACCCGGTTCCCACGCAGCTGTATCTCCCCCAGGCAGTGCCCCCCCGCCCATCCCCTCCCATACCAGCTCCCCCCTCTCCCCAGCAGCAGCAACCCAGCAATTCCCCCTTCCCACCCACCCCGCAAGATCCCCCGCTAGCGTAATTACTCCCCCCATGTTGCTCCCAGAAGTCAGCAAACTCTGGCCGACCTCGGCTTCCCCCCGTGACCTCGGCTCGCACCGTGCGACGCCCCCTCCTTCCTGCTTCTCTATTCCCGCCATGATTATCATAGCGCGGGAACCAAGCCCGCGCTTCTCCCTTGGCCCCGCCCCCAATGGCCAACGCCCCATCTCCTCCACCTCCCCTCCTCCCCCCATCACCACCTGTGGAAGAGACAAAAGTTACCACATCGCAGGATTAGTACATAAAACTCCTCTTTCCCCCCCTTTTTAACCCCCCTCTTCGCCCCCCACATTCGCCCCACCACTTTGTTCAAACTTTCTTTTTAATAACCCGCTCATTCCAGTTTTTCTTCCACAATAAAAGTCCATGCCTCATCCGCCGTCTCAAAGTAGTGGTGCCTCCCTCGATATGTGACCCACAGTCTTGCCGGTTGCAGCATTCCAAATTTTATCTTCTTTTTATGAAGTACCGCCTTGGCCCGATTAAAGCTCGCCCTCCTTCTCGCCACCTCCGCACTCCAATCTTGATAAACGCGGATCACCGCGTTCTCCCAGTTTTCTTTGCCCATCTAAGGACCATTTCTTTATCCTTAAAACGGAGGAATCTCACCACTATGGCTCTGGGAATTTCTCCTGCTCTCAGTCCTCGCGCCATCGCTCGGTATGCTCCCTCCACCTCCAACGGACCCGCCGGGACCTCCGCTCCCATTAACGAGTGCAGCATCGTGCTCACATATGCCCCGACGTCCGCTCCCTCCACACCTTCAGGAAGACCAAGAATCCTCAGGTTGTTCCTCCTTACATTGTTCTCCAGTGCCTCCAACCTTTCCACACATCGTTTCTGATGTGCCTCATGCATCTCCGTCTTCACCACCAGGCCCTGTATGTCGTCCTCATTCTCGGCTGCCTTTGCCTTCACGACCCGAAGCTCCCGCTCCTGGGTCTTTTGTTCCTCCTTTAGCCCTTCGATCGCCTGTAGTATTGGGGCCAACAGCTCTTTCTTCATTTCCTTTTTGAGCTCTTCCACACAGCATTTCAAGAACTCTTGTTGTTCAGGGCCCCATGTTAAACTGCCACCTTCCGACGCCATCTTGGTTTTTGCTTGCCTTCCTTGCCGCTGTTCTAAAGGATCCACTGCAATCCGGCCACTTTCTCCTCCTTTTTTCATCCGTATCCAGGGGGGATTCCCTTCTGGTTTACCGCACAGTGTTTTTAGCCGTCAAAATTGCCGTTGGGGCTCCTATCAAGAGCCCAAAAGTCCATTTCACCGGGAGCTGCCGAAACGTGCGACTCAGCTGGTCATCGCCGCACCCGGAAGTCTCACTCCTCAATGTTGACGCTAAGTTGCTGGCGAAGGTGCTGGCTATGAGAATTGAGGACTGTGTCCAGGGGGTGGTTCATGAGGACCAGACGGGATTTGTGAAGGGTAGGCAGCTAAATACAAATGTGCGGAGGCTCCTCAAAGTGATTATGATGCCCTCGGTGGAGGGGGAAGCGGAGGTAGTGGCAGCTATGGACGCAGAGAAGGCCTTTGATCGGGTGGAGTGGGAGTATCTTTGGGAAGTGTTGCGGAGGTTTGGGTTCGGGAGAGGTTCATCAGTTGGGTCAGGCTGCTATATAGAGCCCCGCTGGCGAGTGTGGCTACGAACCGGCGGAGGTCGGATTACTTTCGGCTGTACCGGGGGACGAGGCAGGGGTGCCCCTTATCCCCCTTGTTGTTTGCACTGGCAATTGAGCCGTTGGCCATGGCACTGAGGGAGTCCAGGAAATGGAGGGGACTGGTCCGGGAGGGGAGAGGAACACTGGGTGTCGTTGTATGCCGATGACCTGTTGTTCTATGTTACGGATCCAGTGGAGGGGATGGTGGAGGTCATGCGGATCCTTAGGGAGTTTGGGGACTTTTCGGGGTATAAACTCAACGTAGGGAAGAGTGAGCTCTTTGTGGTGCACTCAGGGGACCAGGGAAGGGGGATAGACGAGCTACCGCTGAAGAGGGCGGAAAGGAGCTTTTGGTACCTGGGGATCCAAGTAGCTAGGAGTTGGGGGGCCCTGCACAAGCTCAATTTGATGTGGTTGGTGGAGCAGATGGAGGATGATTTTAAAAGATGGGATATGCTGGCACTCTCACTAGCAGGTAGGGTGCAGTCGGTCAAAATGACCGCGCTCGCAAGGTTTCTCTTTGTGTTCCAGTGCCTTCCCATTTTGATCCCCAAGGCCTTTTTCAAACGGGTAAGCAGGAGCATCATTGGATTTGTGTGGGCGAATAAGACCTCGAAGGTGAAGAGAGTGTTTCCGGAGCGTAGCAGGGACAGGGGACCCCCGCCCTTGGGCTGCTGCTGCTGTTGACCGCCTCCTAACGCTCCGCGGGATAGTCTAGGAACGGTTGCCACCGCCCAAGGAACCCTTGCACGGACCCTCGCAAGGCAAAGTTTATCCTCTCCAGCTTGATGAACCCTGCCATGTCATTGATCCAAGCTTCCACACTCGGGGGCTTCGCATCTTTCCATAGTACCAAAGGTTATATGGGATTGATGCTCGATCAATAGCTCCTGAGACGAAATTGGAGACAATTGAAGGCTTTATTGCACTAGATGTTTCCCCCAGCAGCGCAGGTACAGAATGCGGCTGCTGGGGAGACACAGGCTCTTATACTCCGCCTTACTGGGCGGAACCAGCAGGCAGGCTTCACCAATGAAATAGCAGTCTCAGGTACCTCCCACACCAATGGTCTTACAGCATTACTCAGGGTACCGTAATACCCCTAATACCGACTACCACAGGGATTATGGGGATAGGGTGAGGTGAGTGGGGCCGAATGGCCTCCTTCGGCATTGCAGGGATTCTATGATAACATCTGAGCCAGGCTGATGGATCATGGGGAAGGGTCTCTCTGCAGTGGCAAACAAGTAACACTTCCAAAGCATAACGGCCAAACACCACGACACTGAGAAATATTTACCACCTCAAACTCCAGCTTTGCTGCTTCTCAGGTTATTTCTCCGCAGCACAGCAGCTGTTTCCTTTTAATTTTAACATAAACGCAAACAGCATCTGCCTTCTCCAATTTCACACCTGATGAAAGAATTTCACACCCTTCTGCTCCAGACCAAAGATTCACACCTGATTGCCTTGTACCTACTTTGCAAATCTGTTTGCAACTTAGAATTATGCATGCATAAGAGGGCCGATTTTTTTTTTTTTTCCATTGATTATTTTTGATGAACAAATATCAAACTCTGTCCTTTATTTCAAGGTTGTTAACAATCCGTGCTGAATTTTGATGCAATCTACTGTGGAACCGACATAATTGGAATACAAATCAGAATGGGGAGCGTTGTTATTTGCATTCCCTTCTCCCGAAGCCAAGGAACGAAACAGAAAGACTGAGGGCTGGTGTATTAATTCCAGGAGACGCAGGATTATTCTCCAGCACCGATAAGGCCACAGTCACGACGTACACAACAAATGCCCCAGCCCCGGGACTATCAGGAACTGCCAATTCTGGGGGTCGATATTTAAGTGCCCGCTGGTGAGCCCTGTTTGATAGGCCTCATCTCGCTCAATACGGGAAGTCATATTCTCCCAAACCCAACAGGGATATCAATCAATGGTTTTCCCCCTTGGTCCTCGTGAGGATTATAGCAACTAGAATAGTTTCCTAGCTTTTTATTCACTTCTCTCGTGGGAGGAGGAGAGGTTTTCTTCACCCAAAGGGTTGTTAGTCTTTGGAACGGTCTATGGAACTGGCTCCATTGGTTAGCTAGGAAGTCGCTGGAGTGAGCTATGGCAATTCTAGCCCATCACGTCCCGCTCCATTCTCAACCCTTCTTTAAAAATTACCTTCACCAGGAATGACCCCACTCCTCCGATCGTCATCACACCCCACCCCCCACCACTCACTCCTTCAAAGCACTGACGATGCTCAAGGTATGGTACCTGGCTGCCCTCCTGCGATCAGGCCCCAGAAAACCTGGCCCCTGGTTAAAGAGGGAGGTCAAGGACGGCTTGAAGGAGGAGAGAGTGCAGCAGCAAAGGATGTAGTCACAAAGTCATTATTGGAGAGAGTGCAGAACAGATCAGGAGAATGGTTCCTGGGACGAGGGACTCCTGTTTTGAAGATAAATTGGAGAAATTAGGACAGTCTTTTTTCTTGGAGAAAAGAAGGCCGAGGTAAAGGTACACAGGTGCTCGAAATCATGAGGGGTCTGGACAGAGTAGACAGGTCAAAACTGTTCCCACTGGTGAACGGAACAAGAACGCGAGGGCACAGTTTTGAAGTAATTAGTGAAAGAAGCAATAATGGTATGAGGAACATTTTTGCACAATGAGTGGTTGGGGTCTGGAAGGCACTGTCAGAGAGTGTGGTGGAGTCAGGTTCAATCGAAAGAGGGCATTGGACTGTTATCTAAAGAGGAAGGATGTGCAGGGTTATGGGAAGAAGGCGGGAGAATGGAACTCGGAGTTGCTCATTTGCTGAGTGGGTGCGGACACGATGGGCCAAAATGGCCTCCTCCTCCGCCGTAATGATTCTGAGGTTATGGAGGCCATTGAGCTCCGTGAGTCCATTCCGGTAGATAGGAAAGACCTGTTTCCATTAGCGGAGAGGTCAAGTATCAGGGGGCATAGAGTTAAGGTGATTGGTGGAAGGATGAGAGGGGGCATGAAGAAAAGGGGGCCAGTTTCTTTTATTCCCTGGCTGGCACAGACGCGATGGGCGGAATGGCCTCTTTCTGTGCAGTAACTGTTCTGTGGCTTCTATGGATCATCCAAAAGGTTTTGCCAATTAGGCTTCTGACTCAAAGTTAAGGAAGGTCTGAGAAGATGAGGTATTAAAGAGTTTTTTTGTGTAAATTGGGAGGCCGGAGACTTCAGAGTGAGGTATCTGAATCCTTTGCCGCTGACGGAGAGAAGAGAGAGAAGGACAGACGGTTGACCAGCGCCAGAAAAGTTGAGGGGCATTTCGAGTGGGCGAATTTTCAGAGTTAAGAAGGGGCAAGGCACAGAGTATGTGAAGTCAAAGGAAAGGATTTTAAAATCAACGCCCTTGAGGATACATTGAGGTAGACAACTATGAAGATTGATGGAATCGATGGATGGTGTTTGGTTTGGGGATAAGTGTTCGAATTCTTCTCTTGGAAGTGGGCATTGCTGGCCAGGACAACATTTACTGCCCTTCCCTAATTGAACTGAATGGCTTGCTGGTCCCTTTCAGAGGTAAGTTAAAAGCCAACCCCATTGCTGTGGGTCTGGACCAGGTAGGGACGGCAGATTTCTTTCTCGAAAGGACATCAGGTATGTTTTTTACAACGCTTGTAATTACTGAGGTTTATTTCCAGATTTTATGAATTGCATTTAAATTGCACCAGCTGCTGTGGTGGGATTTGAACCCCTGTTCAAATGTGGAGCCTCTGGTTTACTAGTCCAGTGATGTTACCATAGGAACCAGGAGAAGGCCATGCAGCCTTTCCAGCCGGCCTATTGATCATGGTTGATCTATACCTCCGTTCCATTTAGCCTGCCTCTTATCCGTGTACCAGCTACCCTTACCCAACAGAAGTAAGTCCATCTCAACAGTAAAGTATTCAATTGATCGCTCATCAACTAACAACCTCTGGGGGAGAGAGTTTGCCCTTTCCCCTGAATGGCTGAGCTCTAATTTGAACATTGTGAAGCTTTCCGCATCTGAAAATAGTTTAGAATCCACAGAATCCCTACAAGTGCAGAAAGAGGCTATTCGGCCCATGGAGTCTACACTTACCCACCCGAAAGATCACTCCGCCTAAGCCCATTTCTCCCGCCCTCTCCCCATAACCTGACCTGCACATCCCTCGACACTACGGGGCAATTGATCATGGCCAACCCGCCCAACCTGCACACCGTTTGGACTGTGGGAGGAAACCGGAGCACCCGGAGGAAACCCACGCACACACGGGGAGAAGGTGCATACTGCGCACAGACAGTCACCCGAGGGTGGAATCGAACCCGGGTCCCTGGCGTTGTGAGGCAGCAGTGCTAACCACTGTGCCGCCGCTTCTGTGTGTCAACCCGAGCGAATCTTTGACCATTTTTCAAAACCCAATGAGATCTAAACCGAAGGGTCAAAAAAAACCAAAGCTAACACAACGTGTACTAATTTAACCCTTTTAACTCTGCTATTATTGATTGAAACTGTGTCCCCTCCACCCCAGCCCCATTATATCCTTCGCCTGATGCAATGATCCAAACTGAGCAGAGTCCTCCAGACCCCTGGCTTAACTCTCAGCTTCCTTTAACAGGGTTTGTGTATTTTTCAGAATGTCGGAGGAGGTACTGCGGTCACCAGAGTTCAAGCCACAGACATAGACACTGGCATTAATGCCGTGCTGTACTACTACATCACCCATGGCAATGAAGACCTCACCTTCAGAATCGACAGGCTGACAGGGGAGATTGTCACTCGTCCATCTCCTCCGGATAGAGAGAGGCAGGCTTCCTACCAGCTGCAAGTAACAGTGGAAGACGATGGGACCCCTTCGCTCTCGGTAAGCGTGCTTCTTCAATGATTCACTTCAATGTCTGTCCAGCAACAACGGCACAGAAGGAGGCCATTAAGCCCTGCATGCCTGTGCCGGCTCTTTGCTCACAAGCTACCCAATTAGAACGACTGGTTCAGCCTTTTAACAGCATCCTTATGAGAAGCAAAGCAACACTATGTCTGTGGTGTCGACTGCTCCTTGGCTCTCTCCCCACAACCCTGCAATCCTTTCCCATTTAGACAAATACCCAATTTTCTTTTGAATGTTATCATTCTACCATCCCCTCAACCGAACATCCCAGATCACAACAACTTGATGTGTTTTACAAAAAATGCCCGACAGCAGGTGGCAGTGGGTTAGTTAAAATAAGAGAGAGTTTAAATATCCCTGTGACTATCAGCCAGCAGCAAAGTTACATTTTGGTAGAAAGGAACTCAATCCTTGGCTTATACGAGAGCCATGGGTCAGGATTTTCCGACCCTGCGTCCAATGCCACCACGGGGAACAATTTCTCCCTATCTACTCCAATCAAAACCCCGAGCCCCATTTATGAAATTTCTTGCTGCCTTGTGCTCAGAGAGAGAGTAAACCCCGTCTTCTCCAGCCTGGCACAGGACGTGAAATCGGTGGCCGTGTCTGAGGCTGAAATGCAAACACAGCAACAGGAGGCTTGCGTAGTTCCTCTGATTCCCCCCTAGGTGGAGCAGCATCTTGAAAAGGGACCCAATTACCACCAAAAATTGCTCTGCTCCTCCCATGTCACGACCCGTGAAGCGAAACCATCTCTCCCTCCCTCAAACGCGGCTCCTGCTGCCTGATCTCAAAGTCGGGCGGGCGCACGGGCGATTGTTAATCAGTGGCGGGAGTTGGAACTTAAGTCAGGAGGGAAAGTTTTGGTTCATGATATATGGTTGGCAGTGCGGTGGCACAGTGGTTAGCACTGTGGCTTCACAGCGCCAGAGCCCCAGGTTCGAATCCCGGCTTGGGTCACTGTCTGAACAGAGTCTGAACGTTCTCCCCATGTCTGCGTGGGTTTCCTCCGGGTGCTCCGGTTTCCTCTCACAGTCCAAAGACGTGCAGGTTAGGTGGATTGGACATGCTAAATTGCCCTTAGTGTCCAAAAAGGTTTGGAGGAGTTATTGGGTTACGAGGATAGGATAGAAGTGAGGGCTTAAGTGGGTTGGTGCAGACTCGATGGGCCGAATGGCCTCCTTATGCACTGTATGTTTTATGTTCGAAAGCAACAGGTGAATAGCAGAGCGACAGTAGATGGGGGTGGGCTGGTAGAAATTAGACAAAACAAAAACAGAGTTGAAATATTCTTGGGAATATCAGCCAGTGGAAAACCTACGTTTTTGTAGAAAGGAACATAGCCCTTGGCTTATACGAGAGTTATGGGGCAGGATTTTCCCTGCCACCTGCAGCAGGGGTTCGCAGTTGGTGGGAATAGATGGTCCGCTGGCTGGAACAGCCGGAAAAGTCTGGCCATGGTGTTTAGGATTTGGAGAAAACCTCGCGTTGCTCATGATATCTGGCCTGTAATCAACTACACATTGGAAATCCCTTATCCGAAATGCTTGGAGCCAAGTGTGTAAGGGAATTGTACATGCGAGATGCACCTTGCGAACTGCATGTGTGCAGTGCGCGTTGGGAACTGCGCATGTGTGGCACACGTTGGGAACTACGCATGTGTAGAATGTTAGGAAATACGCATGTGAGGAATGTTGGGAACTGTGCCTGTGAGGAACGTTGGAACTGCGCATGCGTGTCGCGTATTGAGAACTGCCCATGTGAGTCGCGTGTTAGGAACTGTTCATGTGCGGAATGTTGGGAATTGCGTATCGTCCGGGAGCCTTGTGGGATTCCCACTCGTAGCATCAAAAAAGTGCGGTTTTCGGACTTTTCCGGTTTTCGGCATTTCGGATAAGGGATGCTCAACCTGTCCTACCGTTTTTATTTTCAATCATATATGCTTCAAAGTTTCCAATCAAAAGCTCTACAAACATTATCTTGTGACTTCTGGTACTTCTACCAATCCCATTAAACCTGTGTCTTCATGTTAGTGTCTCTACTGCCACAAGAAACCTCACACTTCATGATCTTCAACCCCGTTAACGAAATTTAATCTTAAATCTCCTGTGCTCCAAGGAATTCTCAGGAAATGTGGTTTTAATTTTCACGAACACGTACAGCAAAGTTTCCAATGAAGGAACCTTTTTAAAAATGTTGCTATTTTACCGATCGCTTCCCACAAGTCCGATGGTTGGGATTTGGGGAGTGTACGGCTGCCGGTAGAATTCCCCAACTCCTTGGTTTAATCAATTCTTGATATCACTTTAATATAAAAAAAAGTTTAAAGCACAGAACATTTTGTTCACCTCCTACTGTTTGTATTATTGTCTAATTTAGAGGATTAATAAATAGTAATTCATTTACGATGGATTTATTACTCATCATGTGACCGCCTCCCCCCTCCCAAACCCGTTCAGCCTTTTCTTCCCGGTCTCCAATATTCTTAAGTTTATAAATAGTTATTAATTATAAATATATAAATAGACTTTTAAAAAACAAAGTCCTTTTTAACTGCTCCTATGATTTTACTGGGTGTATGCCAGCAGTGTATAGGAGATTAATCTGTAATTGCTCGTGACCCCTGAAGGGTTGGCAACCTGTATAATTGGATGCTGCATCTCGAACTGGCATCATTGTGAGTCCGTGTCTATCACTCGGGGTGACTCTGAGAGACAAGGTGCCCATGAAACACGGGTCATACTTTCTTCCAGTCACACATCGGGGGGAAAAAAGTGAACAAACCTAATTTTGTACTGGCTACAGTTTTTACACTAGTGATAAGAACATAAGAACATAAGAACTAGGAGCAGGAGTAGGCCATCTGGCCCCTCGAGCCTGCTCCACCATTCAATGAGACCATGGCTGATCTTTTGTGGACTCAGCTCCACTTTCCGGCCCGAACACCATAACCCTTAATCCCTTTATTCTTTAGAAAGGCATCTATCTTTTTCTTAAAAACGTTTAAAGAAGGAGCCTCAACTGCTTCACTGGGCAAGGAATTCCAGAGATTCACAACCCTTTGGGTGAAGAAGTTCCTCCTACACTCCGTCCTAAATCTACCTCCCCTTATTTTGAGGCTATGCCCCCTAGTTCTGCTTTCCCCGACCAGTGGAAACAATCTGCCCGCATCTATCCTATCTATTCCCTTCATAATTTTATATGTCTCAATAAGATCCCCCCGCATCCTTCTAAACTCCAATGAGTACAGTCCCAGTCTACTCAACCTCTCGTCATAATCTAATCCCCTCAACTCTGGGATCAACCTAGTGAATCTCCTCTGCACTTCCTCCAGTGCCAATATGTCCTTTCTCAGGTGGTGTATATGGATTTCATGTGGTGTATATGGATTTCAGTAAAGTGTTTGATAAGGTTCCCCACGGTAGGCTATTGCAGAAAGTACGGAGGCTGGGGATTGAGGGTGATTTAGAGATGTAGATCAGAAATTGGCTAGCTGAAAGAAGACAGAGGGTGGTGATTGATGGGAAATGTTCAGAAAGGAGTTCAGTTAAAAGTGGCGTACCACAAGGATCTGTTCTGGGGCCGTTGCTGTTTGTCATTTTTATAAATGACCTAGAGGAGGGCGCAGAAGGGTGGGTGAGTAAATTTGCAGACGACACTAAAGTCGGTGGTGTTGTCGACAGTGCGGAAAGATGTTGCAGGTTACAGAGGGACATAGATAAGCTGCAGAGCTGGGCTGAGAGGTGGCAAATGGAGTTTAATGTAGAGAAGTATGAGGTGATTCACTTTGGAAGGAATAGCAGGAATGCGGAATATTTGGCTAATGGTAAAATTCTTGGAAGTGTGGATGAGCAGAGGGATCTCGGTGTCCATGTACATAGATCCCTGAAAGTTGCCACCCAGGTTGATAGGGTTGTGAAGAAGGCCTGTGGTGTGTTGGCCTTTATTGGTAGAGGGATTGAGTTCCGGAGTCATGAGGTCATGTTGCAGCTTTACAAAACTCTGGTACGGCTGCATTTGGAGTATTGCGTACAGTTCTGGTCACCTCATTATAGGAAGGATGTGGAAGCTTTGGAACGGGTGCAGAGGAGATTTACCAGGATGTTGCCTGGTATGGAGGGAAAATCTTATGAGGAAAGGCTGATGGACTTGAGGTTGTTTTCGTTAGAGAGAAGAAGGTTCAGAGGAGAATTAATAGAGGCATACAAAATGATCAGAGGGTTAGATAGGGTGGACAGTGAGAGCCTTCTCCCGCGGATGGAAATGGCAAGCACGAGGGGACATAGCCTTAAACTGAGATATAGGACAGAGGTCAGAGGTAGGTTCTTTACGCAAAGAGTGGTGAGGCCGTGGAATGCCCTACCTGCAACAGTAGTGAACTCGCCAACATTGAGGGCATTTAAAAGTTTATTGGATAAGCATACGGATGATAATGGCATGGTGTAGGTTAGATGGCTTTTGTTTTTTGACTTCCCATGTCGGTGCAACATCGTGGGCCGAAGGGCCTGTACTGCGCTGTATCGTTCTATGTTCTATGTTCTAGGTAAGGAGACCAAAACTGAACACAATACTCCAGATGCAGCCTCACCAACACCCTATACAATTGCACCATAACCTCAGTAGTCTTGAACTCCATCCCTCTAGCAATGAAAGACAAAACTCAATTAGCCTTCTTAATCACCTGTTGCACCTGCACACCAACTTTTTGCGACTCGTGCACCAGCACACCCAGGTCCCTCTGCACAGCAGCATGTTTTAACATCTTACCGTTTAAATAATAATCCATTCTGCTGTTATTCCTCCCAAAATGGATAGCCTCACACTTGGCAACATGGAATTCCATCTGCCAGACCCTAGCCCATTCACCTAACCTATCCAAATCCTTCTGCAGACTTCCGGTATCCTCTGCACTTTTTGCTTTACCACTCATCTTAGTGTCATCTGCAAAACTTTGACACATTGCACTTGGTCCCCAACTCCAATTCGTCTATGTAAATTGTGAACAACTGCGGGCCCAACACTGATCCTTGCGGGACCCCACTAGTTACAGGTTGCCAACCAGAGAAACACCCATTTATCCCCACTCTCTGCTTTCTGTTAGTTAACCAATCCTCTACCCATGCTACCACTTTAACCTCAATGCCATGCATCTTTAGTTTATGCAGCAACCTTTTGTGTGGCACCTTGTCAAAAGCTTTCTGGAAATCCAGATATACCACATCCATTGGCTCCCCGTTATCTACTGCACTGGTAACGTCCTCAAAAAATTCTACCAAATTAGTCAGACACGACCTGCCCTTTGCAAACCCATGCTGTGTCTGCCCAATGGGACAATTTCCCTCCAGGTGCCCCGCTATTTCCTCCTTAATGATAGATTCCAGCATTTTCCCTACAACCGAAGTTAAGCTTACCGGCCTATAATTACCCGCTTTCTGCCGACCTTTTTTAAACCGTGGTGTCACGTTTGCTACTTTCCAATCCTCTGGGACCACCCCAGAGTCTAGTGAATTTTGATAAATTATCACTAGTGCGTTTACAATTTCCCTAGCCATCTCTTTTAACACTCTGGTATGCATCCCATCAGGGCCAGGAGACTTGTCTACCTTTAGCCCCATTAGCTTGCCCAATACTGCCTCTTTAGTGATTACAATCATCTCAAGGTTCTCACCTATCATACCTTTATTTCCATCAGTAGCTGGCATGTTATTTGTGTCCTCCACTGTGAAGACTGACCCAAAAAACCTGTTCAGCTCCTCAGCCATTTCCCCATCTCCTATTATTAAATCTCCCTTCTCATCTTCCAAAGGACCAATATTCACCTTAGCCACTCTTTTTTGTCTTATATATTTGTAGAAGCTTTTACTATCTGCTTTTATGTTCTGAGCCAGTTTACTTTCATAGTCTACCTTACTCTTCTTTATGGCTTTTTTAGTAGCTTTCTGTTGTCCCCTAAAGACTTCCCAGTCCTCTAGTCTCCCACTAATTTTTGCCACTTTGTATGTTTTTTCCTTCAATTTGATACTCTCCCTCACCTCCTTAGATATCCACGGTCGATTTTTCCCCTTTCTACCATCTTTCTTTTTTGTCGGTATGAACCTTTCCTGAACACTGAAAGATCGCTCGGAAGGTTCTCCACTGTTCCTCAACTGCTTCACCATGAAGTCTTTGCTCCCAGTCAACCTTAGCTAGTTCTTCTCTCATCCCATTGTAATCGCCTTTGTTTAAGCACAAAACACTAGTGTTTGATTTTACCTTGTCATCCTCCAACTGTATTTTAAATTCCACCATATTGTGGTCGCTCCTTCCAAGAGGATCCCGAACTATGAGATCATTAATCAATCCTGCCTCATTACACAGGGCCAGATCTAGGACCGCTTGTTCCCTTGTAGGTTCCATTAGATACTGTTCCAGGAAATTATCCCGGGCACATTCTATAAACTCCTCCTCAAGGCTGCCTTTACCAACCTGGTTAAACCAATCGATATGCAGATTAAAATCTCCCATGATAACCGCTGTACCATTTCTACATGCATCCGTTATTTCTTTGCTTATTGCCTGCCCTACCATCCTGTTACTATTTGGTGGCCTATAGACTACTCCTATCAGTGACTTTTTCGCCTTACTATTCCTGATTTCCACCCAAATTGATTCAACCTTGTACTCCATAGCACCAATATCATCCCTTACTATTGCCCGGATGCCATCCTTAAACAACAAAGCTACACCACCGCCCTTACCGTCCATTCTATCCTTTCGTATAGTCTGATACCCTTGGATATTTAACTCCCAGTCGTGACCATCTTTTAACCATGTTTCAGTAATGGCCACTAAATCATAGTCATTCACGATGATTTGCGCCATCAACTCATTCACCTTATTCCGTATACTACGAGCATTCAGGTAAAGTACACTTATGCTGTTTTTTATGTCTTTGTTATGAATCCTAACACCTTGATCAGTAACTTTTCGCAAATTATTTTTCCTCTTACCCTTTCTCCTAATTTTCCTTGTCTTTGAACCCATATCTCTACATAATAACCTGTCATGTAACCTGCTACCTTGATCTCCATTAACCATTATATTGTCCATAGCTTTACACTTCCCTTCCCCCCCCCCCCAACTTGCTAGTTTAAAGTCCTTGTGACCAACCTATTTATCCTATTCGCTAGAACACTGGTCCCAGAATGGTTCAGGTGAAGACCGTCCCAACGGTACAGGTCCCTCCTGCCCCAGTACTGATGCCAATGCCCCATGAAATGGAATCCCTCTTTCCCGCACCACTTCTTTAGCCACGTGTTAACTTCTCTAATTTTCTCAACCCTATGCCAATTGGCACGTGGCTCGGGTAGTAATCCAGAGATTATAACCCTGGAGGACCTGTTCTTTAATTTAGTCCCCAGTGTTTGATAATCCCCAAACAGGTCCTCTTTCCTAGTCTTACCTATGTTGTTAGTCCCAACGTGGACCACAACACCTGGATCCTCCCCCTCCCTCTCCAAAATCCTTTCAAGCCGATCAGAGATGTCCCTCACCCTGGCACCGGGCAGACAACATACCATGCGGGACTCTCGATCTGGCTTACAAAGGATGCCATCAATCCCCCTAATTATAGAATCCCCTACAACTACCACTTGTCTTTTTGCTCCCCCCTCTTGAATGGCTTCCTGTATCATGGTGCAGTGGTCAGTCAACGCATCCTCCCTACAGCCCTCTTCCTCATCCACACAGGGAGCAAGTACCTCATACCTGTTGGACAAGGTCAAGGTCTGAGGCTCCTCAACTCCTAAACTCAGGATCCCCCTACCTGCCTCCCTTGCAGTCACACCACTCTGTCGCTGACCACTGTCCGAATTAACAGTACTTATTCTATGTGATGGATATCTATTTCGTAGTTCGTGTTAATATTTTAGAGATGATTTTTTAGTTCTGGGTAGATTGTTGTGAAGGTAAGGTAACCAAAATGCTGGACTTCAGAGCTTGCAAGAACACCTGAAAGAAAATGGCAGTTCAGAAGGTTAACATATTTTTGTTAAATGATCAAAATAGAAGAGATTAAGCCATAAAACAGCAGGTGTGCTAACTTAGCTGGAGAACTGGAGACACGACATCTACACTGTGTGCCATGAAGTGCAGTCCAGAGATGTTTTCTTTTGGGAATTAGAGCTAAATTAATTTAAAGGTATTCAGTGAACTTTGAAAGGCTGACTTGGAGATGCATGAAATTTAAGAAGGGCCTCTGGGTTCAATTTATTGGTATGTTTGTTGGGAGAGGGGTTTCGTTGCAGTTTAGACCTCAAATGGTTTGCAGCTCACAGAGAAGTCCTGGAAGCTGTAAGGCTGTGGGTGGTTAGGGCTTGGCCAGATCCTGGGGAACTGAGAAAGTAGCAAATGTGATTGGTTCCATGCCAAGGAGTTGGGACACAGAAGCCCTGGGAGCCATTTATTGCATCATTGCAGCCGGTACACTGTAGTTCAAAGAAACCCAGACGCAGTGAGAGTTAGTGAGGCTAGCGGTCCATGAAAGAGTTGGAAGTGTTCCAGTAATTAGTTCAGCTTTGTGAATCCAGCAGTATGCAGTCTCAGGAGCGGGATGTGAACCATGGGGGAGGTGTGCAGTCACCTGAAGCAGTCCAAACCGGAGCGGCTGTTGAGTGCCTTGGTGTGGTGTGTCAGATCACAGATTACCTATTAATTCATATTTACCTCATGTTATTTCCGAATGTTAGTGTACAAGATAGATATTGGTCGATTGTTTCGCCGTCGGTAGCAGAGTTTCCGGTGCAGAGGAGAATCTCGCATCAGGCAAAAAACGGGATTGGCACCAGCGTTGCCCTGCTCCAGTCCCCTACGGGCGATGATATCGCGGAGGCCCCCATATCAGAGACCCCCCCCATATCTGAGACCCCCCCCATATCTGAGACCCCCCCATATCTGAGACCCCCCCATATCTGAGACCCCCCCCCATATCTGAGACCCCCCCATATCTGAGACCCCCCCATATCTGAGACCCCCCCCCATATCTGAGACCCCCCCATATCTGAGACCCCCCCCATATCTGAGACCTCCCCATATCTGAAACCCCCCCCCCCCCACATCGGAGACCTCCCCACATCGGAGACCTCCCCACATCGGAGACCTCCCCACATCGGAGGCCCCCCCACATCGGAGGCCCCCCCACATCGGAGGCCCCCCCACATCGGAGGCCCCCCCACATCGGAGGCCCCCCCCACATCGGAGGCCCCCCCACATCGGAGGCCCCCCCACATCGGAGGCCCCCCCACATCGGAGGCCCCCCACATCGGAGGCCCCCCCCACATCGGAGGCCCCCCCACATCGGAGGCCCCCCCCACATCGGAGGCCCCCCCCACATCGGAGGCCCCCCCATATCGGAGGCCCCCCCATATCGGAGGCCCCCCATATCGGAGGCCCCCCATATCGGAGGCCCCCCATATCGGAGGCCCCCCATATCGGAGGCCCCCCATATCGGAGGCCCCCCCCACATCGGAGGCCCCCCCCACATCGGAGGCCCCCCCACATCGGAGGCCCCCCACATCGGAGGCCCCCCCCACATCGGAGGCCCCCCCCACATCGGAGGCCCCCCCCACATCGGAGGCCCCCCCCACATCGGAGGCCCCCACACATCGGAGGCCCCCACACATCGGAGGCCCCCCCCATATCGGAGGCCCCCCCATATCGGAGGCCCCCCCATATCGGAGGCCCCCCCCATATCGGAGGCCCCCCATATCGGAGGCCCCCCCATATCGGAGGCCCCCCCATATCGGAGGCCCCCCCATATCGGAGGCCCCCCATATCGGAGGCCCCCCATATCGGAGGCCCCCCATATCGGAGGCCCCCCCATATCGGAGGCCCCCCCATATCGGAGGCCCCCCCATATCGGAGGCCCCCCCTTATCGGAGGCCCCCCCTTATCGGAGGCCCCCCCATATCGGAGGCCTCCCCCATATCGGAGACCGCCCCCCATATCGGAGACCGCCCCCCATATCGGAGACCGCCCCCCCATATCGGAGACCGCCCCCCATATCGGAGACCGCCCCCCATATCGGAGACCGCCCCCCATATCAGAGACCGCCCCCCCATATCAGAGACCGCCCCCCATATCAGAGACCGCCCCCCATATCAGAGACCGCCCCCCCATATCAGAGACCCCCCCCATATCAGAGACCCCCCCCATATCAGAGACCGCCCCCCATATCAGAGACCGCCCCCCATATCAGAGACCGCCCCCCCATATCAGAGACCGCCCCCCCATATCAGAGACCGCCCCCCATATCAGAGATCCCCCCTATCAGTGACCCCTCCCATATCAGATCAGAGACCCCCCCCCCATATCAGATCAGAGACCCCTCTCTTATCAGATCAGAGACCCCCCCCCATATCAGATCAGAGACCCCCCCAACGTCAAGAGAGGTTCAACCTGCAAATCGCTGAATTTAACTCAAATCCACATTGGCAGGATTTCTTGAAGCACATGCAATGGATCAAGTCATGGACTAGACACTAGACATATCTCGGTGTTTCCTAATCGAACAGTTGTATGGGGAATAAATTGATATGGAGACGAGACCGATTCAGGTGAAACATCACAGACCTGAAACCTTCTCTTCCTCTTTCCACCGAGGGTGCCTGACCTGCTGGCTACAGGGTAGGTGGTGCACAGAGGTATTGCCACTGGACTAGTAATGCAGAGACCCCGGGCAAGGCTCTGGGGGCCTGGGTTCACATTCCGCCATCTGCAGATGGTGAAATTTGAGTTCAATATAAATCTGGAATTAAAATTCTAACGATGACCGTGAAACACTTGTGGATGGTGTGACCCATCCGATTCACTCATGTCCTTTCGGCAAGGAATTTCTGCCTTCCTTGCTTACTTGCGACTCCAGACCCAATGTCCCTCTCAAGGGAAATTAGGGATGGGCTAATTCTTTTTAAAACCTGCTTGAACATTTCCGGCATTTTCAGCTTCAGATTTCTAGCATCTTGCGTATTTTGCGTTTCGATTGGGTTATATGGGATTTGCTTACAAATGGGTGAGTTTGCATCAGAGTATCTGGGAAGCTCAGTAGATTTAGAACCTTTCTCGTTGCTGGCTATTCATTGTGCTATATCAGTACATTTGACACATACTGTTAGCTGTGTCATAGCAGGTGCAATGTTGGACGAGGCAAAACAAAGATAGTTCCGTTACTTGGTGACTTGGTGAATGCTTTGGATCTTGCACAATCTGATGGCGTTTCGAAACATCCTGAAATCTATTTAAATGCCTGTTACCCGCAGGAGTCATGTGTAGGAGACCGCTGGGTGAATTTAGAATTGCTCATGACACCGAAAGAGGCCATTCGGCCTATTGAGTCCATGCTGGTTCTCCATTGAACAATCCAGTCTGTCCCAACACCCCCGCTTGATCCCTATAACCCTGCCGGTTCAGCCCATTGTGCATCACATTGTTTGTTGGCAATAATGACATCGGCCAGAGATTGACTGCAGTGGTGGGTTTGCTCGCAAACAACGTTCATTGGAGTTTCTTCTTCATTACCTTTGACACTGCAGTATATTCGCAGTACACGATTTGCTGACTTGGTGATCCAATCAGGGTGCAGTGATGGCAATCTTGTATCTGGGACCTTCTGAACATAGCGGCCGTTGATTTACCCCCAACCCCCCGAACCCATGGACGAATGAGATTGGGAAAAGACCAAAGCCAAAAAGGAAGCTGGGTGAATGAGAGTCCAGAGGAGGATAAAGACCGAGCCAAACACAAGAGAGCAAGAAAGAAAACCGATTAAAAAGAGACCAAAGACCGTCAGAAAGGAAGAGTGAGTTTTTTTGGCAGAAGAAGTGTATTTGTAACCCAGGTGTTGCGAGGAATCTCTGCATCGGTCTTTTAGATGTTGATGAGTGCACGGCATATTTGATGAATATTTGTGGGTGGCACAGTGGTTAGCACTGCTGCCTCACAGCGCCATGGTCCCAGGTTCAATTCCAGCCTCGCGTGATTTTCTGTGTGGAGTCTGCACGTTCTCCCCGTGTCTGTGTGGGATTCGGCCGGGTGCTCCTGTTTCCTCCCACAGTCCAAAGATGTGCAGGTTAGATGGATTGGCCATGCTAAATTGCCCCTAGGTGGGGTTGTGGGGATAGGGTGGGTAATTGGGCTAGATAGGGTGCACTTTCAGAGGGTCGGTGCAGACTTGATGGGCCGAATGGCCTCCTTCTGCACTGTATTCTATAATTCTGGCGAACCAGCGGGCTAATTTATTGTCGTCACGAGCAATGGAATTCACCATTGGTGGCCCAGGACAATAGGAATCGCTGAAAGAACGATGGACCATAGTTCATCCTCTACAAATCTGGCGACATGACTTAGCAATTGGAATTAATGACAATCATAGCAATCAGTCTTTGGTCTACAACAGACCCAGTGGTGGGGACGTTAAGGACCCATTGCTCCAATGTCACCTAATCCTCTCCGGCATGCTGCACTTGCCCCACGTCAAGTCCCAAACTACTCAAATACCGCATTTCCTTCCTGGTAGAAATCTTATTGAATTTGCATTTTGAATGAGTGACGCCTTCCCCACTCTACGTCTGAGTGGTGAAACGGCTTTTCATCCTGAAAATGATGGTCTTCTAACACCAAGAGGCGTGTGGATGGCAGGACAACACACAGATACTTCCAAGGCAGGCGAAAGGAATAAAGAAAATCTCCAGGAACAATTCATTACCTGTTGGAGTGAGAGTCCACAGCTTTGTTGGTCTCTTTGGGAGCCTCCAATGTTGAATGACATGTCAGGACCATGAGCAGGTCATTACTAAGGCCCTCTGTGACATGAATCACCAGCCTTGAATGACTGCAGTGGAAAGGAATCCTCATCAACACTAAATCTAACAATTCCAAGCTTATAATTCTGAACATTGGGAAACCTCCAGGAGAGAATGAAGATTTATTGGCTTTTGTGAGGCTAACGGAATGGTGATATAAGCCAATCCAGTTGGAGAACCTGTGGGTAGCACAGTGGTTAGCACAGTTGCTTCACAGCTCCAGGGTCCCAGGTTCGATTCCCGGCTTGGGTCACTGTCTGTGCAGAGTCTGCACGTCCTCCCCGTGTCTGCATCGGTTTCCTCCGGGTGCTCCGGTTTCCTCCCACAATCCAAAGATGTGCCGGTTAGGTGGATTGGCCATACTAAATTGCCCTCAGTGTCCAAAAAGGTTGGGTGGGGTCACTGGGTTACGTGGATAGGGTGGATGTGTGGGCTTGGGTCGGGTGCTCTTTCCTAGGGCTGGTGCAGACTTGATGGGCCGAATGGTCTTCTTCTGCACTGTAAATTCTATGACCTGACAAACGGCGACCTTGCTTACTCCACAAATTCCTAGATTTCTTTGTCAAGGATGAATAATGACAAGTGCCATCGATGCACTGACCTAATGAAGCAATGTCCCACTAATTCTAGCCTAACATCTATTTTGTACACTAACAGACCCTTTTTATGCCATTCTAATTCTTTCTGTCTTCCTCTCGTTGTTTGTCTTTCACTCCTCAGTGCGACTTTCACAATTCAATATTGCTGAAAAGAGAGATGTGTTGCTGAAACTTTTCATTTTGCATTCAACAGGACAAATGCAAGAATGCCAAATTTCAAACAATCGTAACGGGGGGGAAAAGGGGTGTTCGCCAATCAGAATTGACTTGTCAATCAATCATCGCCTTTATACAATTGCCCATTTCCCTTTCTATATGCTTCCCATTATTATGCCTCCCACACACTCTTTGTTTGTTTTCCTATCCGTGACTTTTTTACCCTGACTCTGGCTGTTAGTAAAAGTGCTTCTTTCCTTGATGTAACTAAAAACAGGAAGGTTCTTTGTAATACTGACAAGTACAGGGAATTGAACTACCTGTAATAGCAGGAGCGTGTAATACATTTTAATCGCCACCTTTACAATAACCAATAGCTTGCTCCATTCCCCCAATTATACACAGGTACCCGTGGTAAGTGTGGACGGTGTTAGGGGTGGAGGCCGGATTATAGCTCAGTCAATTTAAAATCACCATGGAGTGGCACAATGGTTAGCACTGCTGCCTTAATAGTGCCAGCGGCCCGGGTTCGATTCTGACCTCCGGTGCCTGTCTATGTGGAGTGTGCACGTTCTCCCCGTGCCTGCGTGGGTTTCCTCCGGGTGCTCCGGTTTCCTCCACAATACAAAGTTGTGCAGGTTAGGTGGACTGGGCGTGCTAAATTGCCCCTTAGTGTCCAAAAGGTTGGGTGGGGTTACAGAAATAGGACGGGTAGGGTGATCTTTCGAAGGATTGGTGAAGACTCGATCGGCCGAATGGCCTCCTTCTGCACTGTGGGCATTCTATGATCATGAAAAAGTGAAAAACGCTCGCCCAGTCCATCATTCCTCTCCCTCTGACATTTGTCCCTTTTTTTACAGAACGTTTTGTACACAACAGTAAATCACTCCACAGTTGACATTACATCAGTAGGTTCATCGCCCATTCACATAGAGAGGTCACCAGCATTATGGTTCCTTATTATTTGTATTCTCTCATCATGCTGATGATTCATATTGAGATGTCACCGAGTGTTGAATCATCAACGCCCAGATCCAGCGAATATGATGGCATCTCCTTGAGTGAGCCTCTGATCTCAGAATCACATTTTACATTTAATCTTTCATGGGGCATGGGTATCGCTGGCGAGGCCAACATTTGTTGCCCACCCCTCATTACCCTTGATCTGAGTGACTGGCTGGATCATTTCAACCTCATTGCTGGGGGTCTGGAGTCACATGTAGGCCAGACCAGGTCAGGACGGCAGATTTCCCTCCTGGGCCGCTAGTGAGCTGGAATGGGTTCTTGGTTTTGTAAATCCCTCTAACATCTCACCTTTCCCTGTCTTTATGCCCTCCTTCAGCTCTGCAACTCTGAGATCTCTGCACTCCTCCAATTCTGTTCCGTTATGTACTCCAGATTTTCTTTGCCTCAATATTGGTAGCTGTGCCTTCAGTGCTGAGACCCGGAATGATGCAATTCCCTCCCTAAAACTTTCCATCTCTCCTTTAAGATGCTTCTAGAAACCTACCACGTTGTCCTGATATCTCCCATGTGGCTCAGTATCAAATGTCTAATGTTGCTGTAAAGGGAGGTTTTGTTACATTACAGAAAATATATAGGGCACGATCTACATGAATGGGAACACAGTCCCATAGCATGATTATCCAGGTGTTTCCCAGCGCTCGGAACGCCGAGACACACACGCTTTTGAACGGCTATTCGGGTCGATCGGGGGCCTCAGCGGTGAACGCACGGCCGAGACCACACTTAGTCCCGTTTTCCGCAATGAGACGCTCCGACGCCGGAACTCCTCAGTACAGGGAGAGATTGGGACGTCTCTTAAAAATTACGTCCTGTCCTCCCCCAGCACCCCTCCCAAAGCCCCAACGCACCTACAATGGAGTCCTCAACAACCCCCCCCCCCGGTTGTGTGACACCCAGGTGACAGTGCCCGAGTGCCACCAGCAGTGTCAGGGTGCTACCCAGCCCAGAGTGCAAGAACAGCGCTCACCCAAGATCTCCAATATGAGGGGGTTAGATCCCACACCTTGGTTAGATCTCGGGAATACACATTTGAGTGAGACTAGCTGTCCCACTCTAATATGCAGATTTGGCGGAAAGTGATCCCGCCCATTGTGGCCGGGATACACAGAGCGAAGACTTGCAAGATCGTGTTAGATCTTGCGAGGTGTGGCGCACCGAGTAGGTCCTGGAAGGACGATCTCCCGGCACCTATCAGCCGCGCCGCGCTGCTTTTCGGGGGCAACACGGACCGGTAGATCGCAGCCATAATCCCACCCAGGAACGTATGAGTTGTTATGTTGCTTGACATTTCCCTGAGCGCAAATGACAGATTCTGTCCTTGAGGGAACATATCTTATTGCACCATTGCCAATACGTTGCATCAGTTCAGATCTGTTGTGTCTTCTCAAATGAGTCACGGTAATTACAAGTGTGAAGCTACTGTCGGGACACAACATTGAGACGCTCTCAAAATAATCAGTAGCTCCGCTTCCGTAAACTCTGAGTCAAAAAGCGGGGAGAAGAGGGTCACGCAGATGCTTGTAAAACAGCCAAAAGCACAGCGAGAAAAGGAATCTGCTGTCTCCTTCCTGAGGACCATGGCTGCCCGAGGAACCTTTTCATTCTTGTCTCCAGGGATTGTGAAAATGAAGAGTGAGCAGAGGTATTTCGACACCGACAGGACCTTTGACGTAATCAGCATTTGCATCCAGTTTCCAGAGGTTTATCAAAGTTTCCGAGGGGTCTCCAGGAATTCTTTGCTATCTCTTCCTCTCTGCCCTAACACAAGTGTGATTAAACAGCCAGGAGACCGGTTGAGACGAGGGCACTGGACTCATTTGGAAAAGGGGCTACACAAAGGCAGTAGGCCATTCAGCCCCTCGAGTCGCTCTGCCATCCAGTCCGGTTATGGCTGACCAAGGAAGATCGTTCAGGGGAAAGATGAAACCGCACTATGGGCTTTGTTCATCCAAATCTATTACAATCACAAGAGTCCCGAAAAGGTTTAAAACAGATTGGTTTATTCCAAAGCAGCAAGAGAATACACCTATTCCCAGCCACGACCAGCCACAGATTCCCGTTCCTTCCTGGCCGATCACGTGGATTTTAATGAGCTCCACTGTCCGGACTCCTCTGTGGGGGAGCTCGTATTCCATAGGCCCCAGGAGGGAGATCAATTGGTGTCGTCCCAGTGGGGTCACGTGGGGGTTCTGACAAAATCTATCTTGTGGTGAAAAAGTGATTGGCAGGTTGGTGCAGTGTGGACACTCCACCCTGTGTGGTCAATTGATTCAAACCAGCTCACTTGTCCCCCTGTACCAGTTGCACCTTTTTAGTAACCGTGTGGTTCATGGCCCAGTACCAAGTGGTTAGTGTAACAGAGACTAATCTAAACAGGAAATAAATTGCTGCTAAGTATAAAGTCAAGCGGCTCAAGAATACGCTTGTTCAGAAGCCGGAACACACCGACTTTTTTTGAAATCGCTGAAAATTGATCTGATTTAATCCAACTCACAATAATATCATCCTGTTTCTAACGTGATCCAGTTCCTGGTGTGCGTAAAGCAGCCTCTGCTCATTTGGGATTATGGCAACTTTACTTACTTTAAACTAGATACAATCAGAGTTTAGGAAAAACTAGGATTGCATTGATTTGATTAGAGAAGAATAATGAACATCTGATAGAAGTGCTCAAATTACCTAAACCATGAAGAGTGAAAGGTTAAATCCAGTGCTCAGTGAATTAGAAACTGATCAGGCCATAAATCCAGGATTAGCATTGTCCTTAATTTGCAGCGTTAAACTTTAATCTTTTTCCATCTATATTGGTTGGGCATGGGAACAAATAGAGTTGATGTGGAGTGCAGCACAGCCATGATCTGATTGACTATTGGAGCAGGCTATGGCTCAATGGACTACAAAGGATTTGTATATACAGCTGGCCATTCAGCCCAACCAGACCATGCTGAAGTTAATGCTGCACTTCTACCTCATCGTATCTTTTCTCATGTAAATCTGCTGTCGTAATCTTCTAGCCTAGCTTCCCACTAAATACATCGATACATACTGTTCACCTCAACCTCTCGCTGTGGTAGCGAGTTCCGCGTTCTTATCACCTCAGTAAAGAAGTTTGTTCTGAATTCCCGATTGGATTGCCTGCGAAGTGTGCTGACGGCCTCCAGTTCTGAGCGTGCCCACAAGAGGAAACCTCGCTGTATCCGCTCCATCGAAACCTTTCGGCATTTTGAAGCCCTCCCTTTTCTTTCAAGAGGAGAGACCCGGCCTGTCCGTCCTTCCCCCGTATTTCTGGTGCCACCCCTGTAAATCTTCTCAGAACCGTCAAAAGAGGCCAAAATGGGTCCTTGGCCGAAAGGGCCCATTGCAATTGACTCACATTGCAACAGTTAAGAGAGAGTTACGTAAACACCTTAACCCAAATGTTAGAGACTAGACTAGAGATAAAGGGCAGGGGCATGGGATTTGAGTGAGAACCTTGATATGAATGTGACAGCAATCCGAGTTCAGCAAGATGAATCGCCAACACTGGGCTGAAGATGAATCGCCAACACTGGGCTGAAGTCTCCATTGTAAACACTCAAAACACAAGGTAACATATTTATTCCTCTAAAACGACTTTCCCCATATTGAAAATGAAAGACGGCAGCTAAAGCAGCAAAATATTCAATATGCTCGTGCACAGGGGAGAATTGAGGTGAGGCCTGTTCTTTTTGAGTTGGCGATCATAGGTGACGTGGATGGTGTGACTGCCAGTCTTCAGTTAGTGACCGCACAGTCAATGACAGCCAAGGTTAGAAAGGGGTTTTTCTCACGCAAGTTCACGCGTGTTAGCACAGTTTCATTTCAGGCTGGGAAACTTTCAAAGGTTCAAGAACCGGGTCCACACATACTCAAAAGTTTTGTTTTTTTTAAAAGCACACAACTAACGTTGACCTCCGCTTGGGCATGAGGGTGACGGTCAACTGCAAAGAAGACTGCCCTCCATCGCGAGATCTCCTGTGGCAAGGGCCTCAAAGGCTTCCGGGTGCTCTGTTTGCCGATCGCCCCACTGGCACAGACCTCTGCCTGGGTGTGCTGGGAGGGGAGGGGGTTTAGCCTTGAAAATAAAGACAAGCCCAGCCCTCCTGACTCCTGACAGAAGTTTACCCGTCCTGTTGAATCATAGGCCAGAATTTTACACTCCCCACCACCCCACATCGGCAGGTTCTGAGGTAGCGGGGGGAGCATGAAATTCAATGGGATTCCCTCCAGATTCCTGCCAATCCTGACCTGGTAGTGATTTACACTAGGGCACACCGGGCCTCGGATGGGAAACCCACCCCTCTTCCCAATTGCACTTAAGTGGCCACTTGAGGGCCGTTTCCCACCCACCCGTGAATGACCGGGGGGGACGGGGGGACGCGTAAATAAAGATAGTTGAATCTTGGGTGGGAATTGGGGACTCCCAAAACTCCCTTCTGCCTGGGGACCCCCTCCTCTCCTTGAAGCCCGAAGAGCATTCCAAGCCACTCTGTTCCCACCGCCCCCTCCCCCTCCCCCTCAGCCTACCCCCCCCCCATGACCGCGATCATCCCCCCCCCCCCCCCCCCCCCCCCCCCCCCAAAATGTTCCCTATCCTGGACGCCCTGCCACCTATCTGTCCTCTTCCAGTCACTGAAGCACTGTGCCTGCAGGAATTGGAGAGCCTGACTCTCCGAGGCAGGACTACCTCCCGACTGAGGGGGCAAAGGTCCAGCCTTATGCCAATCAACGCTCATTGGAGGCTAACGCTCCATCGGGGCAGCTGGAGGTGATGGGCTGAGTCCCTTCCATCCTGCAAATTCAGGCCATCCAAACTTACAGCCCGGGAGAGGATTATTCGGCCTATGCTATCTGCACTGGCTCTTTTGAAAGAGCTGTCCAATTTAGTCTCCCCCATAACCTCTGGAAATTCCTGTCTGTTTACCCTGTGAAGGTTCCTGTGAAATTTAATTCCGCCACTCTTTCAGGCAGTGCCGTCCAAATCTGAAAAATAATTTTCACTGTACCTCAGTACACGTCACAATAAACAAATCCAATCCAATCCATGGGGAAGATATGTCACATTTCACCCCTCAAACTAATTCTTGCCAGTGATTTTAAATATATTATCTCTGGGTGCCGAGTTATTTGTTCTACACGAACCTCTCCATCCTGGTCCACCCACGTCAACGCTACCACCAAGAAAGCAAACAGCGCCTATACTTCCTCAGGAAACTAAGGAAATGGGCATGTCCACACTGGCTCGTACCAACTTTTACAGATGCACCATAGAAGGCATCCTATCGGGTTGCATCACAGCCTGGTATGGCAACTGCTCGGCCCAAGATCGCAAGAAACTTTAGAATCGTGAACATAGCCCAGTCCATCACACGTACCTGCCTCCCATCCATTGACTCTATCTACACCTCCCCTGCCTGGGGAAAGCAGGCAGCATAATCAAAGACCCCCTCCCACCCGGCTTACTCACTCTTCCAACTTCTTCCATCGGGCAGGAGATACAAAAGTCTGAGAACACGCACGAACAGACTCAAAAACAGCTTCTTCCCCACTGTCACCAGACTCCTAAATGACCCTCTTATGGACTGACCTGATTAATACTACACCCCTGTATGCTTCATCCGATGCCGGTTTCTATGTATTTACATTGTGTACCTTGTGTTGCCCTATTACATATTTTCATTTCATGTACTTAATGATCTGTTTGAGCTGCTCGCAGAAACAATACTTTTCGATGTACCTCGGCACACATGACAACAAACAAAATCCAAATCCAATCCAAAAATCTCTCCTTGTCCTTTTCTTCTCCATGGACAGCAATCCAAGTTTCCCCAATAACTGGACTCCCTCATCCCTGGTATCATCCTGCTAAACCTCTTCCTTCTGCACCCTGGTCAGAGACAGAACGTCCTCCCCAAAGTCAGGTGCCCAGGCCCCCCCCCCCCCCACACACACACACACACACACACACACACACACACGCACTTCTCCAGCTGAGGCCCAACCAGACGTAGGCCGCACAACCTCAACATCGCCAACACTGCAAAAGTCCTAACTCCCTTTTCCTGTTTCCCGGCTCTGCTGATCTGTGCAAATGCTCACATTGTTGTTTCCTCTAATTGGGCTGATGTGACGCAATGCGGTAAAGTTTGCAAACGTTTCCCAAGAAGGTTCCGAGCAAGAACCTGCAAGTTATCGCCCATCTGGCGAACATGGCTGGGCTTCACCTGCCTGACTGTCAATGCACTTCCGCGGGGTAAAAAGATAAATACTCAGAGTCGGAAGAGTTTTGCAGCACAGAACGAGGCCCTTCTGCCCATCGTGTCCGCACTGACCATCAAGCACTAACTATTCTAATCCCACTTACCAGCACTTGGCTTTGTAAGCAATGGCTTTTCAAGCGCTCATCTCAATACTTCCTAAAAGTGGTGAGGGGTTCCTGCCTCTACCACCCTTTCCGGCAGCGAGTTCCAGATTCCCACCACCGTCTGGGTGGAAAGGGGTTTCCTCACATATCCTCTGAACCCCCTGCCCCTTATCTTAAATCCATGCCCCCTGGTTATAGACCCCCTCCACCAAGGAGAAAGTACCTTCCTATCCATCCTATCTGTGCACCTCATCATTTTATACACCTCAATCGGATTCCCCCCCCCCGCCTTCTCTGCTGCCAACCCACACCGATCCCGTCTCCCTTGATAGCTGAAACGTTCAAGCCCAGGCAGCATCCTGGTGAATCTCCTCTGCGCCCGCTGATGAAATGTTAAACTGTGCACTCGAATTGTGACATGATGAGAGTTCTGCCAGTTTGGAATTTCAAGCAGCACCCCCATCGCAGTCTGTTCAGGTATTATGGTCACAGTAGCTGCTTTCAAATTGAGCTTGGCTCTCAGGGTTTGCCAAGGCCATAGAAACACCTTCTTATCAGTGGGGGAAAGGCTTTATCCATATTTCAGAATGAATCAAAGAATTAATCACAGAATGACAGTCGGGGGAGGGTGGGAAACTAGCGAACAATTGTACGAGAGAGGTGCTGGGTATTTGTGGCCTTGCCCTCTCTATCTCTCTAACCCCTCTAGCCCTACGTCTCTCTGAGATCTCCGCATCCCTTCTAGCCTCGTCCAGATCTTCCCAGCATTGAAATCAGCCCTTGCCTCGGGCTTCCTGGGCCGCAAGCTCTGGATCTCCCTCCCTTCCGTGGCTTTCTGCCTCTTTTGCAAGGGCGACGAGGAGAGTGCAGAGCAGTGGCAATAATTTCATAGCTCCTGCAAAAAAATCTCTTTGCCCATAGCCCTCCCAAGTCTGTCTTCCCTTCTGGTATTTCCCCATCTCCCTGCTGAAAGTTGCAATTCCATTGGCGACTGCCACCCTTTCAGGCGGAAGATTCCAGATCCCCTGCTAGGTTTTAAGAAAGGTTTCCTCATTTGCCCCCCCCCCCCCCGTTCTTTTGCCAATCACCTTAAATCTGTGTCATCGACCACCCACCCCCATCCCGCAAAAAATTGGCCATTGATTTAGCCCATCAAAACATTTCTTGATTTTCAACACCTCTATCAAATCCCCTCATACCAGCTCTGCTATAGGGAGAACAACCATAGCTTAATAATAATAATCTTTATTATTGTCACAAGTAGGCTCACATTAACACTGCAATGAAGTTACTGTAACAATCCCTGAGCCTTCCCGCTCCGGCACCTGTTCGGGTACACAGAGGGAGAATTCAGAATGTCCAATTCACCAAACAAGCACGTCTTTCGGGACTTGTGGGAGGAAACCGGAGCGCCCGGAGGAAACCCACGCAGACACGGGGAGAACGTGCAGACTCGGCACAGACAGTGACCCAAGCCGGGAATCGAACCCGGGTCCTTGGCACTGTGAAGCAACAGTGCTAACCCCTGTGCTACTGTGCCGCGCACACACAGGTAAAGTCGCCGTAGTCTCAGATGACCAACGGCTGCTTTCCCCTTGAGGGCGAGAGCTGATTGGTGGTATTTAATCTGAGGGTCACCACGCCTTAGGCAAGGGGTAAGGTTGAGATGAATAACCTCACCCGGTACGGGATTGGACCCTGCGCTTCTGGCCTTGTTCTGCATCACAAACCAGCTGTCTAGACCACTGAGCTATACTGGCTTCTGTCCACACAAATGAAGTGCTACTATTTTAGTAAATCTCTCTGCGCCTCTCGTAGGCCTCAACACCTTTCCTGCAAGATGATGCCCAGAATGGGGCCCAAACTACAGCAGGGTCCCAACCAGTGTTCCATAAAGGTTCACCATAACTCCCTTGCTTTTGTGCTATTCCTAAAGCCAGGGAATAGGGAGTAAAATGGTGAAAGCTGTTGGAGGTTATTGAATGTGTTGTTGAAATGTTGCCGTTCTTTTTATACATGTTTGTAATAAAAGACATTTTTTTTAAAAAGATGAAGCCAGGGAAGTCAGTGTTTTATTTTCAGCAGCCTTCTCAACTTGTTAATGAGCTTCTTCCTATCTCTCTCAAATATCTCAAAATTGGGGCAGCACGGTGGCACAGGGGTTAGCACTGCGGCCTCACGGTGCCGAGGTCCCAGGTTCGATCCCGGCTCTGGGTCACTGTCCGTGTGGAGTTTGCACATTCTCCCCGTGTCTGCGTGGGTTTCGCCCCCACAGCCCAAAAGATGTGCTGGTTAGGTAGATTGGCCACGCTAAATTGCCCCTTAATTGGAAAAAATGAATTGGGTACACTAAATTTATTATGTAAAAAAATATATATCTCAAAATTGGTTCATATCCTGTGCATTAATTTTCAAACACAGTGACTTCGTATCAGTACCCATTTTTACACAGAGACAGTCCAACAAACAGCGATGTAAATAACTCTGATCTGCTCACATATTCATCTCCTTTCTTGCGGCCATTTTATTTTTGTGACGGTCCAGTTGGTCTTGGCAAGTGTTGTTTCTTGTTTTGTACAAGTCAGCAGTTTTTGTTCTCGTGTGTGGCTGACATGCCCTGGACTATGGGGGGGTGGGGAATATTCAAAACAATAATACCTGCCTCACGAACAGAAGTACAGGAAACCTCAAAAGTAGAGCGTTCGACAGGTTTGTGCACAAGTGTAATCGCTTGCTTTTTGCAGAACCATTATGAGTAACAAATTCGGTGCAAATTTCCTGTGTCTCAACATTTCCATTTCCTTTCAGATCGTTCCATATGGTTTTTCAAATCAACATGATGACAGCTAACAGTCATAATATGGGCTGCTGAATATCACAATAGTATTCCCCACCGTAATCACTTAGAACCTTTCAAATCAAATTTCATGATTAAATGGGACAGGTTTTCCTGTTGCTCCCTCCTGGCGTACTGATGTAAAAAGAACAATGTGCATAGAACAGTTTGAGAGAAATTATTTCTTCTGGCAAGTGGACCAGGGACAAGAGATCGTAGAGAGGGTGTAAGATTTAGCTTGTGTTTGGGAGTCGCAGATTACCCCCAAAAAGATGGTTGAAGTGGTTTAAAAATAAGTCTATCAAGTAGTTTATTAAGAAGGAACAGGTTAATTATACTGCTGAATCCAAAGAGACACGCAAAGTATACGATCTGTGATCGTCTCTCTGAAAGAGCACCATACCACCTAGGCGCAATCCCCTGCCCTATCCCTGTAACCCCATCTAGGGGCAATTTAACATGGCCAACCCACTTAAACCTGCGCATCTTTGGACTGTGGGAGGAAACCGGAGCACCCGGAGGAAACCCACGTAGACATGGGGGTTCGGGGGGGGGGGACCTACGAACTCCACACAGACAGTCACCCGAGGTCGGAATCGAACCCGGGCTGGCGGCGCTGTGAGGCAGCAGTGCTAACCACTGTGCCACCCTCTCTCTCCCCCCCCCCCTATCACTTTGGCTCAGGTTATCTCTCAGCTTAGTGCATGCCGGATGCGATTTATTAACTCTTACTGCCAATCATACAAGTAAGAGGACACACAAGGCGGCACAAAACTCCTTAAGAGCACCTTCTTTGTGGCGTTATCTTTGCTTTGCCTCGGTTAGGAGTTTGTTTGTGTTTGTGAGAGAGAAAAGAAACATCTTTTCAGCCAAATGGCCTCCTACTGTGCAACTAACTCCATGAGAATTCTTCAATATTCTGCAAAGTGCCATTCCTCGCAAGGGGAAGTGAGGAGAAAATGTCTTTGCACAAAGGTTTGTTATGAAGTAGACCGCGCTACCTGAAAGGGCGATGGAATCAGATTCAGCAGGAATATCTAAAAGGGAGTTGGACGTGTACTGGAAGAGGACTCCTTCTCACCTTCTCAGAGTATGAGGAAAAAGCTGGCTGCGGCCCTGGATTGGACAGCTCTCGTAAGGGGGCAGCACCGATGTGATGGGGCCGAATGGCCTCCTTCCATCCCTTGCGAGTCCATGATTTTATGAAAAAGCAGGCACAGAGTTCTGTCCTGCCCCAGTAAACTTGAAACTCTTGCTTTGGCCCAGTACCTGCTGTAGGTGGTCAGGGTTTGCCAAATTTGTTTCAAAGTTTGCCTTCTGCCACCAATTCGGCAAAAGGTTTGAGCAAAAGAATCCAAGGTCCTGGAGAACAATGTGTACGAAATCGGAGTCGGGCAGATGAGTCGAATCCTGTACAGCTAAGCAAACATCGATTGGTCAAGGGGGCACACAGTCAAACTAGCAGGAAGCAAGCTGAGGGTGAATGTGGCAAAGCCAGTCTTCACAAACCAAATGACACATGGGGCGGGATATTCCCTGCAGTCGGCAGGGAATGTGATGGCGGGCGGGATTGGCGGCAGGCAGTTTCTCACTTCCTCTTTAGGGATTTGGGGGGGAGAGGCGAGGGTAGGGAACTTTCTCCATGGGATTCACCCTGTTTCCGTGGCGGCGGCCTCTGATTTACCATCACCTGAGCACGTTAATTATCAGGGCGCTCCATTTGAAGGCAGCCCCAGCACTCAGCAGCCATTTCTCCTGATCCATGGATATTCCTGGCTGCAAAGAAGGCTGTTCCCAGATTCTCCGAAGACCACCGTGGCATGGGCAGCGGTGATCCACAGAAAAGCTGGGTGCTCAGTCCGGAGCTTCCTCGCAGTGCTCTCTGCAAGGTTGCCAGCGCATTGGAGGTGCCCCTCACTGAGTATGTCAGCGATGCCTTGTTCTCGTAGGGAACGAGGATGTCTCCCACAATGTGCAGGGCTACAGTCCCTCGTCCCAGGCATTGTCCATGCGTGCTCTCTGCACATGCTGGCCTGCTGCTTGCCCCCAGAAAACGTTGACCTCTGCCTCCCATGACGCTGACCCTCGTGGGCACAGATGATTAAGGAGGACCGTAGATTAGGAGAGGTGAAGATCTCCATGCGACAGAACCACCCGACTCGTGTATGGTGATGACGCGAACCACTTGACCGTTAGCTTTTGCCTTCATCGATTCACCGTTAGTCCATTCCCCCTCGTTCACTGCGTCTCGATGGCCAGTGAGCCGGGTGCTGACCAACACGTTGATGACCAGTCCTTCATTTGCTCTCTGAATGGACAAGACCCCACAACAACCTTGCCCTACACAACTTGACTGAGTAGGCCATTGTACTGCATACTGCGCTCTCGTGTAGGGCGCAGGCATTGTACCAAGCTTCAGTCCAAGGCTTTGCGCACAACCTAATGGGGGTGGGGGTGGGGTGGGGGGGGGGGCGAGGGCACCTGTCAGTGCAGAACTCCCCACACGTCTGGTGGGTTGCAGTGTGCCCTTGCTCAGTGTCAAAGGGGATGCATGTGTTGCCGATTTGGCCAATGGTGCGGGGAGACCACAGCAGTCACTGAATGCTGAGCACCAAGTTGTAACTGCGGAACGGCAATCAGTGGCACTCTCTCGTATCAGTGGTGAGTTAGTGGGTATATCTTTGTGAGCAGCCAGACTGAAGACATGTTAATTGAGTTGTACCTGATCGGTTCTAGCTGCTACGGAATGTTAAACACCGACATGCCTCACGATTACTCCCGCCCTTGTTAGAAATGAACTCGCAGCTCTCCCCCCCCCCCCCCCCCCCCCCCCCCCACACACACCCCGCATGATGAGTGGCCACCCACCCACTGCACGAGACCAGGCTTCCATTTCCAATATCGGGGCCCTCCAAGACGGCTGAGGCCCAACAGCCAAAGAATGCAGCCTCAGGAAAGGTCATTTTAAGATTTGGCTGTCTTCCCTTTTGGCATTGAGTTCTCCCCAACCCTTCTGTCCTAACTGCTTCCCCACTTGCCCCGAGGCCTTTGCCCTGTCCCATTGCCCTTGGAGCCTCATTGCCTTCAGCCCTCATGCTCGGTGCATTGGTCGCTTCTGCTGCCTCGGGCACTGACCCCTTTGACCGTGGAGGCCCGATAATGAGATGCTAATGTATTGAAATGAGACTCCCTTACATCATTAGTGGTGGGAGGGGATGATTGCGACGAGAGTTTGCGCTGAGGTAAAACGGGATTTCGGCCTCTCGTTAGATTTTCCACTCTCCAAACCCGCCCAAGAAGAACAGGAGTGGAAAATCCTGCCTGTGGAATAGACCACATTCAAGGATCAGTTCGCTGTTGCAATAATGAAATAATGGCTTCCTCCTTGATTGAACTGCTTCGCTTGTATTGCCCGTGTGAATAAATATTGCTGTAATCTACGTTCTTTCTACTTGGATCCACAGTTGTGGAATTAGTCAATAGTTGACCGCTTGCGCTCTATCGTAATGGATGAAGAAACGGCTTTCTTGTGAAATTGGGCAGCCCTGTAGATGCATCGCTTACTTGGAGCCACTGCAGTGCCTGGCAACAACTTGCTTGTGAAATCAGTGGCGCTGCTTTCATAGAACCCCTACAGTACAGAAAGGGGGCATTCGGCCCATCCAGTCTGCACCGACCCTTTGAAAGACTACCCGACCCAGGCCCTATTCCCCCAGCCTGTAACCTCACCCTAAGGGGCAATTCAGCATGTCCAATCCACCTAACCTGCACATCTTTGGACTGTGGGAGGAAACCGGAGCACCCGGAGGAAACCCACGCAGACACGGGGAGAACGTGCAAACTCCACACATAGACAGGTGGGAATCTAACCCGGGTCCCTGGAGCTGTGAGGCAGCCGTGCTAACCATTGCACCACCATGCTGCATTGATCCTGGCTGTCAGTTGCTGTGAAATTGAAAGGTTGATCATCATCAATTCACAAAAAGCCCTGCAAACTCTAACGTGGCTGTTATGTTGCTTATCTTGATGACCACAAATGTTAAAATCATTTTGAGAAGTTATGTTCAACTTGTATTGAAGCTTGATTCGACCACACATGCGTGTGCAGTATTCGGGTCTCCCAGATTACAATGACGGATGTAGACGTGTTAGAGAAGTTGCAGCAAAGATTCGCAAGGATGGTCCCAGGAAAGGCGGAACAGGTAGTAATTCTTCACCGTGGAGGAGAGGAGCCTGAGGGGGTGACCTGGTGAAGGGTCTTCAAGATTATGAAAAGATTTGATCGGGAAGACAAAGAGATGTTTACGTTTCCCGGTGAGAGCAGACGAGGGGGCCATGAATGTGAGATTAATTACTGACCTCTCTGAATGGGGAAGAGAGGGGGAACCTCCTTACCCAGGGAATTTTGAGAATGTGGAACTGACTGCCACATGGAGTAGTTGAGGCAAATGGTGCTGATGTATTTAAGGGGAAGCGAGAGAAACCTCAGAGGGACAAAGGATTGGGAGGATATGGGTTTAATGAGGTGGGGTGGGAGGAGACTCGCGCGGAGCAGGAAGATTGGTACCGACCAGTTGTTCCTAGTTCAAATGTTCGTGTGTCCCAGCGGTCACCAGATGCTTCAGGAAATGATGCTGGTCAGAAAATGTATAGTTTTTGATAAGAGGGGTGGTGGGGGGGGTTGGGTTGGGTTTCAAGATACTTTTTTGTTTTATTTTATTTTCCAATTAAGGGACCAATTTAGCGCGGCCAATCCACCCACCCTGCACATCTTTGGGGTGTGGGGGCGAGACCCACGCAGGCACGGGGAGAATGCGCAAACTCCACACGGACAATGACCCGGGGCCGGGATCGAGCCCGGGTCCTCGGCGCCGTGAGGCAGCTGTGCTAACCACTGCGCCACCGTGCCGGCCTTTCGAGGTGCGTTTTTGAATGGACAATTTTAGCAGTTTGAAAATCGCGACAAAACAGCAAATCTACCTTGCAAGAGATGAGTGCTTGATGTCATGAGGCACTGCACAGATCCACCATTGACAGCGTCTGGTGAAGAATAAAGATGAATGCCCTTTAACCTCTATTACCAATGAATCGGTCATCTTTCTTTCCTGGGTGATGGGTTTCCACATTTGCTGCTTCAAGTAGCATTTGACTTTTTTTTTATTTCAGTAGGACAGCGAATATACTGAGATGAGGGACAGAAAGGTGAACGCGGTGCTCCCGGTGAGATGTTGCCAGATGAAGCAGCATTCGTTGGGAAGCCCGGAGAGGTGCTGCTGTATTTTCATTCCCCACGGGAATGTTTGACATTTAAATTGGAAGGGCCTCTATGGTCCGGCAGTGGCGTGAGACTGTGATAGTTTCCTCACCGAGGAGTTACAAAGAGACCTCGTGATGTTCTGGGATCCCGATTTGCATTACATCACTGAGCCGCCAACCCCATTTTTGGCAGGAACCTCATTTGCCTGCGGATCAAAATGGTGTAGGTCAGGGCCTGAGTGGGTGAGTATCGGAGCCCATTCATCATTAACTGCCCATCGTCCCGAGTATCTACTGGGTGGATAGGTTTAAAATTGATCCCTTTGCCTGCCTTAAATTCTAAAATCGTTCTTCCGTCCTGAGGTTTGGACTGTTGTGAAACTGACTGTTTCTCCTTTTGTTGTGTTAACAATGGTTCAATTCTCGGCGTAATGGTATATTTCTGCTTTCTGATTATTGAGACAAGAAAGCGAAGTTGCAACTCTCACTTTCGACAAATCCCCCCCTCCCCCCCACCCCGCCCCGTCCCTAACCCCCCACCCCCCCCCCCCACCCCACCTCCACCCACACGTGGCCACACAGCTTCACCATCAACTTTCAACTTCGCAGCAGTTTCAAATGGAAGGTAGAGAGGCGATGAGCATTGTTATCCAGCCCCTCTTATCAGCATTTACACATACATCATCACACTTGAGCATAGACCGAGCACGTGTCAAGTTCATACATAAAGTGCTTTTAACATCAAGTGTCTCGATATTTAATAAGACCATTATCAGACAAAATGTGATATTGAGCCATATAAGATAGAATCATAGAATTTAGAGTGAAGAAGGAGGCCATTCAGCCCCTTGACTCTGCACCAGCCTTTGGAATGTGCACCCTATTTAAGCCCACACCTTTACCCTAACCCAGTAACCCCTCCTAACCTTTTTTTTGGACACGAAGGGCAATTTAGCATGGCCAATCCACCTAACCTACACATCGTTGAACTGTGGGAGGAAATCGGAGCACCCGGAGGAAACCCACGCAGACACGGGGGAATGTGCAAACTCCAGACAGACACCCGAGGTCAGAATTGAACCTGGGTCCCTGGCGCTGTGAGGCAGCAGTGCTAACCACCGTGCTGCCTGTGTTAGGGGAGATGACCAAACACTTGATTAAAGAGTTAGATTTTAAAGAGAATCTTCCAAAATGAGAGAGTGAGATAAGGACGGCGTTTAGGAAGGGAGTGCCGGAGCTTAGGAACTTGGCATTTGAAGGCCAGGCCGCCCATGATGGAGCAGCTGAAACTGGGGGAGTGCAACTATTTCGGATTGTTCTCTGCCTGGAGTAGATTGGAGAGACGGAGAAGCATGGGGCCCTGGAGAGATTTGTAAGCAAGGGTGAGCAGTTTCAAATTCCCAGGGGTGCACATCTCCAAAAATCTGTCCTGGTCCACCCACGTCGACGCTACCACCAAGAAAGCACAACAGCGCCTATACTTCCTCAGGAAACTAAGGAAATTCGGCATGTCCACATTAACCCTTACCAACTTTTACAGATGCACCATAGAAAGCATCCTATCGGGCTGCATCACAGCCTGGTATGGCAACTGCTCGGCCCAGGACCGCAAGAAACTTCAGAGAGTCGGGAACACCGCCCAGTCCGTCACACGAACCTGCCTCCCATCCATTGACTCCATCTACACCTCCCGCTGCCTGGGGAAAGCGGGCAGCATAATCAAAGATCCCTCCCACCCGGCTTACTCACTCTTCCAACTTCTTCCATCGGGCAGGAGATACAGAAGTCTGAGAACACGCACGAACAGACTCAAAAACAGCTTCTTCCCCACTGTTACCAGACTCCTAAATGACCCTCTTATGGACTGACCTCATTAACACTAAACCCTGTATGCTTCATCCGATGCCAGTGCTTATGTAGTTATATTGTATATGTTGTGTTGCCCTATTATGTATTTTCTTTTATTCCCTTTTCTTCTCATGTACTTAATGATCTGTTGAGCTGCTCGCAGAAAAATACTTTTCACTGTACCTTGGTACACGTGACAATAAACAAATCCAATCCGAATTGTAAAATGAAGGTATGGCTTATCCAAGAGTCGGCGTAGCTCACATGAGCGCGGTGGGGGGGGGGGGGGGGGGTGGGGGGGGGGGGTTGTGGCGTGAAGGGGTGTGAGTTTCGACAAAGGCAGCAGAGTCGCCTTGGCCGCAGAGTGCACAAAGAGGATCTACTTTCTGAAGTGGTAAAAATGCCCCTTGCAAGTGGTCTGTTTACAAATGTTCCTCTTACTTTCTTGCGGTTGATTAATATACTGATTAATATACTGTTGGCACTCCAGATTGAGAGTCTACCGTTGAAAAGCTGCATATTGGGAATCCAGGCCTGGAGCACTATAGTGCAGTGGTTCACACAATTGCTTCACAGCACCAGGGTCACAGGTTCGATTCCCGCTTGGGTCACTGTCTGTGCGGTGTCTGCACGTTCTCCCCGTGTCTGCGTGGGTTTCCTCCGGGTGCTCCGGTTTCCTCCCACAAGTCCCGAAAGACGTGCTGTTAGGTAATTTGGACTTTCTGAATTCTCCCCCTGTGTACCCGAACAGGCGGCGGCATGTGGCAACTAGGGGACTTTCACAGTAACTTCATTGCAGTGTTAATATAAGCCTACTTGTGACAATAATAAAATACTATTATTTTGTTCATGCTTCACATATGGGATGTCTCAGCACAGAACCAAGCCAGCTGGGCAATGCTGGTGTTTATGCTATACACCAGCCTCCTCCTAACCAACTTTATCAAACCCTATGAGGTATAATCTTTTCTCCCTCATGTACTTATCTAGCTTCCCCTCAAACATCTTGTACTTCTACACTAGTTTCTTCAACTATTCTTTGTGACAACAAGTTCCAAATTCTCACCACCCACTGGGTCAAGAAATTTCTCTGGAACAATTGGGTTTATCAGAGAATATCTTGCATTTTAAGATTAGATAGCTTCACTCCAGCAGTAAGAGAGTTATTGGAATCTTCATTCAAAGATGTAATAGATAAATGTTTGGAAACAATGACAACAGATTTGACCCATTCACTCTGATGTCTTGAGATCGCTAGTTTGTAGGATCCACACTGGTACCTTGTGCAACGTGACCAGAATCAATTTAATTATTGGGTTAATGCTCCCTTAAAATAGTATGTTGATAGAACCCAACTTCAAGGCATTTTTCCCAATCGGCAACCAGTGAGGAGAGCAAGAACAGAACTTACAATGGGTGACGCTGTGTATAAAAGTAGAACAAAAGTTTTATTCCTGGAATTCTTTAAACTCCTATAAACTTAATTTTGATACAAAAAGTCTTACAGCTTTGAATTTGATTTTTTTTTTTAAGTAGTATAAAATGACTTCATGTTCAATGTAATTTACATATATTTTTGAGTAAGTAACAAACGTGGTTAACAGATACTGATTGTGCATTTTTTTGTGACATAAAAAGTATAATGCGCACATTGTGTCCGAAGCTATTTATAATTGGGCAGTAACAAATGAGAATATTATACATCAGTCATATGGGGTGAGGGTTAGAGTAGAACAGATTAATTCAGAAGGGGCAGCAAAAACGTTCGGAAAATTGACGAAAATAAAAATCTGATCATTTACAACCTTTATAAGCCGTCAATTCTCAGCCAAGTCTGAGTTGTCTTCTATTGTTGGAACCGTTAGCCATAGATTGTCCCACGGTAGTAACCGTACTGTAATAAGAAGAACTGTTAGGATTGCACGATCCATAGAAAAACTTTGATTTGTAATTTCTCTGAAACATGGACGTGTTTAAACAAAATGGTCATTTCTATTGATTTGTCCCAGCGGAACGATATTGTTTACAAGGAGTGGGGAAGATCAGGGTGTGTTTTGCCCAATCAAACCTCCTCTACTGCAAGGACCAAATACATTTAATGCCTTTAAGAGGATTCTTGTTACTAATAATGATGAATCACCAATAATGGGATCCGGCGGTTTCCGTTATTGCATGTCCCAAGACAAGAAATGTGCAATTCCCTAACTTGGACATCACAAAGCAGTTGGAACTGGACCCGTAAATCAGACTGAGAGAACTGCTTGCATTTATGCAGCACGTACACCTCGCAGCCTCACACAGAAGCATCTGGAAGCGCTTCACACAACAGCCATTTTACTCCTGTTTCCTATCCCTCACTGAGTATACCCATGAGTAGGAGGGCCAGTTCGTGAAGCTTTTGGTGATCGTGGTTTCAGAAAGGAAGCTGAACAAGGCACTGGGAGAACTAGGTCATTACGTCTTCCACAGAGGAACAGGGGAAAAAATCTTTTATTTATGCAGTGACTTTCACAATCCCAGATTGTCCCCCAAAGCTCCAATGAAGCGCGTATATAATGTAGCTACTGTTTTAATGAAGGAAACACAGCAGTTAATAGGAGCACAGCAAACTCTCTCAAACAGTAATGTGCTAATGATAAGATAGTGTGTTTCTGTGCTGTTTGATGGACAAATGTTGGCCAGGGTAACGGATAACACCCCTGCTGCTCTTCAAAAGAGTGCCGTGGAATATTTTTGGCTACCTGAGAGCGTGGATGAGGCCTTGGTTTGACATGTCATCCAACAGGCAGCACCGCTTGCAATGCGGCCTTCCAACAGTGTGGAGTGTACCACTGCTGACACCACCATCCAACAGACAATCCAACATTTGATACTGCGTTGAAAAGACTGAAGTTTAGATGTTGGAGACAGTCCTTCTGCACTGCTCTGGTTGCGCGATGAGTCTGCCTGCTTACATAGGTAAGACTGGAATGCTGCCTCACAGTGCCAGGGACCTGAGTTCGATTTTGGCCTCCCCAAGATGCGGAGCATTCCGCACCTTTGGGGCGGCGCGATGCCCGACTGATTTGCGCCGTTTTGGGCGCCAGTCGGCGGACATCGCGCCGATACCGGAGAATTTCGCCCCTGATGCGTGGCACATGCGGGTTTTGCCTTTGATTCTTGCTGGTCAGCCTGTGGGGTAAGCAGCTCTAAGAAGGAAATGGCTGACAAGGGCGAGCTGTGAGGTGACTGATCTTAACAGCTCTGCCAACACGGTAGCCAGCTCAAATCACACTCTGTGAACCAACATCCTCGTTGTTTATTGTTGAGCATTGATGTGCCTCTTGATGGTAATCTTGCACAAAGCTAATAATGTTGCTCTCTCTTTGAAATCAGTGTTAACCTCATCTGCAAGAACAGCGAGTAAAAACTGATCTTTGCAGCTCAAAGCTGGTGCACCTCTCCTGATGACCTATAACCGATGTTTCATTGACCAACCTTATGGTGCAAGGTGTTTTAATGATCTTTTTACTTTCTAAGGCTTAAAGGCATAACAGAACCCTGCTATGTATGTTTAATATTTCGGTTTCTGAATTTAGTTTAAATAACAAAGCAGTATAAACATTAGTTTAATGCCCCAAAAATGAAACTGAAGCAAACTCTCTGAACTGCTTCGGTGTTTGTTTGTTTTTTTAAAAAAAAACATCCTCCTGAATATTGCCTGGCCCCTGAGTGTAATTAAGTTCGAGACTGGGTTTGATCTCGGTGATGATGGTCTAGCAGCCTTGGCACTTTTCACGTGCGTTCAATCTCATTGTCAGGGTTACAGTTTGGGGCTGGGTAGATCTGCAGGTAGAATTGTCACGCAGAATCCGTGCTGGATTATAAGGAGGTGTACACACTCTCTCTCCCTCCCCCCCCCCCCCCCCCCCCCCCCTCCTCACACCGGGCCCTTTTCTCGAAGAATGGCAACAAACAAATCAGTAATAAGTTTTCAAATGTTGAATTGGGTTCAATTGAAAACGTCTAGAATTTTTCTAGAATGGGCTAAGATGTTAACGGGAGGAATTGTGTCACTTGACAGCGATGATAGAATCAAAGAATGATTCAGCACCAAAGGAGGCCATTTGGCCCATAATATTTGTGGCAGCTCTTTGGAAGAGCCATTTGATTAGTCCCATTCCCCCTGTTCTTGTAGCCCTGCATATCTTTCCACTTGGAGTATTTATTTAATTCACTTCTTGAAAGTTACTATTGGACTTTCTTCCACCACCCTTTCAGAGAGCGCATTCCAGGCATCAATAGTTGGTCTAAAAGATTCCGCTTCGATCCAAGATATTCTCAGCTTTTACATTCTTGATGGTAGCTCTACACTGCAGATCCAGACTACCAATTATGTGTTTCCACAGGTGAGGCTCCTCGCCAGGAGGACATCATTGCGATGCCGCCTCTAGTGGAATAACACAACAACAAAATAAACCTTTCTTTCCCTGCTTTCAGATCTAAATGATGTGTTTACTTGCCCATCTTGTAAAATCAATAAAAGGTTGATCAGCCCTCTTGCTGAAGCGATCTGCAATGCAGACTGCTGCTGTTATGAAACTGAACATGTTGCTCCAAGGGAAGAATCCCTTATCTTTGCACATACAACCCCAGCTTTCTATAAAAATAGTTACTAGCCACACCTGTCCAACAACGATCAACAATTATTCTACGCACCTTAGCGTATTGCAGAGCATACGCTACACACCTCCATTTTTAATTGTTACCAAATTCCTTCCATCATTCTCATGCCCCACCCCCCTCCCCCCCCTCCCCCCTCACCCCCTCCCCAGCTGTGTCTCCTCGAACTCTGGCCACTCGCGCACCCCGATTTCCATTACTGCGGCCGTGCTACCTGCTCTCTCGGCCCTTAAGCTCTGAAATTCTCTCCTTCAATCTCTCCCCCCCCCCCCCCCCCCCCTACTTCCCTCCCTCCTTCGTGACGCTACTTTGAAGCTACGTCCAATGCAGGTACATGTCCAAACTTTGATTGATAGCAATGTGAAGTGCCCTGGGATGCTTCGTAGAGGTGCTATTTCAATGCAAGTTGGCGTCGATTGAAGTTTTGCTGCACTCCAAACGATGTGTATTTGGAAGGAAAGGACTCCATTGTGACAGGTTGGCCTTGATGGTTCCAACAAAAGCTGGATTGGAACCATTAAATGTATCTGCAACTCTCTGCATCTCACTCCAGGTGACGGGATTCTAATTCTAAAACTAGGCAGTGATTGTCTCAATCGTTCTGGAATTTTGTTCACTCTGGACACCCCCAAACGCTGCAATCAATTAAAATGTGTTCTTTAGTCATAATATATATATATAAAAGAAAAATTAATGTTACAATCAATGTCAACCATAATACTGACCAACAACAGTTCATATTTACAGCTCGCAGTGGTACAACCCGCTGGAGACTGTTCTAGAAAGTGATATTTCGCTAAATAGGGAATACTATCCGCTCTGACTCGACAATGCCACATTGGAAATGCCTGGCTTTGAAACCACAGTGCTGCTATCATGTAATTTTGCAAGCTACCTCTGCGCGGAATTTTGTTTGCTTAATGAAGACCAGTTATTTAGAAGCTGGCATTTTCACACTTGTGCCAGATTTGGGAGTGAATCGTTCAACGTATGTTGCAAGTACAGAAATTCACGGGAGCTCGGTTGTTGGACCAAGTTATTCAGCTCTTCTTCCCACCCCAAACCATTTGAGTGCGTTTGGGTGGAAAATGCTCATGTCGGCATTGACAACACAAAAGCCAAGCGACGGGAATTTCCTGGAGCGGTCGATCTGACAAAATACTGTCACAGCACAGAAGCGTGCTTGTTTCATCTCCGTGAAAACGGGGCACTTCCGAGCGAGATTTTCATCTTGGGCGTGAGGCCGGCAATCAGCCCTCATTATATTGAATGTCAGAGCGGCCTTTCAAAGGATCACACGGTGTACTCCTGCTCCTGTTTTTACTGCCCTGATGTGAGGCAGCCCTCTCTGGCAAGGCCTGGCTCTGAATCTGGGCTTTGAGGGTCCACATGGGTCAAATGTTAGGCAGTGGTTGTTCACATCTGGCTGTCACGGCTCAGGAAGGGGAGGAGAGGGAACACAGTTGGGGAGGCCTGCACACACATTCCATGCACGGGCAGACATGCATCACACTAGCTAATTAGCTTTGTAAGCAATTTAGCCAACATGCACCAATGTACTCAAGTACATTGGTGTATTGCCAATTAATAATTGTGTTCACTTACCCCACACAATAAAAGATATTAATTTCCCATTAAAGCAAAGATCTTGCAGAATGTGTTCCTACATTTTCCTTAATTCACATCTTGGTTTGAACTCGCAGTCGATCTTCAAACAGAGTTTTGCAATTTCCCACATGGCCTGATTATTACATAAAACTGCTGGAAGTTACATGAGTGGAATGTTTGTCCGTTCATTGTTGTTTTCTGTCAGATGGTTCCACCTTCTGTTCATCTGTCACAACAGCCGTGATCCCAAACGTGGCACGTGCCAGCTTTTGCCTGCCTCACTTCGGGGAGTCGGGCACGAGTTCTGGCAAAGGAAAAAAGAGGAAACGCAGAATCAGCCTCGCTGTTTAATGCCCAAGTAATTTAAAAAATATATATATATTTGTACATTAAGCAGTATTGGACCAAAGCCATTCAAAGTAGCATTATATCTCAGCTGGTGTAAGGATTTGTTGTTCAATCATAGTTGTTCAGATGTGTGCAGTTTCAGCCTATTCTTGTCAATGTCATTGATATTTTGGGTGTGGATTCTTTCTCTGTAGATCAGCAGCGATGCATGGACCCTCCCATGAAGCTACGGTTTTGCTGGCCCACAATGTTAAAATAACACTTCCTCAAGTTGTTATGAACATAGGGCCAGGAGTAGGCCATTCAGCCCATCGAGCCTACTCCACCATTCAATAAGATCTCAGCTGATCATGTACCTTGCTGCCACTTTATTGCGCTGTCCCCATATCCCTTGATGTCATTGCTCTCCATAAACCTATCGATTTCAGTCTTGAACATGCTAAATGATTGACCTTCCTCAGTCCTCTAAGGTGGAGAATTCCAAAGATTCACCACCCTCTGAGGGACGAAATTCCTCCTCACTTCCAGCCTTCAATGGCCAAACCCATCATCCTGAGATTATGTCCCCTGGTTTTAGACTCACCAAGCAGGGGAAACATCTTGGCTACATCCACCCTGTCACGTCCTGAAGCGTTGTAAACTCTGTGGGATTTTCACTTTGGGAAACAGAATGCCATCAACCAACCCCTGAGGGGGCAAACTGACGCTAACCTGGGATTTTGACTTGGGCACTCCCTTAATAGGCATGGAGATTCATTCCATGTCCAGTTACAGACAGCAAACGAGTTCGCAAGAGCCAACCAAAGGCAGACCAACCTGAGAGAAGCATTTGGCTGCAGTAGAGGGTATGTAATTGAGAAGATGCTTCAACGTGAACATGCTGCCTCAGCGACTTATTAAAGATGTAATTAAAAACGGGGAAAACAGCCAGGCTGTCATATATGCAGGATTCCTGCAGCGAACCATTCTCTTGCACATTTATTCTTAATTATCCAGTGCTTTTTCCATTGGCCTTAGCCAATTAGAGCCAACTTGTCAACCAATCAGCATCCATTTCCCCTGCAGTGTAACTTGTTGCCAGTGTTTGAAATTTGGCACTCTTGCATTTGTCCTGATGAGTGCAAGATGAAAAACTTCAGCAATGTTCAATAATGAGCATAACATATTTGCAGCAAATGTCGCCACAGTCCCAGAGGACCACAGGCTGGTCATGCCTTTTGTTTCTTTTTTTTAAATAAATTTAGAATACCCAATAATTTTTTTCCAATTAAGGGGCAATTTAGCGTGGCCAATTCACCTACCCTGCGCATCGTTTTGGGTTGTTTGGAGAGTGTGCAAACTCCACATGGACAGTGACCCCAGGGCCGGGATCGAACCTGGGTCCTCAGCGCCGTGAGGCAGCAGTGCTAACCCACTGCACCACCGTGCCGCCCGCGCCTTTTGTGTCTGAGGGCTGACTGGTGGTGGTTTAACCTGAGGGTCACCACCCCTCAGGCGAGGGGCAAGGTGGAGAAGGCGGGACGGGACCTTCATGGATGACTTTAGCCGGTACAGGAATTGAACCAACGCTGTTGGTGTCGTCTCCGCGTCGCAAACCAGCCATCCAGCCAACTGAGCTAAACCGGCCCCACATTGGCGGTGGCCGCCCGTTTAGTCATCTTCTCAATTCGAGAAAAATTATAAAAGAGCTGCTTTCAGTCTTACTAAAGGTTAGGGATTTTGCCGATGTTGTGATACGTTTATATCGTAAGAACCTTTTCTGCTGTAGGGGTAAAAGCAAAAATGTTGAACAATATTACAAATTTCAGTGCTAAGGTCAGTTTGTACTTGATGTTTTCTTAACAGGAAGTGGTGTTCCGTGACATCCTGGGGCTGTGACATAGTTTCTAACCTAAGAAGCGATTTTAATCATAGCGTAGAATACCTGTGCTTCCTGCTATTTTAGTATTTAAAATGTTTCTCTCTTTTTCGCTCCGCAAAATTTTTCAAACTCCTTAGCAATGTCCTATGTTCCAGAATTGAAGTTGTAAGTGTGCCAATTATTTTGCACCTAGTGGCACTGCTACTTAATCGTGTGTGTATGTGCGTGTGTCAAGGTGCGAGTGGTTGGCTGGTTTATATCTGTGTGCTAAGAGTCACCAGGTTTTCAACAGAATGAAACCGTTGCACAGAATGTAAAACCTGCTATCGCTGTCGTCCATTGTACGCAGTGACTGCGCTAATACTCCCCAGCAAGGCTCAAATTTGGTTTTATAACGCTCCTGCAATAAGTTTTAACTATCTTGTGGGCGCAATGTAATTACAAGTTTTTGTTCCCCTCTCAGTTCAGCCGGCCCAGAAATGCAGCTAACAATTATGCAGTGCTTGACGTGCCATTTCTTGCCCTGATGCACTAGTTGGTTTGCAAAGCCCCACCATCCTGCTAAAGCTTCTGGTTGTTAACCACAATGCCACGGCCAGCCCAGGTACATGCTCAGTTGGTATTGCCGGCTGAGTCCAGTATTTTCACCCTTTCATTGAACTCTGGTTTCATGCAGGTGTTGGCATGTCCAGGTCTCGGCAAGTTCAAATGTAAATTTAATAACTGGTGTAATCCAGTTCCTTAATCAAATGGTACCTCTTTCATAGAATCCCTACAGTGCAGAAGGAGGCCACTCGGCCCATCGACTCTGCACCGACCTTTCGAAAGAGGACCCTGGTTAAAAATGTTCGAGCAAGTTTGAAAAATGTTGCATGTAGCACAGTAGCACAGTGGGTAGCACTGTTGCTTCACAGCTCCAGAGTCCCGGGTTCGATCTCTGGCTTGGGTTACTGTCTGTGTGGAGTCTGCACCTTCTCCCCGTGTCTGCGTGGGTTTCCTCCCACAGTCCAAAGATGTGCAGGCTAGGTGGATTGGCCATGCTAAATTGCCCTTAGTGTCCAAAAAGGTTAGGTGAGGTTACTGGGATAGGTTGGGAGCCTCAGGTTAAATGGGATGCTCTTTCCAAGGGCCCATGCAGACACGATGGGCCGAATGGCCTCCTCCTGGACTGTAAATTCTATGATTTTCTATGAGGTCTTTCCTCCTCCCTGCCTCTCTCTCCGTCTCATTCTCTAATTTACAGCCACCTGACCAGGCAGATGGCCTCAGATTAACACCTCATCTGAGAGACAGAACCGTAAGAGAGAGAGAGAACAGTAAGGTAAAGTCGCCATGGTCTCAGATAAGCCCTTTGAGGGGGAGACCTGACTGGTGGTGATTTAACCTGAGGATCACCACACCTCGGGCAAGGCGGGGCCTTCATGAACAACCTCAGCCGGTGAGGGAATTGAACCCGTGCTGCTGGCCTCACTCTGCATCACACAGCAGCCGTCCAGCCGAGTGAGCTAAACCGGCCCCCGGCATTGGCTCCTTCCGAACTGGCACTGGGACTGTCAGAGTAGATTTATGTGCTAGTGTTTCCTGGAGTGGGGCTTGAACCCTCCCCTCTGCCCACTCTCCCAGAATCAGTCCCTCTGAGCTTTAGAATTCCGAGGCTGCCCAAGTGGGACAGTTACAGGTAGCTGCCCTCGTCACACACAACGGTTTCTGTAACATGGCAGAGGGAAGAATGTAAACTGACCGAGTGTTGGAAAGAATCGTGGCGCAGTATCTGGAGAAAGTGGCGTGTTGGGTTCAGAGAGGAGATGGCGATCGGATTCTGACAGAAGCCGTCTGCCGGCCGGTGCTCGTGGTTTCGCTTCCGGGCTTGGAATTTCCTCGAATACCGGATTCTCCACGCCGATAGCCTCGCTGTAATCCAGGAAAAACAAAGGTCACTGAGTCCCCTCCCTCACTCGTTTTGGATCTGAGCTTATTTTAATCTCCCAATTAGTGCGAGGCAGGTTTGATCATTTCAAGGTCATGTTCCCAATTTCCTGCATCATTTCTCTCTTGTTTCAAAGGAGATTGTTACTGGCTAATTTTATTTTATTTTACTGGGCATCCAGGAGCATCCAGTGCTGTTGGTAAACTCGAACCACAAAGAGCAGGACAGCTAACACCAAGCTCAAATTCCTACTCTTCCTGCGATTGAGGAGCTTCCCAACAATTGGTCAACTGTGTTGATTTAACCTCCAGGCCAATGCTATTCAAAACCAGACACCCCAATGGTGGAGCGGCAAAGAGCAATGACAATAATGGCAGCAGCAAGTTGTGGTCTGGTCCTGGGGGCACTCTGCATTAACCAGAGGGCGTAGAGCTATTCTGCAGAAAGAACTCCACCACTCTTATTCCTAAAAGTTAGGAGAGTAGCCTCTCTTTCTCCCCCCCCCCCCCGCTCTTCCCCACCCCACCTGAGAGGCAGCACATCGCCACCTAAATTTACCCTGTGTAGAGTGGAGGAATGGAGTTCCTTTGAGTGTTCGAGCAACATTATAGCAGCGGGACACAGTGCAGGTCCACTCCACCAAAAAAAACTACGGTTGCTGAGGATGTGTGGTGACTGGAAGTGAAAAGCGCTTATTGTCACAGGTAGGCTTCAAATGAAGTTACTGGGAAAAGCCCCTGGTCGCCACATTCCGGCGCCTGCTCGGGGAGGCTGGTACGGGAATTGAACTGTGCTGCTGGCCTGCGATTTAAAAGCCAGCGATTTAGCCCCGTGTGCTAAACCAGCCCCCACTGTAACAACCTCCACTGTAAGTACTTCCTGGCGGACACTCTGCCTTGCATTAACTTAGGTGCTGGGACCTTGACCGTATCCTGTACAACAGGGCAAAAAGCAAAGGAGAGAGTTCCCTAAAGTTCAGAGGAAAGAAACTTGAGGATAAAAGAACATACCTATCCATTCGGACAAGCTCATGGGCTCCTGAAATGAGAGAAAAGTGAGGTAAGACTGTGAAGAATCGAAACGTGTGCTGTAGGGCAGGCACAAACAGTTAAAAATCTTATAACTTGGCATGAGTTACATTGAGTCTAGTGACCTGAAACAGGACATTTAGCCCAGCTGGCCTGTGTCGACATTGATGTTCCACTTGAGGCTTCTTCCTTCAGCCTATCATCAAAGACTTCTATTCATTGCTGCCTTATGCGTATCTTCCCCTTTTCAGGTTAAATGTCTGTTTCCGCCCGTAACTTTTTTGCCGATTATTGCCGACAGCAGCTTGCCCTGTACCACTCTGGTTGTGTCATCAGACGGTGAGGAGGAGGAGCAGCAGGAACGTTTTGTAGGATGTCAGATTACAATCGTCAGCTGCTGAAACCTCTGCTATTTCTATAGTGCTGGTGGGGACATTACCTATTAAATTACGCTGACTAGGTTCAACTTTCTCCCACAGTCGAACCACAAATGTGAGCTTTCTTAATTAGGCTGACGTTGACTGCAGTGCAGCTTTAAGAAGCTAGCAATCCAGCTTCAAGCCTGTCTCTTGCGATTATTCAGGTGGATATCAGACACAATGAACAAGAACATCCTTCCCTCAGCCAACACCAGCAGAGACAGATTAGCCACTCATTCCTGATCTAACTTGCTGCTAAATGTGGCATCTTGCTGTGTATAAAATGGACGCCCCTTTTACCGAAGTTACAGAGATGCAGCATTCCCAGCCTCGTTTATTACGTGTAAAGTGCGAGATCTGAAACACCAGGAGTCCAGGCTCCGGATGTACAATGGGACCGCTTTTTTTTTTAAGAACATAGAACATACAGTGCAGAAGGAGGCCATTCGGCCCATCGAGTCTGCACCGACCCAGTTAAGCCCTCACTTCCACCCTATCCCCATAACCCAATGACCCCCTCCTAACCTTTTTGGTCACTAAGGGCAATTTATCATGTCCAATCCATCTAACCTGCCCGTCTTTGGACTGTGGGAGGAAACCGGAGCACCCGGAGGAAACCCACACAGACACGGGGAGAACGTGCAGACTCCGCACAGACAGTGACCCAGCGGAGAATTGAACCTGGCGCTGTGAAGCCACAGTGCTATCCACTTCTGCTACCGTGCTGCCTCTCCTAGATCTCGACACACTGACACCATGGAAATTGCCCAGGAAGTTTGAACTTCCGATCGGCAATAACCCTGCTCCCTAAGGCCCTCCAAAAGAGTTTCCAACTTTAGAGTTAGTCGCAAACTTCAGCTGGTTCCCATTTATCTGGATAGTTACCCAGGGAATGTTGGACTGTTTTAAAAAAAACCTAGTCTAACTCCTGATTTATCCCCACCCCTCCCAACTTGATCTGACTAGCCCCCCCCACACCCTGACTACCCCCGACCCTCTGCACCGCCACCGACCTGCGATGATCCAACCCCACCACCTGACACCCCCGACTACCCGATTTCCCCCCCGAACCCGACCACCACTCCAGCCCGCTCTACCCCCTTACCCACTTAACCTTCCACACCCTTCACCCTTATCCACTCTACCCCCTCACCCGCTCTACCCCCTTACCCACTTAACCTTCCACACCCTTCACCCTTACCCACTCTACCCACTTACCCACCCTACGCCCTTAACCTTCCACATTCTACCCTGTAACCCACTTAACCTTCCACACTCTTTACCCTTACCCACCCTAGCCCCTTGCCCACTTAACCTTCCACACCCTTCACCCTTACCCACTCTACCCACTTAACCTTCCACACCCTTCACCCTTACCCACTCTACCCACTTAACCTTCCACACCCTTCACCCTTATCCCCCTTACCCACTCTACCCCCCTCACCCACTCTACCCCCTCACCCACTCTACCCCCTCACCCACTCTACCCCCTCACCCACTCTACCCCCTCACCCACTCTACCCCCTCACCCACTCTACCCCCTCACCCACTCTACCCCCTCACCCACTCTACCCCCTCACCCACCCTTCCCCTTTTTCAAGGAAACTTTAAATGTCCCGAGATTTCCTCATGACACTGGATCATTGGGAGAAGACGAGCCACTCCCCCCATGAACAGTGCTGACTGCCGTAGAGAGTTTAAATGTCTCAAACACTTACAAGAATACGGCGGTTGGGGCTGTAAAAAGGGGCGGTGGCTCGTCCTCCCCCGATGATCCAGCACCTACGAAGAAGCAGCAAGCCAGTTCAGTTCCGCTCTGCATTTCTGGAAAAGCCGGGAATCAGGGGTTCTAGCGGGAAATGTGATGCACTCGCGTGTCGCAGAAAAGCAGAGTGCCAACCCAACGGTGCTCGCCACTCCCTGGAAGATTTTGGTTTGAGATGAATGCACATCTCTTGGTTTGATTAAATTTGGAGACGTCCATTACTGTAAACAGGAGAGCCCTTCGAGTTTGATGTCACTCAACCTCATTTTCAGAAGTATCTGGTGTTAAAGTCGACTTTCCTGTCACTCGGGCACCAGAAATAGAAGCAGATAACCTGTTGCTACACAGTGGCATCAGTGCAGAAAAATGGTCACTAATTTCTGCTCAACTTCAGGGGATGCAATGGCATAGTGGTATTATCACTGTACTCGCAATCCAGAGACCCAGGGTAATCCACTGGTGACTTGCGTTCGAATCCTACGAGAGCAGTGTGATGATTTGCACAAAGCAATTCTGTACAGTTATACACAACCTCCGACCAGCAGGTGACAGTGTAAGTCTACCATGCGGCTCTGTGCCTCGAGGTAGTTGGGAGTGAAGTATTCACCTCGCCCTAAGTATCAACATCTGCCCAGAGTGGTGCACTTTTCTAAAAGGTTGCTATTAACTTCTATTCTCAGTGTTAACCCTGTGATTTGCGGAGCCGCTGAACCCACGTGGCGGTTAATTCACTCACTTCTCCGGGTGGCTGCACCTTCTCTCTGTTTGTAAATCAGCAGCATAATCAAGGGCAGGGACAAGATGCCGATCACACATCCCATAGTGGCCAGAGCAACAGCTGTGACTGGGGAAACAATCCAAAAAGGAAGGGTTAATCAATGTATCAATGTGGATTACACCATAGTCACACATACAGCCATTGAAGTGAGGAGTAAAAACATCTGAAGCATGATCAATAGATACCACAGCACCGAGGGGGACCATTCGGCCCATTGTGTCTGTAGTAGAGCTATCCAGTTGGCCAGTTTTGGGGGCTTGACAGTGTAGATGCTGAGAGACGGTTTCCCCTCGTGGGGGTATCTGAAACACAGTTTAAAAATAAGGGGTCTCCCAATTAAGATTGAGATGAGGAGAAGTATCTTCTTAAGTGTCATCAGTCTGTGGAGTTCTCTTCCAGAGAGAGAAGTCAAGGCTGGGTAACTGAATATATGTATTCAAGGCTGAGTTAGACAGATACTTGATCTATTAGGTATGCAGCATTAATGATGTGGAATAGATAATTGTGGTTTACAGGTACGGCATTGAGTAATATCTTGTTTCATCGAGGCTACCTGTCATGAATTTTTGTTTCCAGTGCCGACTTTTTTAGTTTTGTTGAGTCATTCTGAAGAGTTCCAATATGCATGGTGGCAAAGTGCCCAGGTTCAGTTTCAACCTCTGGTCACTGTCTGTGCGGAGTCTGCACATTCTCCCCGTGTCTGCGTGGGTTTCCTCCGGGTGCTCCGGTTTCCTCCCACAGTCCAAAGATGGTGGATTGGCCACAAAAAATTGCTCCCTAGTGTCCCAAAGGTTAGGTGGGGTTACTGGGTTAGGGGGATAGGGTGGAGTCGTTGGGTGCTCTTTCCAAGGGTCGGTGCAGACTCGATGGGCCGAATGGCCTCCTTCTGCACTGTAAATTCTCTGTTTCTATGATATGATTCTAATTGCTTAACTGTTAATTGAAAAGCTATTTGCTGTGATCATGTTTTGTCTTAGAATAAAGTTTGTCTTAATATAAAAGATACCAATTGGTCAGTGGTATCACCCTGAGTGAAGTGTCCTTTCCCAACGGTTTTACAAATTAAAACAAAAATGCCTGGGGTTCTTGTCCGATGTCCTAACAATTGGGGGTCTGATCCGGGATCTTAACAAGTTACAAAGTAAGGTCTGAAAATGCACGCGTATAGAAATCTTCCTCGTAATTGTGGCATTTTGTGGAGAATACTTAAATCAGAGAATATGCCCTCATGTGCGCAATGAAGCAGAGGTTTCCCACTTGATGTGACGCTGTTGTAATCTCGGCCCCGTGCGCTGGGTTCGGGAGATCAGCTGACAGTCCCTCGGCTGCCAACAGGTCGCTTTGTCAGATGACGGAGTCTGTGTCTGTGCTAAAGATGATGGTAGCTTTGGCGCTCCTGGTGTACGCCTGGAGCGAAATTGTGGCTCACTGTTCTCCTCAGAACAGAGAAGGTTAAGAGGAAATTGTATAGAGGGGTTTAAAACCGTTCAGCGGCAGTCAATAAAGAGAAACTGCTTTCACTATCCGCAGGGTCCACAACCAGAGGGAACGGATTTCAAAACCAAGTGTGACAGGTTAAAACACTTCCTTATGCAGCAAGTGGTTAGGATTTGGAATACATTACCGGATTAGATGTTCAGCACCGTTCAATATTAGCTTTCAAGGGGATTTGGATGGAAACGTGAAAGAGAAAGAAATCCCAGGAATATAGTGGGGGGGGATGAGGGATTAGAACGAACTAGATTGCTCTTCAAAAGAGCTGGCACAGACTGGATGAAGGACCACCTATGATCCAATTGTGGGCGCATGCAACCAACCCAGCATGGTCTTAGTGGACGGTTCGATGGAGTTGATGGAGAGGGAGAGCTGGTTGCCGCCAATGTCTGTGTAGCTGCTTGCCCGATGTCAGCAGCTGCCATTACTCAGGGGCAGCACAGGCGTGAGGAAGAGGAGGGATCAATCAAGGATCCTGGAGAGTGTAGCACCGTCAATATGGCGCGAGGCAGGTTGAGGTAATGTCAATTGAAGGCTTTATTAAGCAGAACTTTATCCCCAGCAGCGTGGTTACAGAATGCAGCTGCTGAGGGAAATGGAGGGAAAAGCTGGGTTCTTATACCGGCATTTCTGGGTGGAGTCCAGTAGGTGGCAGATCCTATCAGGACCTGGCATCCCTCCACCAATAGCCTGTCGACACGCGGTGTACCGTATTACCCCTAATACATACCACCACAGAGAGCAACGGTGCAGGGACAGGAAGAGGAGCCGCTGCAGGAGATGCTCGGACGGGGACAAGCGGAACGAGCTAAGTAAGGGCAATTCGCAGCAGAAGAGGAACAGTCAGGTGGTCAACCCCATTCGAAGACTACAGAGAGGTTCAGAAGGAATAGTGCATCACAAAATAAATTAGGAGAGTAAATATCTTACCTTCTGTGTCTGATTCTGGACTTGCATCGTGAAAAGTACACTTTTGATTGGAGGCGCGAGTTCCATTACCTGTGTTTTTTTTTTTAAAAAGAACATTGCAGCAATTCAGCGTCTGAAATAGGCATTGATCCCTTAAAAATACACACGAGGTAATTCCAAACGAGGTAGGCCATTTAACACATCCAGCTTCTGTCTTCTAACCTTCTACCTGACTGACTCTCAAATAATTCCAGATATTTTGCCTCCACTCCCCTTATTGGCAAAACATCCAGGTACTGATGATGCTTTGTGCAAAAAACTTACTTCCCAATAACGAAGTTTTCCCCTTTTGCCAGTTCAAAGGAGGCAAAGAATGTGCATTTATATGGCGCCTTTCATGGCCCCAATCTCCCAAACACAATTTATTTTTCAAGAGTTGGCACTGACACTTTTGAAATCAAATTTTGCACAGCCAGATCCCAAAACAGCAATGTAGTAAATAACCAGGTAATCGATTCCAGTGTTGCTGGTTGAGGGATAAATGTGGGCTAAGAAATGGGGGGGGATGGGGTGAGTAACATTTACACCTGTGTACTCTTCACACCTGTGTACCTTTCACACCTGTGTACTCTTTTTGTCTTGCGATTGAGTAACTTAAAATAGCTTTCTGTTTCCTTCGGTCTCCCTTGCACCTTCATGAAACCCTGAAGGCTGAAGTGTCTTGAGTGCCTCTAGTCTTTTGCCCCATCTCCGAGCACCAACAGAGATCAGCCTGCAAGTGTGCACTCCGTCAGGGTGGAAAGAATGCCGCAGAAACTGGGATTGTCCCCTTGGGAGCGGAGAGAGCTCGGCGGTCATGGAGGAGATGGTTGGGACTCTGAGCAAACATAGTCTTTCGCTTTCTGGTAGAAGAGGATTCCTCCTCTTCGCCAACACAGAAGCTAGTTTGACCTGTCGTGTCCCCAAGACCAATGGCTTTTATTCCAGGTACACTGTTTGGGGAGCACGGTGATTGTGTCAGAAGTATGAGGTCTCGCCCTGAATCGTACTGACAGCTATATTGTGCTAAATCCACCTTCAGGTGCTGAATTGTATTGAGGAATGAAAGGTGATAACTCTAGAGCCACATCTAGATTTGTTGATGTATAAATGGGACATTTACAGCAGGGTACCTCCGATACCATTAGCCCTATTTAGCTTAACACCTTCAATCATTGACAGATTTTTGATTCAGTTCAGGGGAACGCTTGGCCGTGTGAAATGTGCCACTTTGCAAAGTGACAAGGGAGGTTACCCAGTCCAACCACAGTAGTTGCTGTTGACTCACCAACCCCTTTAACTAAGCACTTGGTCACCTGCCCTGATAAATCTCCTCAAGTGGCTTGGTGTCAAATTTTCATAGATTATTATAGATTATCATAGAATTTACAGTGCAGAAGGAGGCCATTCGGCCCATCGAGTCTGCGCCGGCTCTTGGAAAGAGCACCCTACCCAAGGTCAACACCTCCACCCTATCCCCATAACCCAGTAACCCCACCCAACACTAAGGGCAATTTTGGACACTAAAGGCAATTTATCACGGCCAATCCACCTAACCTGCACATCTTTGGACTGTGGGAGGAAACCGGAGCACCCGGAGGAAACCCACGCACACACTGGGAGGATGTGCAGACTCCGCACAGACAGTGACCCAAGCTGGAATTGAACCTGGGACCCTGGAACTGTGAAGCAATTGTGCTATCCACAATGCTACCGTGCTGCCCTAATGTTGAAGAAGCACTTTGGGACATTTCACTAGGGTGAACGGGCTATAGAAGGGGAAATAGTAGCCTCGTGATAATGTCACTGGACTAGTGATTCAGAGGCCCGAGGCTAATGCTCTGGGGGACACGGGTTCCAATCCCACCACGGAAGCTAGTGGAATTTAAATTCAATTAAAGAACCTGGACTAAAAAATTAGGCTCCGCAATGGTGACCAGGAATTTATCATCGATTGTCGCAAAATCCCATCTGGTTCACCAATGTCCTTTTAAGGAAGGAACTCTCCTCCTTACCTGGTCTGGTCTAACTGGAGGAGGCAGGGTGGCACAGCGGTTAGCACTGCTGCCTCACATCGCCAGGGATCCGGGTTCAATTCCACCCTCGAGTGACTGACTGTGTGGAGTTTGCACGTTCTCCCCGTGTGTGCGTGGGTTTCCTCCGGGTGCTCCGGTTTCCTCCCACAGTCCAAAGATGTGCAGATTAGGTGGATTGGCCATGTTAAATTGCCCCTTGGTGTCGAAAAGGTTAGGTGGGGTTACTGGGATGGAGCGGAGGTGTGGGCCTCGGTGTAGGGGGCTCTTTCGGAGGGTTGGTGCAAACCCGATGGGCCGAATGGTCTCCTTCTGAACTGCAGGGATCCTATGGTTACATGAGACCCACAGAAATGTGGTTGACTCCGAACTGCCCCTAGCACACCACTGAGTTTAAGGGAAATTAGGGATGGGCAATAAATGCTGGCCTTGCCAACAACCCTCACATTTCGTAAGAAAATAAATTACATTTTTTTTCTGTTCTTGCACAGAGAGCATCGGGCCTCGTCCCCATTGCTGTCCAAGGTGAGGCACCCAAAGTGCTTTAAACTAATGACGTACTTTTGAAGTGTAATCACTGCTGAGACATAACAAACACTGCATGCACAGAAAGATCCCACAAGCAGCTTATGACACGAATGGCCAGGCCCACCTGTTTTTCGTTGTTGATCTTGGTTGAGGGACAAATATTGGGCAGGGCCCCAGTGAGAACTCTGATCAATGGGTCGGTCTACAGAACAACCCGAGGGGAACAAAATAGTTGTCTACAGAAACCTACCAGCGATGACCTTGAGCTCCATGGTTCCGTGCACCGTCAGCTCGACTTTTGGGTGGTGTTTGTTCTCCTGCGATCTGTGCAGCTCGTGTACAACACAGCAGTAAACCCCCTGGTCGCCTGGCACCAGGTTTGTCACTGTGACCCAGAACACGCCCTTGTGATCCGAGCTCATGTAGACCCCTTGGCCTTTGTACTGATTGTGGGTCTCCCATTTGACTGAGGTGTTACGGATATGCATCTTCTCTGCGCACGTGGCGTTCTTGCCGTGGCTGAAGTACCATAACTTGGCCAATCGGTCGTGCCCGTCCTTTAGGTGTCCGGAGAGACTGCACTTAAGGGTGACATTTAGTCCTTCTGGGCATGTGTAGACCACATGATCGCTCGATACCTTCAGCACAGTAGCCTGATCTGCAGAGGGAGAGAACATGCTTAAAATTCAGGACAAAGAAAGACGATTGTGATTTGAGCGTCGGTGCGGCACGCTGGTGCTCCAAACGCAATACGTCATGGACTTACTTCGTGACACAATTTGTGGGGAACTGCCAATCTCACCTGTGCCTTGCCGGCGAGAGAAGAAAGACTTGCATTTACATAGCGACTTTCACAACCCCAGGATGTCCCAAAACAGTGCAGCCACTGAAGTACTGTTGAAGTGTCGTCACTGATGTAGGAAAGTTGGCGGCCAATTTGCACACCCCTAGCGCCCACTAACAGCAATGTCCTAATCACCAAATCATCGCTGCTAGCGATGTTGATTGAAGGACAAATGTTGACCCCAAAAAATAATGGCTAATTGCCCTATTCCTCTTCGGTATGGCGCCTTGGGATCTTTCTGTCACTTCAGGCGACAGACAGGGCCTTACTTGACTCATTCGAAAGGCAGCCCTTCCAACAATGCGACACGGCCTCGGTACTGCACCAGAAATGTCAGCTGCGATTATTGTCATCAAGTCTCTAGGGAGCGGCACTTGAACCCATGACCTTCTGACTCAGAGGTGAGAAACAATGAGCAGAGAGCGGTGGAATGAAAGATCAGTGCAGGCTGGCTGGATAATAGGGCATCTATGAGTGAGGTCTGAGATCTAGCCCTTTCATCCATGGCCAATCTCTGTTCCTTGTGACAATGCACCACTCCCTCAGGATTAGACAAATAGATTTTGTGTAACATTCATTGAAATGCGGTCCCCTTTAATTTTTTCATCCCGTTCCGACTGCACTCCTGGCTGGCAAATCCCACACTCGAAGCTTCATCCTGCTTTATTTAAACGCTTCCATTTATACGCCATCCACAATTTCAAGACGTGCCAAAATGTTTTGCCACCAATTACATACTTTGGATGTGTAACGGTAAAGTCGCCACAGTCCCAGATGACCGTAGGCTGCTTTTCCCTTTGAGGGGGGGAGCTGGCCGGTGGTGATTTAACCTGAGGGTCACCACACCTCAGGCGAGGGGCAGGGTTGAGAAGGCGGGACCTTCGTAAATAACCTCAGCCGGCACGGGAATTGAACCTTCTGGCCTTGTTCTACATCACAAACCAGCTTTCTAGTCCACTGACCTATACCGGCCCCAGCTTTGGATGTATTGTTACCATTTAAAGGAAGGTAAGATTCCACAAACAGCAGTGATTGTGACGTTGGGACAAGATCTCGCGAATAGCTTCCCCACTCTTTTTCCAAAGTAGTCCCAATGACGAGAGGGTTCCACCAATAAAGACAAGTTTACTCCTCAATTTCTTTGTCTTCAAAACCTTTTTTGCAACTTATGTGCCCCACCCTGGGGCGACGGGTGCATTGAGCTTTCTGAAAAGCACCTTGAAAGCATTTAAACAAGAACAGAAAATGCTGGACCATCTCAGCAGGTCTGACAGCGTCTGTGGCGAAAGGACAGAGCTAACGTTTCGAGTCTGGATGACTCTATATCAGAGCTGGAGAGAAGTGGATTTAGGGTGATATTTATACTGCTGTGGGGAGGGGGGGGGGGGGAGGGCCAGTGATAGCTGGAGGCTGGAGAGAGATTGACAAAGATGTCGTCGACCAAAAGACAAAGGGAATGTAAATGGTGGGTGCTTGATCCCGGGAGAATCCTGCACAGACCTATTTTAAGTTATTGGGCAGCACGGTAGCATTGTGGATAGCACAATTGCTTCACAGTTCCAGGGTCCCAGGTTCGATTCCCGGCTGGATCACTGTCTGTGCAGAGTCTGCACATCCTCCCCGTGTGTGCGTGGGTTTCCTCCGGGTGCTCCGGTTTCCTCCCACAGTCCAAAGATGTGTAGGTCAGGTGGATTGGCCATGATAAATTGCCCTTAGTGTTGGGTGGGGTTACTGGGGATAGGATGGAGGTGTTGACCTTGGGTAGGGTGCTCTTTCCAAGAGCCGGTGCAGACCCGATGGGCCGAATGGCCTCCTTCTGCACTGTAAATTCTATGATAAGTGAGGCTAACTGCTCGCTTAAATATGCAACTCAGTGAGGATGAGATCCATATTGCGACGTCCCGCGTAATCGTGTTAGATCTCGCGAAAGGTTTAACGGTCTCAGCGCGTCCCGAGTTGGGTGCAACCAGGGCGTGGTTTCAGGCAAGAAACAGATCATCATTGAGCTGTGTCCCCCATCTCAATCCTCCGAAATGGCGATTCTGCCATCTGTTACTAATTGCCTCCCTTAAATCGACCTTTGATTTTTTTTTCTTTCCCTCTAACGTAACACGCACAGACCTAGATTGCACAAAGCACTGTGCTACCGTGCCACCCTAATAAACAGGAATGAAACATATTACCCAGCTCATCTTTTCCTGGCAGTCTTGACTGGACGAGGAATGTTGGCAACTTAAGTTGGTTTTAAATCTGCCAAGTGTTTGGAGATCTCTCCTCTGGGAAGATAAGCTGCAGGAGGCCATTCGGCCTCGGGAGCTGGTCTGTCCCTCGCCCCCTTTTACCTGACGGTCCATACCCCTCGATACTCTAGCTGAACAGAAATCTACTGATCTCCGACCTGAGACCTCCAGTCAGCCCTCAGCATTTCGAAGGAGAATGTCCTGGATTTCCGCCACTCTGAAATGGCATTCGCAATTTCCCTCCTAGAGAGCCAACTCTAATTTAGCAATAAAGCCCTTTTGTCCTTGATCTTCCCCACCAGAGGAAATTATTTCCATAGCAACTCTGTCAAATCCTTTTCAATATCCGGTCAGATTATGTGATGCAATTGTTTGTGCGTCTTTGGTGCTTATTTGAAAGATCAACGTGGGCTGCGCATGTGAATGAAAAAAAATGAATATGAAATGAAAATCACATTGTCACAAGTAGTTGTCAAATGAAGTTACTGTGAAAAGCCCCTAGTCGCCACATTCCGGCGCCTGTTCGGGGAGGCTGGTGCAGGAATTGAACCGTGCTGCTGGCCTGCCTTGGTCTGCTTTCAAAACCAGCTGTTTAGCCCTGTGTTAAACCAGCCGCTTGCTAAATTTTGATGAAATTAGGGAAAATAACAAGGATTGCACATGCCTCAGGAGAGATGGAGGGCGAAGTTCTCTGGAAACGGAGCGATGTCCGCCGACTGGCGCCCAAAACGGCGCAAATCAGACGGGCATCGCGCCGCCCCCAGAGGTGCGGAATGCTCCGCATCTTTGGGGGCCGAGCCCCAACCTTAAGGGGCTAGGTCGGCGCTGGACGAATTTACGCCCCGCCAGCTGGCGGAATAGGCCTTTGGTGCCCCGCCAGCTGGAGCGGAAATGACATCTCCGGGCGGCGCATGCGCAGGAGCGTCAGCGGCCGCTGACAGCTTCCCACGCATGCGCAGTGGAGGGAGTCTCTTCTGCTTCCGTCATGGTGGAGACCGTGGCGGAGGCGGAAGGGAAAGAGTGCCCCCACGGCACAGGCCCGCCCGCGGATCGGTGAGCCCCGATCGCGGGCCAGGCCACCGTGGGGGCACCCCCGGGCCAGATCGCCCCGCGCCCCTCCCGGAGCCCGCCCGCGCCGCCTTGTCCCGCCGGTAAGGTAGGTGGTTTAATTTACGCCGGCGGGATAGGCATTTTAGCGGCGGGACATTGGCCCATCCAGGCCGGAGAATCGTGCGGGGGACCCGCCAACCGGCGCGGCGCAATTCCCGCTCCCACCGAATATCCGGTGCCGTAGACTTCGGCAACAGGCGGGGGTGGGATTCACGCCAGCCCCCGGCGATTCTCCGACCCGGCGGGGGGTCGGAGAATTTCGCCCGGAGGCTAAGGGAGTAAACCCTGACCGAACATTTGGAGTGGATCCCAAAGGCAGGATCGTGCCTAACTCGCCCATCTCTCCAGGCACTCCTACATCCAGGCCAGTGCCAAGCGTAGTGCTGTCCATTCCTTTGTAACGCACTGGGGAGGTCAAGAGGGTGGGGGGGGGGGGAGATGGGGCCTAATGTTTGGACAGCTCGGGTTCTCCATAAACCGCACCCGAGCGACAACACTCCAGTTTCACTAAGCGCTACGGCACACGCCATTGGGTCATGAGCCAGATGGTGGCCAGAGAAACCGCTGAGACAGTTCACGACTTAACAAGCAGCGACTGTTAGCTCACGCAACAATCGGATGAATGATCTGTTTTCATGATGTTGGCTCAGGAAGGAATGTGGAGCTGCACATGTTCTTTGAACCTAATGTCTTGAATCCACAAGAACAGACAGATAGGGGCCAGGATACAACTGGTCGTCCCTCGCACCTGCACTGCGGTGCCAAGTTAGATTATGTCCCAGGGTTGAACTCTAGTGCGGCTGCAGTGGCGCAATCGGTTAGTGCGCGGTACTTATACAGGATTGAACTCTAACCCACAACATTTTAATTAAGATGACAACGGAATCCCATACATAGAGGGATAAGATTACATTTTACGTGATGACATTAAATTGTTCTGCAAGGTGATGTCACAAAGGGAGATGGCGAGTCATCATCCTTCGAGAGAGGGGCGTGATTCACTGGTCTCCCAGCTTCACGGCAGCGGGAGGTGGCGCACCATTCACTGGCAGGATTCTCTGCCCCCATCGCTGTCAATGGGATTTCCCATTGAAGCCGCCCCAAGCCGTGGCAAACCGATGGATGGGGAGCACTGCTGGCTGGCTGGGTCAAACGGCCAGAGAATCCCGGCCAAGATGTCCAAACTCATACACGTAAGTCAGATGAATGTCTGAACATTAATATGACTATTGAACAACCATAAGCAGCAGTTTGTTTTAAGTAGTTTGGGATTGTAGAAACCCTGGTCTAAAATTGTGACCCAGAGAGATAGAGAGACCAACGCACAGTGTGTGTGTGTAGATGCAAAAGCATTGACCAGATAGATTTAGGCTGGGAATATCTGGCTGTTCGTTGGCAGGGGGATTGCCTGGTCCTACCGGCAGTGCACCCCCAACGCCGGGCTTCCCAGCGGCATGGGGGGGCTTCAATGGGTATTCCCATTTACAGAGACGGGAGCAGAGAATCGTGCTGCTGAGAAGCAGGCGATTGGGGGAATGGGAGAATCCCGCCCTTACTGAAAGATGCATCCTGGGCTGAGATCAGAAGAGTAGAAAAGGGCAGACAACAGGGCCACAGTTATACTGCACACTGTGAGTCACACACTGCCCACCGAGAGAGAGAAGTTGGCACATTATGCGTCAACCCCACTTCACCGTTGGCCAACTGTATGTGATCGAATGGTGCAGATGACTGTAATATTGTTCAACAATGCTCCAGCGAAGCTTTGCTAGGACATTTCATTATTTTGGAGGCGCGACGTAAATGCAAGTTGTTGAAACTGTCCTTAACATTTGCACAGCGTACTTTCAATATCAATGATGCTTTCAGAAAAGGAAGGCTTCACTATTAACATTACGATGTTGGTTCCTGCTCCTTGAATTCATTTTCCTGGTCAGCAATGCGGTCATTCCAAAGGGCGAAGCTACCAGTCTGAGCTCTGCATCAACAGATTTTTGAACATATTCTTTCTCCACAATGGTTACAATGCCTGCAGTTATATGGTCAGTGCAATAATTCATATCAGTCAGTTGTATAAAAGGAGCACGTTTCCGAAATCTCGATCTGGAAACCGCAATTTGCCTCTGCTCAATATCGGTCTTTGTGTCTGAATCTCCGAGCCAAACACATGGCCAAAGCCTGACCTTAATCAGCTCCTCTCGAATGCTTGGCCATTCATAACCAGCTCAATATTCAGGGTTCATTGAGAGCTGGAGCACTTGTGTCCTGTTTCCACTTGTTATAATTTGTACCATAGAACAGGATAAAATCCAGTACCAAAATCTCTGCCTCTGCCCTCGGCTCATTTGCCACTGTCACCCTCATCCATCCCTTTCGCAACCTCTGGCAACTTCAGCACACTCCGGGACCAGACCCCCATATTCCAAGATCCGTGAATTTGAGCTCATCCAAAACTCTGCCAGCTTCAGGCACGCACGGTAGCACAAGTGGATGGCACTGCGGCTTCACAGCGCCAGGGTCCCAGGTTTGATTCCCCGCTGGGTCACTGTCTGTGCGGAGTCGGCACGTTCTCCCTGTGACTGCGTGGGTTTCCTCCGGGTGCTCCGGTTTCCTCCCACAGTCCAAAGACGTGCAGGTTAGGTGGATTGGCCGTGCTAAATTGCCCTTAGTGTCGAAAAAGGTTAGGAGGCGTAATTGGGTTACGGGGATAGGGTGGAAGTGAAGGCTTAAGTGGGTCGGTGCAGACTCGATGAGCCAAAAGGCCTCCTTCTGCACTGTATGTTGTATGTTCCTATGTACAACCTGTAGTGATATGCATCACTGTACATACACAAGGGGTTAAGGTAAATACACTACAACTAAGTAACCACTAGAGGGAGCATCAGAGATGTACATATACAGAGGCAAACAGGAAGTCGGACTCTTCACCGGAACGGCAGCTGGTGAGCAGGACACAGGCAGGCAGCTCAGATGTAACATAGTATAAACGCTGGAGAGAGAACGAACTCATAGAAATAAAGCATCTACTTCAACTGTAAGACTACGAGCTTTATTCAGACACAAGGAATAATACATGGTACCAGGTGACTTCAGAACGCTTACTAGAAAGGTTACACAAGATGCAGAAAAAGCAAGATCGAAAGCAGAAGAAAACCCGTACGTGGGGAGACGTCGCTGAGTCGATGAAACTCGTTGGAACTCCACCGCAGCTAAAAACAACTGGTAATTTTTTATTCAGACACAAGGAATAATACACAAACTAGCTGGCAACAAGTCACATTCACCCATCACTGCTTTGCCCACATATCCCAAACGACTCCCAGTCCAGAAATGCCTCCATTTTAAAGTTTTCAAGCTGGGTGGCCTTGCCCTGTCTATTGCCCGTAATCCACTCCAGCCCTACAACCCTCCGAGATCTCTGCACTATTCCAATGCTGACCTCCTGCACGGCCCCCCTCCCATTGTAACAGCGCCACCATTGGCGACCATGCCTTCATCATGGGCTGGCCCCCGAGATCTGCAATTCCCCCTCTAAATCTTGCACTCTTCCTTTACGAACTCCTTAAAACCTAACTCTCTTCTCCAAATATTTGGTCGCCTTGCTGTAGGAAAGATGTTATTAAAGTGGAGCGAGGGCAGAAGAGATTTATAAGGATGTTGCCAGGACTCAAGGGACTGAGTTATGGGGAGAGATAGACAGATTGGGACTTTTGTTTTTTCTTTGGAGCGCAGGAGGCGGAGGGGTGATGATCTGAGAGAGGTGTCTCAGATCATGAGAAGTATGGATAGGGTGAATGCGCTCAGTCTTTTTTCCCAGTGTTGGGGAATCGAGAACTAGAGGGCAGAGGTTTAAGTAAAGAGAGGAAAGAATTCATGGGAAACTGAGGAGCAACTTCCTTACACAGAGGGTGGTGCGTATGTGGAATGAGCTGCCGGAGGAAGTGGTTGAGGCAGGGGGATTGACAACATTTAAGAGGCGTTAGGACAAATACATGGATCGGAAATGTTTTGCGGGACATGGGCCAAATGCAGGCAAATGGGGTTAGCTTAGATGGGCTTTTTGGTTGGCATTAACCAGCTTGGGCCGAAGGGCCCATTTCCATGCCGTAGATTCTATGAAATATCTGCTTATGTAAGACCATAAGCTATAGAAGCAGAAGTAGCCATTCTTCCCATCGAGTCTGCTCCGCCATTCACTGACATCATATCTGATCTGATAATCCTCAATCCACTTTCCCGCCTTAACCCCATAACCCTCGATTCCCTCAGATTAAAATTCTGTCTCGGCCTTGAACATACTGAACGGCCCAGCCTCTACAGCTCTCTGCGGGAAAGAATTCCACAGATTCGCTATCCTCTGAGAGAAGAAATTCACCCTCATCTCTGTCTGAAATGGGCGATCCCCTCACTCTGAGATTGTGCCCTCTGGTCCCAGACTCTCCCACAAGGGGAAACAACCTCTCAGCATCGACCCTGTCAAACCCCCTGAGAATCCGATATGTCTCAATAAGGTCGCCTCTCATTCTTCTAAACTCCAATAAGTACTGGCCCAACCTACTCAAACCTCTCCTCATAAGAAGATCCCTCCATACTCGGGATCAACCTAGTGAACCTTCTCGGGACTGCCTCCACTGCCAGTATATCTTGCCTTAGACAAGGGGACCAAAACTGTTCACAGTATTCCAGGTGTGGTCTAACTAGCGCCTTGTAAAGTTTTAGCAAGACCTCCCTATTTGTATACTCCATTCCTTTCAAATAAAGGCCATCATTCCATTTGCCTCCCCTATTACCTGCTGACTTTGCATGCTTGCTTTTTGTGATTTATGCACGAGGACCCCCAGATCCCTCTGTGCTGCAGCTTTCTGCAATCTCTCTCCATTTAAACAATATTCAGCTCCTTTATTCTTCCTACTACAGTGTGGCTTGAAGTTAAACTTTGTTGATAATAGTAGTGTGAAGCATCTTGGGAAGCTTTACGACACTGAAAGTGCTATGAAAATGCAAGTTGTTGCATTTCGAGGATCAAAATAATTGATAAAGCCTAGCGAATGATTCAGTGTCAAGCAATAATAGTGAAGTGTTTTTAATGAGTGCCGAGAGATTTGTATCGATTGTAAAAGATAATAAATCATTTATGCCATAGACACAATTAAAGCTCAGTATATTATATGTAAATCTTTAACACGTATATATTTATAGATACATTATTGCTGATATTTAGTGCTGTCTGAGAATACTTAGGACAGTGTATTTTCAAAACTTGAAAGCCACAAGTAAATTTTAAAAGTTAATGTGGCATTCCAAAGAGGAATGGTCGAAGTTGTACAGGGAAAGCATTTGAAGGCTTCAACTGGGTCAGAGACGCAACCAGCAAGAGCTTAGGCTGGGAGCATTTAAAGGAATCCCTTTTTCAGGCCCCTCAATCCAGCAGGTTCAGGGTATGTTTTCAAAACAAGGAACCTGGCTTCGCGCAGAGGTTACTGAGCAGCTGTTTTGGAAGGATCTCTGCTTTGCGCGAAATCGCTGCAAGAAGAGAGATTATTGTGAAATGCAGGGCGAGGACGGAGGGACAGGGAGGAGAAGTTATTTTAACTTCCAAAAAGCTGACAAATGATTTACATGAAATCCCTTTTGGGGAAGTAGTTGCATAAAGAGATTTATGAGAATATACTTGTCCTTCGCAATTAAAGGAAGATTCTGTATTTAGCATCTTTCACCGATTGAATGCTCAAAACTTTCACCCTGGTCAGAGGAAGAGGTATTCCATGCCCATACACTATTAACAATCGGGCTTTTCATCTCTGCTGTTTATGAGGTCTTCCTTTGCACTGCATACTTACTTAACTACTTACTTGACTCGGTCCATTGTATCAGGAACATTGAGACAGTTCAGAATCAAGTCACCAGGTGCTTCGTAAACACAAGTCTGTCTCAACCTCACCGGAGGTTGGTTGGGGAGTGTTCTGACGTGCCTGGTTCTTTCGAGGTTGATCTCCAAGCTGCACTAGAATGGATACGCTGCAATGCCACGAGTCAGAAACACTGGCTAATCCTCGAGGTGGAGTGTCTGCAAAGATTTCTGCAGGCATGGGAAAATATGATGGTTGTCTACGGTTAAAACCTGTTGGAGGTTTCCCTGATTTGGGTGGAGGAGTGAGCACTCTGCTCGCTGCTTTGGGGTGGGGGTGGGGGGAGGTTCCTGAGATTGGCAAATACTCGTAAATCCCAGAGTTGCAACATCAGTGTTGGTGTGCATAACGCCAATCTCGAATAATCTGTGAACAATCGCTTCTCAAACGAACATACAAACATTAAAATCTGCTCCCAGTCAGGCTTAGAGGACATTCCTGCCCCCCACCCAGGTGCCTCAGCAGTCACAGGCTGCCCACAGAAGGGTGCAAAATATCAAAACAAGATATGGCGTTTTCCCTGGTGTCCTGGCCAGAATACTCCCTCAACCAACATCAGAAAACAAATTACCCGGCCGTCCTCACATCGCTGTCTGTGGGAGCTTGCTGTGTGCAAATTGACTGCTGGATTTTGCATCATTGACAACACATCAAAATTCCTTCGTTGGTCACATCTTTTGGAGTGAATCGCCTCCGTGTAAAAGGGAATTGTTTATCAGACCTTGTTTACTACTCTTTTCTCTTTGTGTTAAAGTGTTCTGGGTCTTGTACCTGGTTTCATCTCGATGTGGTGGTGGGGGAGAACCTCCTTGCACCAAAACGGATCGAGCTCCTGAAATGCCAAGTCTGAAGTAAATGGAAGTTGGCTACTTAAATGTCGCCATGTATTTTGTCAGCGTGGTGTCATGATCAGTTGGTCCGTGAACAGGCGTGACACAGAGCGGTGGGATGTGGCTTTTTGGCTGTGATTCCTCTGCACCACCGACCTCTCTGTCTGCGCCATGCAAATATGGAGATGCGCGAAAGCAGAGGGCAGGTGCTTCCCCTATGGGGACACGCGTGATTGTTTCAGTTTTAGTGCTTCCCCCAACGAGAGGAGGAAAATCAGGAGGAGAGTCGATCCTGAGTTGGCGTTTCACACGTGACGGGAGGAGATCAGTGACGGGGACCGGCTCGGTGAGGGACTCTGAGCCATCTCCGTACGACCCTCCTCAAGATTACCTCAGAAAGTAGATTGTGCGCGGATTGGTTTCAACGTGATTTTTGTTAGAATTGCATTTGAATCAGTGACGAATCAGAAGGTTTTTTTTTTCTTTAAGCTGTTACCCGTGCCTTAAAACGAAACCATCAAATGTGTAGAGCTCCCAAAATCCGAAAAAAGACAAAACACCAATCGCAAAAAAAAAGCTAATGTTTATACAGCTCCTTTCAGAATCTCAACGTCTCCCAAAACACTTCACAGACGATGATGAAGTTTGTTTTTCAAGCCTAGGCCATGACGTGAGGTGGGAGTCAGTTTGCACAAAGCAAATTCTCAGTTATCCAAGAGGATTTCAGTACGTTCTGCAAGTGCGCAGGTTGCATCGCATTCCAATGATCGATCTTTCCCAGAGTTGCTCACAGCAAGGAACTCGTCTTTCGTTCTTATCGACTCCAGGACCATCCAGGAGGCTTGGCAGCTCTGCTCAAGCACTCCACACGATTAGGTTGTTACGACTTGGACAGGCTCCTTCTGTACAGTCCCAGCAAATTCTCCATGAGCCTGACCCCTCTTTCTCTGCCATTGATCCATTCTGGATCTTGGCTTGCTCCAATTATCTGCCCCACTGAGCAGCTATATGAGAGTTTGGTGATTCCAATATAGTTAAGCCCAATGTCCAGCAGGAGATATTGACTGCTTCTTGCTTGGGAGTGTTTACACTGAGCTTCACAACCTGTAGTAAATTCTCTGTCGAGACAGAGCGAGCTGTTCTAGAAAGATGGACGGCAGCCAATTTGACAACACAAGCATATTTAAAACTCCGATTTTTGATATCTGGGGAATATCCTTCCTGTACAAGAATCCGCTCCATAACTACATGTAATAAACTCTGTTTTGCAGGTGCATCAATGACTGTATCGATGTCACTTCACCCAGAACTGGAAAACTTCACCTTTGCTTCCAATTTCCACCCTTCCCTCACCTTCGCTTAGTCCCTCTCCAACACTTCTCTTCCTTTCCCTGACTTCAGGTCTCCATTTCTGGGGATAGACTGTCCACTAGTGTCCATTACAAGCCCACTGACTTCCATAGCTGCCTTGGCCAAATCTCCTCACACCCCGTTTCCTGTAAGGACCCCAATCCATTCTCCTTTCTCCGTCTCTGCCTCATCTGTTCTCTTAACTCTACTTTCCATAATAGGACTTCCGATAATTACCCCCGCCCCCTTGCGATCGCAGGAGATGTAACAGCTGCCTCTTTACCTCTTCCCTTCTCACTGTCCAAGGCCTCAAACACCCCTTTCAGATGACGCAGTGATTTGCTTGTACTGCTGTCTTATTGTGCTTGTTGCTCACAATGTGGCCTCCTCTACACTGGGGAGACAAAACATAGATTGGATGACTGCTTTGCGTATGCATGACCCTGCGCTTGTTGTAAGACAAGAAAGTCTAGCTTTTTGAAGAGCTGCTAATTGAGATTGGAAGCTTTGCTCGCAAATGAATATTATTTTTTTAAATAAAATATATTTATTAAAGTTTAACAAAACAGTTTTTTCCTCTTACAAACAATAAACCCCCCCCCCCCCCCCCCCGCCCCCCCGTAACAAAATAACACAAAATCGCCCTGAGCAAGATATATACATGGTAAGATGATATATTTACATAGCTTTATACACTGGCTCTCGCCCATTCGTGCCAGTTTCCCCCACCCTCCATGTTATCCCCCGCTCATCCGTCCCCTCAAGCAATCTCTCGTTTTCCCCCTCCTCCCCCCCCCCCTTCCCCCCACCCCGCAGGGTTGCTGCTGCTGCTGACCGACCTTCCTCTAACGCTCCGCGAGGTAGTCTAGGAACGGTTGCCACCGCCTGTAGAACCCCTGCCTCCAGGGTGGGGGGCTTCGCCTCCTTCCACATTAGCAAAATCCTTCGCCGGGCTACCAGGGATGCAAAGGCCAGAATGCCGGCCTCTTTCGCCTCCTGCGCTCCCGGCTCGTCCACTACTACAAATATTGCTAGCCCCCAGCTTGGCTTGACCCGGACTTTCACCACCTGAGATATTGCTCCTGCCACTCCTCTCCAGAACCACTCCAGTGCCGGACATGTCCAGAACATGTGGACATGGTTCGCCGGGCTCCCTGAACATCTTCCGCATCTGTCCTCTACCCCAAAGAACCTACTCAACCTCGCCCCCATCAGGTGCGCTCTGTGGACCACCTTAAATTGTATCAGGCTGAGCCTGGCACATGAGGAGGAGGAATTAACCCTACCCAGGGCGTCAGCCCACAAACCTTCCTCGATCTCCTCCCCCAGCTCCTCCTCCCATTTACCCTTCAACTCTTCTGCTGGCGCTTCCCCCTCTTCTTTCATCTCTTGGTGTATTGCCGAAACCTTGCCCTCCCCGACCCATACACCCGAGATCACCCTGTCTTGAATTTCCTGTGTGGGAGCAGCGGGAATTCCCTGACCTGTCGCCTCACAAAAGCCCTCACCTGCATATATCTGAATGCATTTCCCGGGGATAGCTCAAACTTCTCCTCCTGTGCCCCTAGGCTCGCAAATGTCCCGTCGATGAACAGGTCCCCCATTCTTCTAATCCCCACCCGGTGCCAGCCCTGGAACCCCCCGTCCATCTTCCCCGGGACAAACCGGTGGTTACCCCTGATCGGGGACCACACAGACGCTCCCACTGCACCCCTATGCAGTCTCCACTGGCCCCAGATCCTTAACATTGCCGCCACCACCGGGTTTGTGGTGTACTTTGATGGCGAGAGCGGCAGCGGTGCTGTCACCAGCGCCCCCAAGCTCGTTCCTTTGCAGGACGCCATCTCCATCCTCTTCCATGCCGCCCCCTCTCCCTCCATAACCCACTTACGGATCATCGCCACGTTTGCTGCCCAGTAGTAGCTCCCTAGGTTTGGCAGCGCCAGCCCTCCTCGGTTCCTACTGAGTTCCAGGAACCCTCTCCTTACCCTCGGGGTTTTGTTCGCCCACGCAAACCCCATAATACTCCTACCTACTCTCTTGAAAAAGCCCTTGGTAATCACGATGGGGAGGCACTGGAACACAAACAAAAACCTCGGAAGAACCACCATTTTTACCGACTGCACTCTACCCGCCAACGAGAGCAGCAACATGTCCCATCTTTTGAAGTCCACCTCCATTTGGTCCACCAACCTCGTCAGATTCAATTTGTGTAGGGCCCCCAGCTCCTGGCTATCTGGATCCCTAAATATCGAAAACTCCCCTCCGCAAATGAATATTATTGAGCTGAATAATAATTGCTGCCCCACAACTAACACTGTTCTAAAGATTTCCGATTGAAATGAAACGTCCTTTCAGGAAATGAAATACTTTTCGAGTTCAACTAAGTAAGAACATTTGGCATGTTGCAATGTTTAATCCTTTCCACTGATGGAGAGAGAGAATACGGAACCGTCCTGGGATGGTCAGCGTGATCTTTAACCAGCTTGAGCAACACGCACCTAGTCCAGTCACTCCAATGGTTCCATTGTTCTTGAGGCATCTTTAACTGCTGTTTTGTGATGCACTGAAGTCTCTGCTTTGGAAAAGATGGGATCAGCTGCTTATCGCACAGGAACATAGAACATACAGTGCAGAAGGAGGCCATTCGGCCCAACGAGTCTGCACCGACCCACTTAAGCCCTCATTCCACCCTATCCCCGTAACCCAATAACCCCTCCTAACATTTTTTGGACACTAAGTGTAACTTAGCATGACCAATCCACCTAACCTGCACGTCTTTGGACTGTGGGAGGAAACCGGAGCACCCGGAGGAAACCCACGCAGACACGGGGAGAACGTGCAGACTCCGCACAGACAGTGACCCAGCAGGGAATCGAACCTGGGACCCTGGCGCTGTGAAGCCACAGTGCTAGCCACTTGTGCTACAGTGCTGCCCTTGCAGAACGGAATGAGAGCACGGCCGTGAATGATTTTATAACCAGCACCAATATTTGGACGATCTGTGTGACTGGAGGTGTACACTAAAGCCCAAATCATTCCCATGCTATAGAGTCATAGAACACTACTGTAGCTGAAGACGGCCATTCAGCCATTTGCCCCTGTGCTCCCTTCAAAGAACAATCCAGTTAGTCCCACAAGTCTTTGCCCAAAACCTTTCCAATCTTTCTCCTTTAAGCATTAATCCAATTCTCGTTTGAAGGTTACTACTGAATCTGCTTCACCACCATCCCACCAGCCAATGCATTCCAGATCGTAGCCACTCTCCCATTGCGCAAAATACTTTCTCCTCAAGCCACCTTTTGCACAGGAAATCGGAGGATGAGGAGGCCATTCAGATCCTCGAGCCTGCTCCACCATTCCGTGAGAACATGGCTGATCTGCCAATCAATCGCCTTAAATCTGTGTCCCCTGTTTATTGACCCGTCAATCACTAGAAAAGGTTTCTCCTCAAAATCATGAAGGGTTTAGATCGAGTAACCAAACGCCCCTACCAGATTTCACCGCGCCTCCTCTGCTGCAAGGAAAGCAACCTCAGCATTTCCAATCTGTCCACATGACTGTAATCCCTTACCCCTGGAACCATTCTGCTAAATGGCTTTTGTACCCGCCCAAGACTTTCACGTCCTTCAAAAATTGTTAGCTTCTAAGTGAGTAGAGAGAGGCGTCCAACATCTTTGTTTTCTGAGTCTGTGGGATGAGATATTGCAATTCCTTTGATTCTCTCGCTCAATGGGTAAAGAGTCCATTCTGGGCGGGATTACAGGGGCCGTTCCCGTCACTTGTGCCGGAATTGACACCATTATCTAACGGCATTGTAACGTCTCTCCGATGCTGCTCTTAGTTGCATTTCCTGCACTGAGGAGCTCCGCTTGGGAAGAGATGGCGACCCGATCTCTCCACCCCCCTGAAGTGAACCCTGGACCCCTCCCCCCCCCCCCCCCCCCCCCCCAATGCCCCAACTCGCCTGTTGTGGCATCCTCGAGCCCCCCCCCGCATCCCACCTCACATGGGCAGCAGGGCACCCCAAGGTCTGATCCCTGGTGTGGGCAAAATGCCACCTGGCACCTTGGCACTGCCAGCCTGGCACCCTGGCAGTACCCCTGCCAACCTGGAACCCTGGCAGTACCCCTGCCAACCTGGCACCCTGGCAGTACCCTTGGCACCCTGGCAGTACCCCTGCCAACCTGGCACCCTGGCAGTGCCACCTCGGCATCCTGGCAGTGTGTACAATCTATAAAATGTATTGCAGAGTGTGCCAAAGATTCCTTACAGTCTTCCCAAACTGGCGATTCCTACTATCCAGCAGGCCAAAGGGAGAGGACAGGAACAGCAAATGGGGAAATGAAACAGTAAGGGGCAGCAACGTTTCTGCACATCATTTGTTTTGTTAGCCCTAATGTTTGAGAAGAGTCAACAATGTGACAGCAGTGTGGAAAATATCTCCTCTTGTTTCCAGAAGGCAGGGCATGATTTATGAGCAGAGAAATGTACCCAGTACGATTGACTGCCAGAAGTCTGAAATGTTTGGTGTGCTTAAAACCATAAATTTCCACACAGTTTCCTAATGTGCGCAGACAGAATTCTGAAGGAGGGTGGGGAAAGTTGGAAGGATAAAGGGACATTTTCCACTTGAAGGATAATTGCCAAAGGTTTCTTGGTCATTGAGTTTAACGTTTGTGGATGTTTCAGTCAGACTAACCCCCGGAAGGTGCTCGGTGTAAGTCACTTCTTTCATCAGAGAAGGAGCCAGGCATTAAACAAAATATGATGGGCCAAACTCTATGACAGTGCGTGTGTGTGTGTGTGTGTGAAGCCAGGTTAATGACTCATGCCTTGGTTACAGAAGAATGTTTCGAGATGAGTTGGGGTGAGGCAGGGGGCGAGGATGATATTGTATTGTAAATTGAGATTGAAGTTCAATGAAGGCTAATGTTGAAAGTTCCTGTGCAGTGGTCTTTGGAGGATGTGTGTGTGGGCCGTGTATGGGGGCAGCTTGTTTCATATCATAGAATTTACAGTGCAGAAGGAGGCCATTCGGCCCATCGAGTCTGCACCGGCTCTTTGAAAGAGCACCCTACCTAAGTCCACACCTCCACCCTATCCCCATAACCCAGTAACCCCACCCAACACTAAGGGCAATTTTGGACACTAAGGGCAATTTAGCCTGGCCAATCCACCTAGCCTGCACATCTTTGGACTGTGGGAGGAAACCGGAGCCCCCGGAGGAAACCCACGCACACACGGGGAGAACGTGCAGACTCCACACAGACAGTGACCCAAGCCGGGAATCGAACCTGGGACCCTGGAGCTGTGAAGCAATTGTGCTAACCACCATGCTACCGTGCTGCCCTTTTCTGCCTACACGGAGCCTAGGTTAAGCTTTTGCTTTAATATGGCAGGCTTATTTCATTTATCACTGAATGAAAACACAAACGTTTCAGTGAAGAACTGAGGAAGGGAACACTCTTTTGCGAAAAGACTGGCCCCGATCTTCCTTTCTCAGCTTCACACAAGCGTTTGGATTCTGTATTTACTGAACTAAGTTTTCGCTATTTCTGACTCACTTTCAAAGGCCAATCTCTCCGTGCAAAGTCATTACTTAATCTGCTGAATGGCATTTAAGGACAAAAACATCAGATGGCCTTGAAATTATGTTGGGTAATGTTGACATCTGTTTTGTCAATTGGACGAATACTAATAAAACAACATGTCAGGGAATCTCGCACAGAAGCAACTTGCATTCATATAGCACCTTTAGAATCATAGAATTTACAGTGCAGGAGGAGGCCATTCGGCCCATCGAGCCTGCACCGGCCCTTGGAAAGAGCACCCTACTTAAGCCCAGCCTTCATCCTACCCCCGTAACCCCAGTAACCCCACCCTTTGGGACACTAAGGGGCAATTTAGCGTGGCCAATCCACCTAACCTGCACACCTTTGGATTTTAACATAGTCAAACTTCCCAAAACACTTCACTGGCAGACGAGATTTGATACTGGACCGAATAAGGAGGATTTTAAGGAGTGCTTTATCTGAGAGGCACTGAGTGATTTAGGGAGGGAATTCCAGAGCCCAGACAACTGAAGGTCCGGTTCTCCATTTGTGGATTCAAGTCAGCGATGAACAAAAGGCCAGAATTAAAGAACATGTGGCACACTTTTACCACAGGATTGCACAATACAACTTCAAAACCTGCTGAGTTTTATTTTTGTGTCTGCCTTTGATGTGCCTTCATCAACGCGCCTTATGTAGAGGACAACACGCAAATGCAACATTAATCCAGCTCCTCAGCACCACAGGTAATAGAGGAAGACGGGCAAGGATTTAAAAACCCCACTTGTCATTCGACTGTCACTTGGCCCAGGTCCAAAACTTCTTGCAACAGATTCCTCAAAGCGAAAAGTAGAAACAAGTGCCAGTCGGGGAATGAGACACAGGTTGAAGGTGTTCCAGGAGGTTTTTTCACATGCTTTCTTAAGGTTCATTATTCTTGGCGGGGAGGCAGGTTGAATAACCTTTTTGTTTTTAGCTATTCTGTTGCAGGTCACTGCTGTCAGCTGCCATCTTAACTCCCCAGGCTCGCACAAATGAGGGTGTTTTTCCAGATAGTTGACGAGAAGGGGAAAGAGCTTTCGTAAAATAGTTGGTGCATTGTGAGCAGGATGTTCGCTGCCCTGTGTGGGTGGGTGCGAGTGTGTGTGTGTGCGGGAGGGGGGGTCTGTCGGCCAACGGACATCCTTCACACGTTCTTGAGTGTCACTTTGTTCATAGATGCGAGCGCAAAGGGGAACAGTCAATAATTCAGAGCTCAGCATTAACAATCCATTGGAGCTGTTCCGCATTTAATCTCTGCCATTTCGGTCAGCATCTGCAGTTAGCTGCATTTGCTCATCCGGAGCTTATTTAAGGCCATTGCTTTAAAAGGGACCGGGCAATTAAGTAGCAACCACATCACTACTGTTCCCCAGAACCCACACCAGCCATCAGCAACATGAGAGAGAGGAGAAAGAAATAACTTGTATAACAGTCAACAGGTAAGTCACTGTTATATAATGTAGTAAACGCAGCAGGCACTTTTCGCACAGCAAGCTCCCACGGACCAGCGGCGTAATAATAACCGGATAATTCACTTTTAGTGAGGGATAAATACAGGCCCGAACATCAGGTAGAACTCACAAGCTATTTTTCAATATAGTGCTTGGGATTTTTCATGTCCACCTTAAGGTTCGATCTCATCTGGCAGGTGGCACCTCCAACAGTGCAGAAGACCATAGGAACAGAATTAGGCCATTCGGCCCCTCGAGTCTGCTCCGCCATTCAATCATGGCTGATATTTTCTCATCCCCATTCTCCTGCCTTCTCCCCATAACCCCCGATCCCCTTATTCATCAAGAACCTATCTATCTCTGTCTTAAAGACACTCCGTGATTTGGCCTCCACAGCCTTCTGCGGCAAAGAGTTCCACAGATTCACCACCCTCTGGCTGAAAAAATTCCTCCTCATCTCAGTTTTAAAGGATCGTCCCTTCAGTCTGAGGGCTCTGCTCCCTGGTTCCTCTCCACATCCGCTCTATCTAGGCCTCTCACTATCCTGTAAGTTTCATTAAGATTTCCCCCCCCCCTTATCCACTCCTCCCAGTACTGCAGAGGGGAATGTGTGCCTATATTTATGTTCCCAAGTTAGCACTACTGCCTCAGTGCCAGGGACCCGGGTTCAGTTCCATCCTTGGGTGACTTTGTGGAGTTTGCATTCTCCCCGTGTCTGCGTGGGTTTCCTCCGGGTGTTCCGGCCCCCTCCCACAGTCCAAAGATGTGCAGGTTAGGTGGGGTTACGGGGATGGGGTGGGGGAGAGGGCCTAGGTAGAGTGCTCTTTCAGGGGGTCGGTGCAGACCCAATGGGCCGAATGGCACTGTAGGAGTTCTATCATGACTTGAGCAGGTAACGGAACTGCACCCTCTCTGCAGTGGAACTGAAATGATTTCAGTCGGATATCGATCTCGTTCTGCCCAGCGACGATGTTGCTATTCGGCGCCATCGCTGGCAAAATGGGTGTGTGAGGTATTGTGAGCTGTGGGTGGGGTGGGTGTGGAAGGTAGAAAAGAGCATCACTGTGATCAGTGCTATTTCCAAAGCGATGAGGTGGCGATGTTATTGAACAGGGCTGCTTTCAAACGTTTGGGACCACTGGCACCCAGCAGCCGATATTTAGTTGTCTGCCTTGATTTGCAATGTGTTGTAAGACCCACGCGTGTGTGTGTGTGTGGGGGGGGGGGGGGGGGGGCGGGGGGAGACACGGACTACGGGAGAACGAGCATTTGGGGAATAGAAAGTTTCACTTGTATCCAATCAGGTTTGAGAAAACCTCATGTTCCCTTTAAATTTATATTAAGTTTAACCTTGCGTGAAGCACCCCCTTTCTTCCCAATCAACATGGGGGGGTGGGGGGGGGGGGGGGGGCCTGTGGTCAGGTGTACAGTTATTTTGATACAGATTTTGCCTGGCAACCGCAGTGATAAACACGGTGTGTTTTGTTTGGCAGCCCATTGTGAGAAAAATAAGAACACCGCAAGTTGCACAAAAAGGAAACAATTGCCGTTTGAGAACATCAGCGAGATTAAGTCGAATCTGAAATCTCCCTTCTCCGAATCGTTCAAAAAAGTCAATCAAAAGCTTCCCCCCGGTGTGTTAGTCAGTCGCGCAAGCCGCCTTCTCCACATTCCATTTCTCCCCCCTCTTACCTTGTGTAACAGTGTTGAGGATCAGGGTGACTGTCCAAGCGAGGACCCGGTAGGTTATCTTGTGCTGAATTCCCATGACCAGCTGCCACTCCCCCTGCATTCTTTCATCTGTTAACTTCCTCGCGTGTGTTTTGTGTGCAAGAGTCAGAAAGAGAAATCCTCAAGCCCTTGGCACAGCCTCAGGCCCGGTTGGGAGCAAGCCCTTGCGTTACTGACTGAACTGAAGCACTGTGCGAGGGACTGGAAACCAGCATTTGCATGAGGCGGAATTGAAATGCAGGCTTTTAATTGGCCCTTGCTCCAGTGATTGGCACAGCCACGAACAGGCAGCAGCAGAGGATTTGTTTTCTTTTTGAAGTTGGAAGATTTCAATTGCCGCCTGTACCCAGTCGATTGCTTAATCAACAACATTCACCAAGATTATGCAAATATGCATTCCAGGAGAGTAAAATGAGTTAACAGCTTCAGAAACACTGGGCAGGCTAGAAATACCCCTGAGTGCTGCTTAATGTGGTGAGGACAAGGGCCACCTACTCCGTGCAGCAAGACTGGGGTTGCCAACTTTCATTGCATATGTCCCTGGAGGTTTAATCACAGCACCTCCCGTCTCTTAAGTGCCCCTCCCAATCAAACAACCTCTTTATTTCCGTCTCTGATAATTATTAACTCGTGTTCAAAGGCAATTTTTTTTTTCAAAGCCACACAGTATGTTTCCATGCTCAGGCACTGCTTTCAACGGTTGCCAAGAGATTAATTGTCCATCGCTGGAGACTCCTGGGAAATCCTGGAGAGTTGGCAACACAGGGTGGGGCACGGGATAGCCATAGCTTCAGGCCATTTAGGCCATTTAATGTTTAATGACTTTTGTGCATTGCCCCAGCAGCAGTGAATCTCTAAAGCGGGGAAGCAACGTTTGGGGCGAATGGTCATTTGCAAGGGGTTCTTGGGGTGGGGCAGGGTGAGTGGTGTACCAACTCCTGCCCCCTTTCCTGCAGGAACATTCTTTTTTGTCAGTCATGTTTCAAAGCATTTCTGCTCCTTAAACCAAAATAATCGGTTTTCTCTGGAGGGATTGTATTAACTGTAAACCAAGGCAGTTCCTGCACATTCAGACGGAGGGTCCGGTTCCCTTCCTTGCGGAGCTGCCTCTACTTCACGGTTTCTAATTTGTCAGGTGGGAGATCGCCAGCATCGAGGATGGGCTGTTTAGCACAGGGCTAAATCGCTGGCTTTGAAAGCAGACCAAGGCAGGCCAGCAGCACGGTTCAATTCCCGTAACAGCCTCCCTGAACAGGCGCCGGAATGTGGCGACTAGGGGCTTTTCACAGTAACTTCATTTGAAGCCTACTTGTGACAATAAGCGATTTTCATTTCATTTCATGTTGCGCGGTTACCACCTTTGTTCGGACATTTTGGATTGGGATTTGATTTATTGTTACCTGTACTGAGGTACAGTGAAAAGTATTGTTCTGCGCACAGTCCAGATGGATCGTTCCATACATGAAAAAAAACATAGGGCATACATGACTACACAATGTAACTACATAGGCACAGGCAAACAGAGTGCATTACTACACAGTATAGAAGAATAGAAGATGTGTGGAGAGATCAGTTCAGTCCATAAGAGGGTCATTGATGAGGGGAGGGCGACGGATGTTGTTTACATGGACTTCCTTTTTGCGACATTTGATTGGAACATTACCCCTCCTCAGACGCGACATGGTTCGTGTTTTAGATAAATGCAAGCCAATCCGGGAAGTTCGACGCAAACATTTAGCATATGATACACTCCAGTGTGTCACCTGAAGTGTGACATGGAACAGTATATTGCTGGGCAGTATATTGAATGCACACTGTGCACTGCTCACCAATGTACACAAGGGGATCGTAACCATGTGAAACAGAATAGCCCCAAATTCTGACCATACATCACTGGGCTCCTGTCGTAATATTGAAAGACATCCTCCTCGAGTTAAAGTCATTGAAGGACAATCTGATCTCCAGTAATACTCCCACAGAAAGGTTGTTCAAGTGGGAATGTGGAACGGGAAACAGAAATGGATCATCCATGGCCTTCTCGAATGACAGCACAGGTTCAAGGGGCTGAATGGCCTATTTCTTTGCCCATTTTGTACGTTCATACATTCGTTGAAAGGGTGCAGGATAAAAATATCAATGCGTTCTGTTCAAGGTGGCAGGGTAATCTGGGACTCAGCTGATCTCTGTACCGTGCTCAGCTTTTTATTTTCGTCCTGCGTGTTGTCCCCTGAACCTGCGATGTGAACGCAAGGATGTGACTAGCTCCTGTCAGGAGGAAGTGGAAGTGAAATAGTTTCGTAATGAGATTTGCGAAATCTTGTTTGTTGTGTGGGCGAAACCCGCGCAGACACGGGGAGAATGTGCAAACTCCACACGGCAGTGACCCGGGGCCGGGATCGAACCTGGGACCTCGGCGACATGAGGCAGCAGTGCTAACCACTGCACCACTCCTGAATTATAACGAACTGCATTGAAAAAAGGCAAATCCAGAAACTCGTCTTGAATCGAAACTCACAGTAGGACAGGTGTTCAAGTTAGAAAAAAATAATCGAGCTACGAACTTTAATTTAGACTGATGAGTGTAGTCGTGGTGAGTGGAACAGACTTCCTGACGAGACACTGCATGGATGGTCCCTGGATCATCTTTCAAGCAACAGTTTTGTCATATATTTTACACTCTGCTGTGAGTTGGGTCTTCAGGGTCTTGCTAAAAGAATGACTGACATTTCTACAGCACCTTTCACAAACTCAGGGTGTCCCAGAGCAGATTACAACCAGTGGTGTAATGTTTGAATCACGATGCTCCAGTTGGGTACATCAAACCTCCGCACCTCTGCCAGCGCAGTATTGGATGGAGGAGCTGAAATGGGCCATAGATCCATTCCCATCTGCTGACAGCAATTTCCTGCACCCACCTAGATGGAGTATCCAAGATTGAAAATACCTGAGGTGGTGCAGTGGTTAGCACTGCTGCCTCACAGCGCTGAGGACCCGGGTTCGATCCCGGCCCCGGGTCTCTGTCCGTGTGGAGTTTGCACATTCTCCCCATGTCTGCCTGGGTCTCACCACCACAACTAATAGCTATGTAGGGTAGCTGGTGTTGCTAACTTTTGGTTGGTTCAATTGGCTCTGTTTTATAACCTTTGCTCTAGAGTCGCCAGGTATCTTTATGATACCGTCACGAGGTTCAAGTTTGAGTAATGATCAATAACTCAACACACCAATTAGTAAGATTCAAATCAAAACACATGTATTATACACAGTAAATCACTACTCATGCATAAACTCTACTTTCTAGGCTATTTCTATAACTAACAGGCCTATACTTAGCTTGGGACTGGCCCACCAGATCAGGGGAACAAATGGCCTTTTGTTCGGGTTCTGAGTCTGCAGGATTCAAAAGCTGGTATGGACTGGTAGCTAGGAGCGCCTATCTCGTAGCGAGCGTTAAATTAAGACTCACTTTTTTGGAGGCCGCCGGACAGTTCACTCTCAGGGGTTGCTTCACGTTGCTGAGTGACCCTGTCAAGAAGGACTATTTGAACTTGGGGGCTTTGCTTTATAGCCCCCATGGGGCTTCCCGCCTTTCGGGGCAGACCCCGCACCTGGTTTCAAGTGATTGGACTTTGTTCCAATCACTTGGTTCGATTTCTCCAATGCTGGAGCGGTTCCCTGATCGTTGGGCGGTCTTTAAGTGTCCGTTACCCTCTTTTGTGTTGGCTCCTGCTGGCGCCAAGGAGTCTGGCTTGGCCTTGTTTACCTTAAAATGTTTCGATTGTTCCCGGGGATCGTTCATTGCTATGTAGATGGCTGCTACATTACTATGCAGATGGCTGCTTCTATCGATGCTGTCTGGGTTTCTGCAGAGTCTAATACACAGTAAACTTGCACCTGCTAGTTTTTGCCTGTGTTGGCTGAATTTCCCTTCAGCCTTTGCTGTTCTCCATTTTAAGTCGGGAAGTGGCCAACTCGGGTGGCTACACTGGATTGGCCATGCTAAATTGCCCCTTAATTGGAAAATCTGAAAAAAAGATTGAAAATACCTAGAGTACGTGTCCAGTGATTGCTGATAACTTTATACTGTCTTAGATTCCAAAAGTGGAAACACACTCTGATTGTTTTCATTTGTAAGTAAGCGTGGCAAAGCTTTGAATTTTTCCTCATAATCTGGACCTATGACATTGGGGAGGCAGGAGGGGTCAGTTTCATGCCTCCCTGATACATGCCCCCAGGATCCAAGATGTCCCCCACTTTTAAGTTTGGTACCACCTACAAACTGCAGGCCATTTCCCATTCAACTTCTGGTATCGAAGTGTCCTGTTTCAGAATGTGTGTTTTGTTTATGACTGTTCCGGGAACTGCCCACATGCAGCAGCGGAGAGGGTGGGACAAATTACAACAGTGCTTAGACAGCGAGTTCCATTTTACAATATGAGCTGAACCTTCATTTCAAGGTCAAAAGCTTCAGAATATAAGTTCAGCTCAACAGGAAATGTCCTACACTTGTCAGCACGGCTGAATACAAACCTAAAAAAAATCAGAGACAGAGAGTTGAATAGAAATTCAAACACAGGCCATTTGATCCAACTACATGACCCCGTAGTCTTCAGTCCATGTGCCATATCCTCTTATTCCCCTATCCTTCAACCACACATCCAACTTTTCAGTTACAATCCCAGTTGATGGTATAACTGGATGAGAAGATCCCTGAATAGAACCCTGGCTCAAGAAACTATACCTCTTACTTTTTAATTATAAAACATGGAGGAGCAAAGTCACAGGACCGTTAATTTTAACAAGAACAAAAATCATATGTTAGTCGGGAAAAAGTTGGATTATGATACAGTGCGTCCTTACTCCCCCCCCTTTGCTTAACAATTACACAAATTTTAGGATTAACACGGATTGCAAAGTACATCTAAATCTACAATGGTCTCATTGACACATAAAGTGCCTTTTAATCACACAAGGTGACTGAGCAAATACACTCCCCACACTGAACCCCAAGTGAGTGTTTCTGAATGTCTCCTCGGGATCCCCCACCCCCGCCCCCGATTATTGTCACGTGAGAGTTTCCAAACACCACTCCCAAAAGCGCACTTTAAAATCTTCTCCCAAATGTATCCTTTCCCCTAGCGGTTTGCATTCTAAAATCCAGACCAGATTTTCCAAACGACACTTTTAAACCAAGCTTCTGCTCCACTTTTAGCGGCGAGTCCAGTCCAGAATTTTACACCAACTCCTTAGGATTTCTTTCTCTTGACTAATGTGTAAACTGTTCACAATTACTTGAAATCTCGATTCCCAGACTGTATTAAAATGGCATCACCATGATGTCTTTTCTTCTAGCAAGGCTGAGAATGATGTTCCCCCTCCAGCCTTCTGAACCAGTTGCTTCTAGCAGAGCTGTGAGAGCTGCCTTCTCTCACTACCTGTCTTCAACTACAATCACATTTGCTAAAACTTAAAAGCTTCTCTAATTTACAAGGCCCCAGTTGCAAAGCAACCACTGCTGGTTATTTATTCTTCACACGATCCCTCTCTAAGCACAATAGAATCACAATTGGAACTTAACCAACCCCCACATATACAGACACCTTCGTCCAGCATGAATTTAACTGTAGGTTAACCCTTCCAGACAAGACTTCCAGGTGCGGCGATGACCAGCTAAGTCACACGTTTCGGCAGCTCACGTTGGATTGGACTTTTGGGCTCTTAATAGGAGCCCCAACGGCAATTTAAACGGCCAAAAACACTGTGCGGTAAACCCTTCCAGACACAGAAATATTACATTAAACACACTTAAAACTGTACCTTATATCTAATGTTTGCCAAAGTAATATAAATCCCTTTGTTTTCCTAACACTTCTGAAAGATTATCTGAAATAGTATAATCTAAACTCGGGGCATTTCAGAGCTGTTATAACCCATTGCGTAAAGAGCATTGGCTTACTCTTTTCTAAAGTTCCTGCATTTAATATTTTGTCCCTCAGGGTAGACCCTGTTTCCCCAAACTGTGCGCCCCCGCTCTCCTCCCCCACCCCCCCCCCACCCCCCCCCCACCCTCCACATCCACCTCAGCCATTGGCAGCAGCCTGATTCGATCTATTCTGTCCCATCTCCTCATCTCATTAAACATCTCCACAGCGACAGCCATGATAACTGGCGGGGATGTTGAGCCAATTTGACACCGAGCCATATTAGGTCAGGTGACCAAAAGCTTGATCAAAGAAGCGGGTTTTCAGGAGCATCTTGAAAGCGGAGAGCGAGGTGGAGAGAGGCTCGGGGGAGAGGAAGCCCAGCGTTTGAGGCTGAGGTAACTGATCTAGTTTCACAGGGATGACACCGCAGCCTGGGTTATCACACTAAAGCTGTCCACCGTACCCACAAGCCTTCTAACACTTGGGCTGATATTAGAAACTCGGTCATGTTGTTTCTTTGTTCCAATACCTCATGATGTGACTCAAGTGTCAAATGTTGTTGTGATACCACAGCAGTGAGAACCTTGTGAGATTTTGCTACGTCACAGGGTGCTATACAAATTGCTTTTGCTGCAAATGGAGTATCCTGGAGTATAAAACACTTCTGCCTTCCCTGTGCTTATCCCCCTGCAGGTGCAGGCCTTCAATGTTAGGCATCCAGCACGTTACGCTGCTTTCGCACTTGCTGCAGACTCGGTTTCCTTTCTGCACTGTCCTGGCAGCCACGGAGTATGTGACTGCCAGGGGTTATTGATTTCCTTAGCCTCCACACACGCAGCCCTTTAGCAGTAATCAGTCGCATCATTTCAGAGCAGTTAGCCAAAAGTTTCTGACGCACGTTTCCCCAGCCCCACCCTTCGGGACCTCTGATAGTCAAACCTGTAGTGGGCCAGGGAGTGCACAGAATGTGTCGTCAGCTGTGAAATGAAAATGAAAGTCGCTTATTGTCACAAGCAGGCTTCAAATGAAGTTACTGTGAAAAGCCCCTAGTCGCCACATTCCGGCGCCTGTTCGGGGAGGCTGGTACGGGTGCACTGTGAAGATTTGGTGCTTTGTAAAGTTTCTCCCCGTAGATCTTTCGCGAATCCACACAGGAGGTGCCCAATGAGTGCAGTCGATGGTCACATTATTTTTTTTGTTTAAAAGTCCCTACAGACTTTTCTTGATTGTGGGAGATTGCTCCAGGACTTAATTATCCTTTGGGGGAAAAGGGTAAGGAATGCATAAAGGAAGCACGTAGGGGTGAGTACAGTTTGGGCTGTTGGTTGTAAAATATTCGAGCTCAGTCACTTTTCGCCTTGATGTATGCTTAGAAATGTTTAATTGTCCCTTCAAAATGTTATAGAGGCATACAAACCTACAAGACTGTCTTCCGTTCTGGAGGCCCACTGCTTAGCGACGTGACTAGGGTGGTGTGGCGGCACAGTGGCTAGCACTGCTGCCTCACAGTGCCAGGGATCCGGGTTCAATTCCAGCCTTGGGTGACAATCTGTGTGGAGTTTGCACCTTCTCCCCGTGTGTGCGTGGGTTTCAACCGGGTGCCTCCGGTTTCCTCCCACAGTTCAAAGATGTGCAGGGTAGCTGGATTGACCTTGCTAAATTGCAGCCTTAGTGTCCAAAAAGGTTAGGTGGGGTTACGGGGAAAGGGCGGTAATTGGGCTTAGCTTGGGTGATCTTTTGCAGGATCGGTGCAGACGCGATGGGCCAAATGGCCTCCTATACTGTACGGATTCTATGACCAATTGGGGGAGACGCTGGTATCTTGCGAGTAGTTTCTAAGCAGTAAAGCATGCTGGCTGGCAGTGACATGCCTCAAGGAGGGGTCATGTTTTTAGCATGGGTCCCAAATGGCTATGGCGCACTCTAGGTGTGGTCTGTCTGGTGCCTGGTTCAGCATTTCGTTCATTGTCGCTGTAGAGTGAAAGAAATTGTGTTTCGCAAACCCAAGCACTTGAGTGGCTGCGGAAGCTGTTCGCTGACTTTGTACACAATCGGGTTCAAGTGTGCATTACCTGGGTGTGCACAAATCTCCCTGCTGCTCCTCTCTCTCTTCTCCCCCCCCCCCCCCCCCCCCACACACATTTTCTCCCAAATTTACACCCACCAACAACAAACAATAATCAGTACCAAATATGTCAATCCCCATATCAATAACAACGATCCCATCCTCCCACCAAACCCCAAACATTAGCCCGCATGTTCACACAAATAAATAACAAAAAGGAATTGGGGATCACCCATAGTCGCCATTAACACACACAGACCCCCTCCCCCCAACCCTCTCACCCACCCGCCCCAACTAATGTTCGATGTTATCCAGTTCTTGAAAGTGCACGATGAATAATGCCCATGAATTGTAGAACCCCTCCATCCTTCCCCTCAGTTCAAACTTAACCTTCTCAAGAGTCAAGAATTCCAACAGGTCCCCCCCGCCATGCCAGGGCACAGGGTGGAGAGGCTGCCCTCCATCCGCAATTTGGAGAGTTGAAAAGCAAATTAAACTCTAAACAAATACACTTTCAGATTGGAGTACCGGAAAAGACAGACTTGGAGGTTTATCCACAAAACTCTTCAAACCTGGCAGGGCCAGTTCAGAATGCTGGCTTTTATTTATTTTTAAACTGCCTATAGAATCCTTGACTTTATAAATATGTGCACAGAGTATACAAAACAATGAAACTTCAATCCTGACATTGACGGTCACAGAATCAAAATAGATGGACAGAGTTACAGAACAGATCAGTCGTCATCTCATTTTGCTACGGGCATGGCTGGTGGGGGCCAGACTTGCTGCCATCCTTTACTGACCTTGAGTTAAGAGTCAACCACATTGCTGTGGGTCTGGAGTCACATGTAGGCCAGACCAGGTAAGGAGGCAGATTTCTTTCGTTGAAGGACATCAATGAAAGTTTTTTTTTGACATAACAATTGATGATAAGTTTCCGAGTCACCATCGCTAATTCCAGAGTTTTTAATAAACTGAATTTAAAGTCAGCCAATTGCCTTGGTGCGATTTGAACTCCCTCTCCCCAGAGCATTAGCTTGGCGTTATCATCAATGCATAATTTTGCCTGGAAATCTGGACAGACTTGTCACGAAAAGAGTTTCTTTTAGGTTTGTCTGCATATATATATAATATTTCTTGTGAGGTCGGACAACCGCTGAAATTAAAGACATAGGTTAAAAGGGGTTTGAATGATGATACAAAGACATGTAGAGGAACAGGTAGTGTTGGGGAAGCTGCAGAAGGACCTCTACAAGCTGGGAGAGTGGACCTAGAACATGCACTTTGATAGGAAGAATAGAGGCATAGACTATTTTTCAAATGGAGAAAGGCTTCGGAAATCAAAAGCGCAAAGAGACTTGGGAGTCCTAGATCAGGATTCTCTCGAGGTTAACATGCAGGTTCAGTTGGCAATTAGGATGGCAAATGCAATGTTAGCATTCATGTTGAGAGGGCTAGAATACAAGAGCATGGATGTACTGTTGAGGCTGTATAAGGCTTTGGTCAGAGCCCATTTGCAGCAGTGTGAGGAGTTTTGGGCTCCGTATCTAAGGAAGGATGTGCTGTCCTTGGAGAGGGTCCGGAGATTCACAAGAATGATCCCTGAAATGAAGGACTTGTCACATGAGAAGCGGTTGAGGACTCTGGGTCTGTACTCGTTGGAATTTAGAAGGATGAGGGGGGATCTCATTGAAACATGAGAGGCAGCACTGAGAGGCCTGGATAGAGCGAATGTGGAGATGTTTCCACCAGTAGAAGAAAATATAACCTGAGGGCACAGCCTCATACTGACGGGACGATCCTTTAAAACAGAAATGAGGAGGAATTTCTTCAGCCAGAGGGTGGTGAATCTGTGGAACTCTTTGCCGCAGAAGGCTGTGGAGTCCAAGTCACTGAGTGTCTTTAAGACCGAGATAGATAGGTTCTTGATTAATAAGGGGATCGGGAGTTATGGGGAGAAGGCAGGAGAATGGGGATGAGAAAATATCAGCCATGATTGAATGGCGGAGCAGACTGGATGGGCCGAGTGGCCTAATTCTGCTCCTATGTCTTATGGTCTTAAGTTCAGTGACTCGGGGGACGATAACACAAAGTAGAACTTTGCTGTTGCCTAGCGACAGTGATCCAGGGACACAGACATAGAAAAGACGGGAGTTAAGAGAAGAAGCTTCTGTGTGCGTGTGTGTGTGTGTGTGTGTGTCAGATGGAGGAGACAGACTGTAAGGATCAAGCTAAGGAATTCACCGGGAGACGACAGTTTGCAACTGTGCCAGTGCCAAGCAAGAGCCTTTTGTGTCAAGGTGGTGGTAACTCTTCACTGGTTTATATGTCTGTAAAGATATTGCGAGGGTAAAGGAACGGTGGGAATTTGAATCATCTTCTTGTGGAAACTGAGATCTTTCCAACCTTTCTGTCTGGCATAATATAGTTCACTTTTCTTGGTTTAATAAATACTTTATTCATTGTATTAAATGTTCATTAGCAGACCAATTATGCACTTTACAGCTTACCTTAGGCCCAGTCTGTATCTCATTCGCATGCTTTTCTTTCAGACGACACTGACCTTTATTCTGCTATTAATACCTACTCTGGACCGATGCTTTGTTTCTTTACGACTCCCCTTCCCACTCTCTTTTCCTTTGTTCCATGATGTGTTTGTAATTTAATCTTCCCCGCCCTTTAACCTGTCCATGACATTCCCTATTTGCCTCTCTTTCCCCCCCCCACCCCTCTTTTTCAACAGCATGAAAACCCATCACATTTCTGCCTCTGGTCATTTCCGAAGAAGAATCCTATTGGACTTGATGTTAACTCTGGTTGGATTTCTCTGTCCGTCCGCGCCAGCGGGATTCTCCAGTTTGTCTGAGCGCCCATATTCTCCGTCCTCACTGGCAGCGGTGGTGGGGCAGACTCCGACTGGAGAATCACGGCCTCTGCTTTTCTCTCTCTCGGGTGCTGTCGGAACTGCTCAGTTTTTCAGTACTTTCTGCCTTTAATCGGACCTTGTGTGTCCAACTGAGAGGGTGGCTGAGGAGTAGAGTATGACATTCCGAAGAGGAGGAATGGTACTTAGATGTGCACTTGCACAAGCCAAGTGCTGGAAAATGGGATTAGAATATTTATTGATTGTGGTGGTATGTATTAGGGGTATTAAGGTACCCTGTGATGCCGAGAGGCTATTGGTGGATAGACGCTGGGTCCCGATTGGATCAGCCGCCTACTGGCTCCACCCAGTAAGGCGGAGTATAAGACCCCGGGTTCTCCCAGCAGCCGCATTCTGTAACTGTGCTGCTGGGGAACAAGTCTGCGTAATAAAGCCATCGTTCGACTCCTTCTCATCTCGTCTCGTGAGTGATTGATTGTGCTACAATTTATTAAGCAAACTTTAAAGGACATGGAGCTCCGAATCATTCCGGAATGTCTGCGAATCAACCCCCATGCGGCAAACTCAGCGGCCACTTTTAAACATTGGTTAGCGTATTTTCATGGATACCTCCGAACGGCCCCCGGCGTAACTACAGAAGACCAGAAAATGCAGGTCCTGCATGCCAGGGTGAGCCCTGAAATCTACACTCTCATAGAGGATGCGGACGATTTCCAGGCGGCGCTCGCCATGCTGATAGGAATCTACGTTCGACCAGTCAACCAGGTCTACGCACGCCACCAGCTCGCAACGAGAAGGCAAATCCCCGGGGAATCGCTGGACGAATCCTACAGTGCGCTGTTAATACTGGGGAGGAACTGCAACTGCCCATCGGTTTCGGCTGACGAACACACAGAGCTACAGGTCCGAGATGCGTTCGTGGCAGGTATGCTTTCATCCCAAAATCGCCAGTGATTGCTGGAAAGAGACGCACTAGGCCTCAAAGAGGCACAGGCCCTCGCTGCCTCGTTCAATGTGGCATCGCAGAACGCCCGTGCCTATGCCCCCGACCGCGCGACAGCCCCTTGGGCACCGTGGACCCCCGCCGCGACCGAACCCCCGGGACCCCCCCGCAGGCCTGCGCTGCCAGAGCGGCAGATCACCCGGGGGGGGCCCCGCTGCTACTTCTGTGGGCAAGGGAAACACCCCTGAATGCACTGTCCGTCCCGCCCGGCCCTCTGTAAAGGGTACGGCAAAAAGGGACACTTTTTAGCAGTGTGCCAGGCCCGGGGGGTAGCCGCAATCTCCAGGGGAGAACCCCAAACTCGACCCCCCCCAGCGATCCATGTGCGGCCAGCAGGCGCCGCCATCTTGGGTCCCGGACTCCATGCGGGAGGGATGGGCGCCGCCATTTTGTGCTCCTCCGGCAACGTGCGATCCATGGGCGGCGCCATCTTGTCCACCGCTGACCGTGTACGACCCGTGGATGCCACCATCTTGGCTGACGGCTTAGGACCCCGGGATGGACGGCCCCACGGGGCCTGAAGAAAACTCCCCGATGCAGCAACTGCGACTGGCTTCTGTGACCCTGGACCAGTCGCGGCCCCGAACGCTCCAAACAGCAACTACGACAGTATTTATAAACGGGTACGAGATGCCCTGCCTGATCGACTCTGGGAGCACGGAGAGTGTTATACACCCCGATACGGTAAGACGCTGTTCCCTTCCGATCCACCCAAGTAATCAAAAAATTTCTCTGGCGGCAGGGTCCCATTCGGTAGAGATCAAAGGGTTCTGCATCGCGAACCTCACCGTGCAGGGGAGGGAGTTCAAGAACTACCAGCTTTACGTCTTTCCCCACCTCTGCGCTGCCACACTCCTGGGATTGGATTTTCAGTGTAACCTCCAAAGTTTAAAGTTTAAATTCGGCGGCCCTATACCCCCACTCACTATCTGCAGCCTCGCGACCCTCAAGGTCGACCCGCCTTCCCTGTTCGCGAACCTCACCCCGGATTGCAAGCCAGTCACCACTAGGAGCAGACGGTACAGCGCCCAGGACAGATCTTTTATCTGGTCAAAAGTCCAGCGGCTGCTGAGGGAAGGCATAATCCAGGCCAGCAATAGTCCCTGGAGAGCTCAGGTAGTAGTTGTAAAGACCGGGGAGAAGCAGAGGATGGTCGTAGACTATAGTCAAACCATCAATAGGTACACGCAGCTGGATGCGTACCCTCTCCCCAGCAAGGCCCATCCGCTAATCCAGTCCACGGTTTTTCCCCTGTCGACAGAGGCCCGCCAGGCCTTCAGCCGCATCAAAGCGGATATCGCAAAGGCCACGATGCGTGCCATCGACGAGTCCCTCCCCATCCAGGTCGAGAGCGATGCATCCGATGTAGCTCTAGCGGCCACCCTTAACCAAGCGGGCAGACCCGTGGCCTTTTTTCACACACCCTCCACGCTTCAGAAATCCGCCACTCCTCAGTGGAAAAGGAGGCCCAGGCCATAGTGGAAGCTATGCAGCATTGGAGGCATTACCTGGCCAGTAGGAGATTCACTCTCCTCACTGACCAACGATCCGTTGCCTTCATGTTCGATAATGCACAGCGGGGCAAGATCAAGAACGACAAGATCTTGCGGTGGAGGATCGAACTCTCCACCTATAACTATGAGATCTTGTATCGTCCCGGAAAGCTGAACGAGCCTTCCGATGCCCTATCCCGCGGCACATGTGCCAACGCACAAATGGACCGCCTCCGAGCCCTCCACAAGGACCTCTGCCACCTGGGGGTCACTCGGTTCTATCACTTCGTAAAGACCCGCAACCTGCCCTACTCCATCGAGGACGTCAGGATCGCCATAAGGAACTGCCAAATCTGCGCAGAGTGCAAGCCGCATTTCGACTGGCCAGATAAAGCGCGCCTGATAAAGGCTTCCCGCCCCTTTGAACGCCTCAGTCTGGACTTCAAAGGCCCCCTCCCCTCCACCGATCGCAACACGTACTTCCTGAATGTGATTGATGAATACTCCCGTTTCCCTTTCGCTATCCCCTGCCCCGACATGACCGCGGCCACGGTCATTAGAGCCCTCGGCACCATCTTTACACTGTTCGGTTTCCCCGCCTACATACATAGCGACAGGGGGTCCTCCTTCATGAGCGACGAACTGCGTCAATTCCTGCTCAGCAAGGACATCTCCTCGAGCAGGACGACCAGTTACAACCCCCGGGGGAACGGTCAGGTAGAGAGTGAGAACGTAGCGGTCTGGAAGACCGTCCTGCTGGCCCTACGGTCCAGAAGTTTCCCGCTGGCAGGAGGTCCTCCCGGACACCCTCCACTCCATCCGGTCGCTGCTGTGTATAACAACGAATCAAACACCTCACGAACGCCTCCTTGTCTTCCCTAGGAAGTCCTCCTCCGGAACGTCACTTCCGACCTGGCTGGCAGCCCCGGGACCCAGCTTGCTCCGAAAGACACACAAATCGGACCCGTTGGTCGAGAGGGTTCATCTACTCCACGCGAACCCTCGATACGCCACGTAGGCATATCGAGAGTTCGCGTGGAGGAGATGAACCCTCTCGACCAACGGGTCCGATTTGTGTGTCTTTCGGAGCAAGATGGGTCCCGGGGCTGCCAGCCAGGCCAGCCCGACGGCCAACAGGACACGATCTCCCTGCGGGACCTGGCACCCGCTGGAGCTCCTCACACCCCCCCAACACCAGTCACCCCCTCTGGAGCTCCACACACGCCCCCAACACCAATCACCCCCTCCCTCCCACCGGCGCACCCAACAGCCGCCCCCTTCCACTTCCCGGGTGGATCGGTCCTTCCCCCGGTAGGGGTATTGGAGCAGGAAGAGGCATCGCGACGCTCCCAGGGACGACGGGGCCCGAACCTGCGCCTGCATCACCACCCGGGCTAAGACGATCGGCGAGGACGACCAGGGCACCCATTCGACTCATCGAATCAGTATAGTAAAGCAAGAAATGCCTCTGTAAATAATTTTTTGGGGTTGCCCAGTAAAAGCGGTATTGTAAGTAGTACTAGTAGTTGATATCGGAGCATAGTCGCCGTGTTAGAACAAAGAACAAAGAACAAAGAAATGTACTGCACAGGAACAGGCCCTCCAAGCCCGTGCCGACCATGCTGCCCGACTAAACTACAATCTTCTACACTTCCTGGGTCCGTATCCCTCTATTCCCATCCTATTCATGTATTTGTCAAGATGCCCCTTAAATGTCACTATCGTCCCTGCTTCCACCACCTCCTCCGGTAGCGAGTTCCAGGCACCCACTACCCTCTGCGTAAAAAATTTGCCTCGTACATCTACTCTAAACTTTGCCCCTCTCACCTTAAACCTATGCCCCCTAGTAATTGACCCCTCTACCCTGAGGAAAAGCCTATGACTATCCACTCTGTCTATGCCCCTCATAATTTTGTAGACCTCTATCAGGTCGCCCCTCAACCTCCTCCGTTCCAGTGAGAACAAACCGAGTTTATTCAACCGCTCCTCATAGCTAATGCCCTCCATACCAGGCAACATTCTGGTAAATCTCTTCTGCACCCTCTCTAAAGCCTCCACATCCTTCTGGTAGTGTGGCGACCAGAATTGAACACTATACTCCAAGTGTGGCCTAACTAAGGTTCTATACAGCTGCAACGTGACTTGCCAATTCTTATACTCAATGCCTCGGCCAATGAAGGCAAGCATGCCGTATGCCTTCTTGACTACCTTCTCCACCAGTGTTGCCCCTTTCAGTGACCTGTGGACCTGTACTCCTAGATCTCTCTGACTTTCAATACTCTTGAGGGTTCTACCATTCACTGTATATTCACTACCTGCATTAGACCTTCCAAAATGCATTACCTCACATTTGTCCGGATGAAACTCCATCTGCTATCTCTCCGCCCAAGTCTCCAAACAATCTAAATCCTTCTGTACCCTCTGACAATCCTCATCGCTATCCGCAATTTCACCAACCTTTGTGTCGTCTGCAAACTTACTAATCAGACGAGTTACATTTTCCTCCAAATCATTTATATATACTACAAACAGCAAAGGTCCCAGCACTGATCCCTGTGGAACACCACTGGTCACAGCCCTCCAATTAGAAAAGCATCCTTCCATTGCTACTCTCTGCCTTCTATGACCTAGCCAGTTCTGTATCCACCTTGCCAGTTCACCCCTGATCCCGTGTGACTTCACCTTTTGTACTAGTCTACCATGAGGGACCTTGTCAAAGGCCTTACTGAAGTCCATATAGACAACATCCACTGCCCTACCTGCATCAATCATCTTTGTGACCTCCTCGAAAAACTTTATCAAGTTAGTGAGACACGACCTCCCCTTCACAAAACCATGCTGCCTCTCACTAATACGTCCATTTGCTTCCAAATGGGAGTAGATCCTGTCTTGAAGAATTCTCTCCAGTAATTTCCCTACCACTGACGTAAGGCTCACCGGCCTGTAGTTCCCTGGATTATCCTTGCTACCCTTCTTAAACAGAGGAACAACATTGGCTATTCTCCAGTCCTCCGGGACATCCGGAGGATGCAAGGTGCAAAGAAGATTTACCAGGATGTTGCCTGGAATGGAGAGTAGGTCTTACGAGGAAAGGTTGAGGGTGCTAGGCCTTTTCTTATTAGAGCGGAGAAGGATGAGGGGCGACTTGATAGAGGTTTATAAGATGATCAGGGGAATAGATAGAGTAGACAGTCAGAGACTTTTTCCCCAGGTGGAACACACCATTACAAGGGGACATAAATTTATGGTGAAAGGTGGAAGATATAGGAGGGATATCAGAGGTAGGTTCTTTACCCAGAGAGTAGTGGGGGCATGGAATGCACTGCCTGTGGAAGTAGTTGAGTCGGAAACATTAGGGACCTTCAAGCAGCTGTTGGATAGGTACATGGATTACGGGAAAATGATATAGTGTAGATTTATTTGTTCTTAAGGGCAGCACGGTAGCATTGTGGATAGCACAATTGCTTCACAGATCCATGGTCCCAGGTTCGATTCCGGCTTGGGTCATTGTCTGTGCGGAGTCTGCATGTCCTCCCCGTGTCTGCGTGGGTTTCCTCCGGGTGCTCCGGTTTCCTCCCACAGTCCAAAGATGTGCGGGTTAGGTGAATTGGCTAATGATAAATTGCCCTTAATGTCCAAATTGCCCTTGGTGTTGGGTGGAGGTGTTGAGTTTGGGTAGGGTGCTCTTTCCAAGAGCTGGTGCAGACTCAAAGGGCCGAATGGCCTCCTTCTGCACTGTAAATTCAATGATAATCTATGATTAATCTAGGACAAAGGTTCGGCACAACATCGTGGACCGAAGGGCCTGTTCTGTGCTGTATTTTCTATGTTCTATGTTCTATGTTTATCCCCTGAAGACAGTGAGGATCCAAAGATTTCTGTCAAGGCCTCAGCAATTTCCTCTCCAGCCTCCTTCAGTATTCTGGGGTAGATCCCATCAGGCCCTGGGGATTTATCTACCTTAATATTTTTTAAGACACCCAACACCTCGTCTTTTTGGATCTCAATGTGACCCAGGCTATCTACACACCCTTCTCCAGACTCAACATCTACCAATTCCTTCTCTTTGGTGAATACTGATGCAAAGTATTCATTTAGTACCTCGCCCATTTCCTCTGGCTCCACACATAGATTCCCTTGCCTATCCTTCAGTGGGCCAACCCTTTCCCTGGCTACCCTCTTGCTTTTTATGTACGTGTAAAAAGCCTTGGGATTTTCCTTAACCCTATTTGCCAATGACTTTTCGTGACCCCGTCTAGCCCTCCTGACTCCTTGCTTAAGTTCCTTCCTACTTTCCTTATATTCCACACATGCTTCGTCTGTTCCCAGCCTTTTAGCCCTGACAAATGTCTCCTTTTTCTTTTTGACGAGGCCTACAATATCTCTCGTTATCCAAGGTTTCCGAAAATTACCGTATTTATCCTTCTTCCTCACAGGAACATGCCGGTCCTGAATTCCTTTGAACTGACACTTGAAAGCCTCCCACATGTCAGATGTTGATTTGCTCTCAAACATCCGCCCCCAATCTATGTTCTTCAGTTCCCGCCTAATATTGTTATAATTAGCCTTCCCCCAATTTAGCACATTGATCCTAGGACCACTCTTATCCTTGTCCACCCGCACTTTAAAACTTACTGAATTGTGGTCACTGTTCCCGAAATGCTCCCCTACTGAAACTTCTACCACCTAGCCAGGCTCATTCCCCAATACCAGGTCCAGTACCGCCCCTTCCCTAGTTGGTCTGTCTACATATTGTTTTAAGAAGCCCTCCTGGATGCTCCTTACAAACTCTGCCCCGTCTAAGCCCCTGGCACTAAGTGAGTCCCAGTCAATATTGGGGAAGTTGAAGTCTCCCATCTCTACAACCCTGTTGTTTTTACTCTTTTCCAAAATCTGTCTACCTATCTGCTCCTCTATCTCCCGCTGGCTGTTGGGTGGCCTGTAGTAAACCCCCAACATTGTGACTGCACCCTTCCTATTCCTGATCTCTACCCATATAGCCTCACTGCCCCTGATCTCTACCCATATAGCCTCACTGCCCTCTGCGGTGTCCTCCCGTAGTACAGCTGTGATATCCTCCCTAACCAGTAGCGCAACTCCGCCACCTCTTTTACATACCCCTCTATCCCGCCTGAAACATCTAAATCCTGCAATGTTTAGCTGCCAATCCTGCGCTTCCCTCAACCAGGTCTCTGTAATGGCAACAACATCATAGTTCCAAGTACTAATCCAAGCTCTAAGTTCATCTGCCTTACCCGTAATACTTCTTGCATTAAAACATATGCACTTCAGGCCACCAGAACCGCTGTGTTCAGCAACTTCTCCCTGTCTGCTCTGCCTCAGAGCCACATTGTCCCTATTCCCTACTTCTCCCTCAATGTTCTCACCTTCTGACCTATTGCTCCCGTGCCCACCCCCCTGCCATACTAGTTTAAACCCTCCCGTGTGACACTAGCAAACCTCGTGGCCAGGATATTCATGCCTCTCCAGTTTAGATGCAACCCATCCTTATATAGGTCACACCTGCCCCGGAAGAGCTCCCAGTGGTCCAGATAACGGAAACCATTCCTCCTACACCAACTGTTTAGCCACGTGTTTAGCTGCTCTATCTTCCTATTTCTAGCCTCACTTGCACGTGGCACAGGGAGTATTCCCGAGATTACAACCCACGTGTTAGCGGCATCCTAGGTACTGACTCTGTAAACCCCTACCACCATACGGCCTACTACCCCGCCGGGTTCTTTTTTAACAAGGGGTGAATGTGGTGGTATGTATTAGAGATATTAAGGTACCCTGTGATGCCGAGAGGCTATTGGTGGATCGACGTTGGGTCACGATTGGATCAGCCGCCTACTGGCTCCACCCAGTAAGGCGGAGTATAAGAGCCCGGGTACTCCCAGCAGCCGCATTCTGTAACTGTGCTGCTGGGGAACAAGTCTGCGTAATAAAGCCATCGTTCGACTCCTTCTCATCTCGTCTCGTGAGTGATTGATTGTGCTACATTGATATTGATATTTATTGTTGCATGTACCGAAGTACAGTGAAAAGTATTTTTCTGCGGCCAAGGGAACGTACACAGTACGTACATAGTAGACAAAAGAATAATCAACAGAGGACATTGACAAATGGTACATCAACAAACCGTGATTGATTACAGTGCGGAACAAGGGCCACACAAGAGCAGCATAGGACGCCGTGAATAGTGTTCTTGCAGGGAACAGATCAGTCTGAGGGGGAGTCGTTGAGGAGTCCAGTAGCTGTGGCGAAGAAGCTGTTCCTATGTCTGGATGTGCGGGTCTTCTGACTTCTGTATATTCTGCCTGATGGAAGGGTCTGGAAGAAGGCAATGCCTGAGTGGGAGGGGTCTCTGATAATGCTGTCTGCCTTCCTGAGGCAGCAGGAGGTATATACAGAATCAATGTGGGGGTGGCAGCTTGTGTGATGCGTTGGGCTGAGTTCACCACACGCTGCAGTTTCTTGTGCTCTTGGACCGAGCAGTTCCCACACCAGGCTGTGATGCAGCCGGATAGGATGCCCTCTATCGCACATTTGTTTTTGTTTTTGTGGTTGTTTCTGACTGGCACGGGCGCGATTGGCCGAAGGAAGGGCCTTTTCCGAGCTGTAGACCTCTATGAGCTTTATCGTTCACCACTGGTGCATCAAGGGCTGCCCTCGTGTTTTCCTTCCGGATTCTGGCTGTGATTCCTGGAGTTTCTCCTGATAAATGGTCTGGTGGATAAGTCGGGCCTCGATGAGTGTGAACTCTTCTTACCCTGGCAGTGTGTCAGCGTTTGCAAAGCGGCCTGTGGGAGCTTGTTATTATCTGGAGGGAGTCCTCATCTGGACTGGAAAACAGTGAGGGCAAGTGCGTGGGTTATGTTTGTGTTTCTTTTGCCATGTTAGTCATGAGGCTAACATGCAATTGTTTGGGAACATAAAGCAATTTTCAATTTTGGTTCCTTAGAGAAATTTCCTGAGTGTTATTTTTCATTTAAGCTTTAACCCCCCCTTGCAAAGTTGTATTTCTGCCTTGTCGAAAGTGCATTCCCCGACGGGAATAATTTGCACCTTCATAAATGTAGGAGAAGATTTTTTCTGTGTCTAAACATTTTATTTTGTTCATTCATGGGATGTGGGCTTCGCTGACTCAACCAGCATTTATTGACATCCCTTAGCATCCTTGAGGAGGTGGTAGTGGTGGTGAGCTGCCTTCTTGAACCGCAGCAGTCCATGTGGTGTAGGTACACCCGCAGTGCTGTTGGGGAGGGAGTTCCGGGATATTGACCCAGTGACAGTGAAGGAACGGCGATATATTTCCAAGTCGGGATGGTGAGTGGCTTGGGGGGCAACTTGTAGGGTGGTGGAGTTCCCATGTGTCTGCTGCCCTTGTCCTTCGAGCTGGTAGAGGTTGTGAAAGGTGATGTCAAAGGAGCCTTGGAATCACCCCTGAGTTGTCATGAGTTTGCTGGAAAAGGTGGCAGAAGCAAATTCAACAGCAACTTACAAAAGGAAATGGTGCAGTGCGTTAGCTCTGCAGCCTCACGGCGCTGAGGTCCCAGGTTCGATCCCGGCTCTGGGTCACTGTCCGTGTGGAGTTTGCACATTCTCCCCGTGTTTGCGTGGGTTTCGCCCCCACAACCCAAAGATGTGCGGGTTAGGTGGATTGGCCACGCTAAATTGCCCCTTAATTGGAAAAAATGAATTGGGTAGTCTAAATTTAAAAAAAAAAAAGAAAACATTTGCAGGGCTATGGGGAGAGAGTGGGGAAGTGGGACAAAATGGGACAGCTCTTTTAAAGAATCTGCTCACATCATAGAGCCATACAGCACAGAAACAGGCCCTTCGGCCCACCATGTATATTCTGACCCTCCAATACCAATCTGTACTCAGCCCATTTATCAGCACTTGGCCTCTAGCCTACAATGCCATGGCGATTTAAGTTATCATCCAGGTGCTTCTTTCATGTAGGGAGAGTACCTGCCTCTGCCACCCTCTGTGAAGCCAGACAGCGAAGGATAGAACTGGAGCCAATATTTACACAGTTGTATAAGGCATTGCTAATCAAACGTTGTGCGAGTACCTGCCTCCACCACCCTCTGTAGCGCCAGAGAGTGAAGAATAGAGCCAATTGTTACCCAGTTGTGTGAGTTATTTAGATACACATTACCAACAGGCACCTTCTAACCCCACAACATTGTTGGCTGTTCCTATTAATGTGAATCCTCAGAACACCACCTGCATCCAATTACAATGCAGACTGCAATGAGCATGTTGTGCCAAATAGGTTTTTGTGTTGTACCATTGTATGACTAGCCCTGTATTGTGTTCACCGCAGGCGACGGCCACAGTCTGTGTACATATTTTGGACGAGAATGACAATCATCCGGCTTTTCGGCAACAACAGTATGAAACCACCTTGAATGAGGGGCCATTCACCTTGAATTCTTTCAACATCACCGTGAGTGCAGCAGATCAGGATGAAGGCCCCAACGGAACCGTTACGTACGCCATTGTGGATGGGAATATCTACGACACGTTCGCTGTCCACGATATCACGGTGAGTTTTCAAGGGCACAAGGCAAACTCCCTTTGCAACTGGGGGGGGGGGGGAGGTTCGTGATGTGTTGGGGTTTGTCAGGTGTTGGGGACAGAGAGCTGGGCGGCGGTGAGGTGGAAGGAAACTCCCGCCAGTCACCAGGCAAGGTGAAGTTGTGAATGTAGTCCTAAAGGTTTCCTTTGTTTGGCGACGCCGGCCTGTGCATTGGAAGCAAACCCGGCTCTGTGAGCTACTCGTTCTTAACGAGAGTGAGTACACCTACTCTGATCATGTTATGAAGACACCAAACAAAGTTTTAAAAGGTTCCTAAGCTGCCTAAGGACAACGTAGATGTGGGGTAAATGCAATCATATCAATCCCTTGTTCTTTGTATCAAACTGTGAAGCAGTAGAGGCTCCTTCATTAAATGTTTTTAAGATAAAGATAGTTTTTTGAAGAATAAAGGGATTAAGGGTTATGGTGTTCGGGCCGGGAAGTGGAGCTGAGTCCATAAAAGACCAGCCATGATCTCATTGAATGGCGGAGCAGGCTCGAGGGGCCAGATGGCCGACTCCTGCTCCTAGTTCTTATGTTCTTATGTTCTAGGGCCAGATCAAAGCAGTGAAGGAATTGGACTATGAGATAAGCCACGGCCGCTACACACTCATCGTTACAGCCACTGACCAGTGTCCGAATCCACTCCGCCGCCTGACCTCCACCGTTACAGTAAGTACTTCCGGGAAATGCATCGACCCGATAGCCAAATATCCACTGAGGTTGTGCTCGCCAATTATTGTTTAACTTAACGAATTGACTGACCGATGTAACCAGAGTTTGTGGGAGGTGCGAATGCTGTGGAACCTGTGAATCGTGACAGACAGTTGGTGGGCGATACAAAATACAAAAGTACCAAAGATAGTTGTAGGGACAGGTATTAGATAGACAGGCATTGGGTGGATATGGTACTGGAGAAGGGGTTAGCGCAGAGACCGGGGTGGAAATTAGATCTGGGACTTTTGGGGAACCAAGGATTCTGTGACAAAATTGAAAAGTTAATTGAGGAATATGTAGGTTTAAACTGTACAGGTGAGGTGTCGAAGGCAGTCGTCTGGGAGGTGCGAAAGGCGGTGGTGAGGGGTGAGGTGATCTCGTTTAAGGCCAAGGTGGACAAAGAGGAGAGGTTGGAGCGGCAGAGGGTAATAGATGAGATGTTGGAGGTAGATAGGAGGTATGCAGAAGATGGGGACCCTCCGAAGTTGGAAAAGAGGAAGGAACTACAGGCGAGCTTCGACTGACTGTCCACCAGGAAGGCGGTGCGCCAACTGAAGCGAGCAAGGGGTGCAGTTTACGAGCATGGAGATAAGGCAGGTCAGCTCCAGAGGGAGGCAGCGGTAAGGGAAATTGTTCAGGTGAGAGACAGGGCACGGAGTGGTGGCTCCGGATCTGATTAACAAGGTCTTTGAGGAATTTTAGAGGTTGTACAGGTCAGAGCCACCTGGGGGAGATGCAGGAATTTCTAGATGGGTTAGAGTGCCCGAGGTTAGGGGAGGGGGACAGGGCTACATTAGAAGGAGCGATAGTGGAGCAGTAGACAAAGGATGCGATTGGGAGGATGCAGTCGGGGAAGGTGACCGGGCCAGATGGGTTTCCGGTGGAATATTATAAGAATTTCAAGGATAAGCTGGCACCCCTGATGGTGGGGATGTTTGAAGAGGCAATAGGGAAGGAGGTGTTGCCACAAACATTGGGGCAAGCATCGATTTTCCTGTTGCTGAAAAAAGATAAGGATCCAACAGAGTGTGGGTCGTATCGGCCCATATCGCTTTTGAACGTGGACGCAAAAGTATTGGCGAAGGTACTGGCGGGTAGGCTGGAGGAGTGCCTCCCGAAGGTGATAGGGGAGGATCAGATGGGGTTCGTGAAAGGGAGGCAGCTGTTTTCGAACATTAGAAGGGTTTTGAACGTTGTTATGGCACCGGCGGAAGGGAAGGAAACAGAGGTAGTTGTGGCATTGGACGCCGAGAAGGCGTTTGATCGGGTAGAATGGGGGTACTTGATGGCAGTTCTGGGGCGGTTTGGGATTAGACCAAGATTTGTGAATTGGGTAAAGCTATTATATAAGGAGCCGAGGGCGAGTGTCCGCACAAACAACATCAGCTCGAGATACTTTTCCCTCCACGGTTGGACTAGGCAGGGATGTCCTATGTCCCCCCCCTGCTGTTGGCACTCGCGATTGAGCCGTTGGCCATCGCATTAAGAAGTTTGGGGGTATGGAAAGGAATAGTGCGGGGGGGGGGATAGAACATAGGCTGTCCTTATATGCCGATAACTTGCTGTTATACGTGTCGGAACCGAGTGTGTCGATAGGGGGAATATTGGAGCTGCTTCGGGTGTTTGGGTCTTTCTCGGGGTACAAACTAAATCTAGACAATCGTGAGTATTTTGTGGTGTCTCGGCAGGGGGTGGGGGCGGGGGTGGGGGGGCTGCCATTCCGTAGGGCAGGGACTCACTTTAGGTACCTGGGGGTGAAGGTTGCCCGAGAATGGGGGAGGCTCCGCAGGTACAACATCGCTAGTTTGGTGGGGAGAGGGAAAGCTGATCTGGCAAGGTGGGACGGCCTTCCTGTCACTGGCAGGTCGGGTACAGGCGGTTAAAATGAATGTGTTGGCTTCCGGGTGCGGCGATGACCAGCTGAGTCGCACGTTTCGGCAGCTCCCTGTGAAACGGACTTTTGGGCTCTTGATAGGAGCCCCAACGGCAATTTTGACGGCTAAAAACACTGTGCGGTAAACCAGAAGGGAATCCCCCCTGGATACGGATGAAAAAAGGAGGAGAAAGTGGCCGGATTGCGGTGGATCCTCTAGAGCAGCGGCCAGGAAGGCAGGCACAAAGCAAGATGGTGTCGGAAGGTGGCAGTTTAACATGGGGCCCTGAACAACAAGAGTTCTTGAAATGCTGTGTGGAAGAGATCAAAAAGGAAATGAAGAAAGAGCTGTTGGCCCCGATACTACAGGCGATCGAAGGGCTAAAGGAGGAACAAAAGACCCAGGAGCGGGAGCTTCGGGTCGTGAAGGCAAAGGCAGCCGAGAATGAGGACGATATACAGGGCCTGGTGGTGAAGACGGAGACGCAGGAGGCACATCAGAAACGATGTGTGGAAAGGTTGGAGGCACTGGAAAACAACGCAAGGAGGAACAACCTGAGGATTCTTGGTCTTCCTGAAGGTGTGGAGGGAGCGGACGTCGGGGCATATGTGAGCACGATGCTGCACTCGTTAATGGGAGCGGAGGCCCCGGCGGGTCCGTTGGAGGTGGAGGGAGCATACCGAGTGATGGCACGAGGACCGAGAGCAGGAGAAATTCCCAGAGCCATAGTGGTGAGATTCCTCCGTTTTAAGGATAGAGAAATGGTCCTTAGATGGGCGAAGAAAACTCGGAGAAGTAATTGGGAGAACGCGGTGATCCGCGTTTATCAAGACTGGAGTGCGGAGGTGGCGAGAAGGAGGGTGAGCTTTAATCGGGCCAAGGCGGTGCTTCATAAAAAGAAGATAAAATTTGGAATGCTGCAACCGGCAAGACTGTGGGTCACATTTCGAGGGAGGCACCACTACTTTGAGACGGCGGATGAAGCGTGGACTTTTATTGTGGAAGAAAAACTGGAATGAGCGGGTTATTAAAAAGAACGTTCGAACAAAGTGGTGGGGCGAATGTGGGGGGCAAAGAGGGGTTTTATGTACTAATCCTGCGATGTGTTAACTTTTCTCTCTCCCACAGGTGGTGATGGGGGGAGGAGGGGAGGTGGAGGAGATGGGGCGTTGGCCATTGGGGGCGGGGCCAAGGGAGAAGCGCGGGCTTGGTTCCCGCGCTATGATAATCATGGCGGGAATAGAGAAGCAGGAAGGAGGGGGCGTCACACGGTGCGAGCCGAGGTCACGGGGGGAAGCCGAGGTCAGCCAGAGTTTGCTGACTTCTGGGAGCAACATGGGGGGAGTAATTACGCTAGCGGGGGATCTAGCGGGGGGGGGTGGGAGGGGGGAATTACTGGGTTGCTGCTGCTGGGGAGAGGGGGGAGCTGGTATGGGAGAGGATGGGCGGGGGGGCACCGCCTGGGGGAGATACAGCTGCGTGGGAACCGGGTGAGGAGCTGGAAAAAGGTGATGGCTAATCGACAAGGGGGGGGGGGTAGGAAGCCCCCCAACTCGGCTGATCACGTGGAACGTGAGAGGGCTGAACGGGCCGATAAAGAGGGCACGGGTACTCGCACACCTTAAGAAACTTAAGGCAGATGTGGTTATGTTACAGGAAACGCACCTGAAACTGATAGACCAGGTTAGGCTACGCAAAGGATGGGTGGGGCAGGTGTTCCATTCGGGGCTAGATGCGAAAAACAGGGGGGTGGCTATATTAGTGGGGAAGCGGGTAATGTTCGAGGCAAAGACTATAGTGGCGGATAACGGGGGCAGATACGTGATGGTGAGTGGCAAACTACAGGGGGAGACGGTGGTTTTGGTAAACGTATATGCCCCGAACTGGGATGATGCCAATTTTATGAGGCGGATGCTAGGACGCATTCCGGACCTAGAGATGGGAAAGCTGATAATGGGGGGAGATTTTAATACGGTGTTGGAACCAGGGCTGGATAGGTCGAAGTCCAGGACTGGAAGGAGGCCGGCAGCAGCCAAGGTACTTAAAGATTTTATGGAGCAGATGGGAGGTGTAGACCCGTGGAGATTTAGCAGACCTAGGAGTAAGGAGTTCTCGTTTTTCTCCTATGTCTATAAAGTCTACTCGCGAATAGACTTTTTTGTGCTGGGTAGGGCATTGATCCCGAAGGTGAGGGGAACGGAGTATACGGCTATAGCCATTTCGGATCACGCTCCACACTGGGTGGACTTGGAGATAGGGGAGGAAACAGGAGGGCGCCCACCCTGGAGAATGGACATGGGAGTAATGGCAGATGAGGGGGTGTGTCTAAGGGTGAGGGGGTGCATTGAAAAGTACTTGGAACTCAATGATAATGGGGAGGTCCAGGTGGGAGTGGTCTGGGAGGCGTTGAAGGCGGTGGTTAGAGGGGAGCTGATATCAATAAGGGCACATAAAGGGAAGCAGGAGAGTAAGGAACGGGAGCGGTTGTTGCAAGAACTTTTGAGGGTGGACAGACAATATGCGGAAGCACCGGAGGAGGGACTGTACAGGGAAAGGCAAAGGCTACATGTAGAATTTGACTTGCTGACTACAGGCACTGCAGAGGCACAATGGAGGAAGGCACAGGGTGTACAGTACGAATATGGGGAGAAGGCGAGCAGGTTGCTGGCACACCAATTGAGGAAAAGGGGAGCAGCGAGGGAAATAGGGGGAGTGAGGGATGAGGAAGGAGAGATGGAGCGGGGAGCGGAGAGAGTGAATGGAGTGTTCAAGACATTTTATAAAAAATTATATGAAGCTCAACCCCCGGATGGGAGGGAGAGAATGATGGGCTTCTTGGATCGGCTGGAATTTCCCAAGGTGGAAGAGCAGGAAAGGGTGGGACTGGGAGCACAGATCGAGGTAGAAGAAGTGGTGAAAGGAATTAGGAGCATGCAGGCGGGAAAGGCCCCGGGACCAGATGGATTCCCAGTCGAATTCGATAGAAAATATGTGGACTTGCTCGCCCCGGTACTGACGAGGACCTTTAATGAGGCAAAGGAAAGGGGACAACTGCCCCCGACTATGTCTGAAGCAACGATATCGCTTCTCTTAAAGAAGGAAAAGGACCCGCTACAATGCCGGTCCTATAGACCTATTTCCCTCCTAAATGTAGATGCCAAGGTCCTGGCCAAGGTAATGGCAATGAGAATAGAGGAATGTGTCCCGGGGGTGGTCCACGAGGACCAAACTGGGTTTGTGAAGGGGAGACAGCTGAACACGAATATACGGAGGTTGTTAGGGGTAATGATGATGGCCCCACCAGAGGGAGAAACGGAGATAGTAGTGGCGATGGATGCCGAGAAAGCATTTGATAGAGTGGAGTGGGATTATTTGTGGGAGGTGTTGAGGAGATTTGGTTTTGGAGAGGGGTATGTTAGATGGGTGCAGCTGTTGTATAGGACCCCAGTGGCGAGCGTGGTCACGAATGGACGGGGATCTGCATATTTTCGGCTCCATAGAGGGACAAGGCCCTCTGTCCCCATTATTGTTTGCACTGGCGATTGAGCCCCTGGCGATAGCGTTGAGGGGTTCCAAGAAGTGGAGGGGAGTACTTAGGGGAGGAGAAGAGCACCGGGTATCTTTGTATGCGGACGATTTGCTACTATACGTGGCGGACCCGGCGGAGGGGATGCCAGAAATAATGCGGATACTTGGGGAGTTTGGGGATTTTTTCAGGGTATAAATTGAACATGGGGAAAAGTGAGTTGTTTGTGGTGCATCCAGGGGAGCAGAGTAGAGAAATAGAGGACCTACCGTTGAGGAAGGTAACAAGGGACTTTTGTTACCTGGGGATCCAGATAGCTAAGAATTGGGGCACATTGCATAGGTTAAATTTAACGCGGTTGGTGGAACAGATGGAGGAGGATTTCAAGAGATGGGATATGGTATCCCTGTCAATGGCAGGGAGGGTGCAGGCGGTTAAGATGGTGGTCCTCCCGAGATTCCTCTTTGTGTTTCAGTGCCTCCCGGTGGTGATCACGAAGACTTTTTTAAAAAGGATTGAAAAGAGCATCATGGGTTTTGTGTGGGCCGGGAAGACCCCGAGAGTGAGGAAGGGATTCTTACAGCGTAGCAGTGATGGGGGGGGCTGGCACTACCGAGCCTAAGTGAGTATTATTGGGCCGCTAATATTTCAATGGTGAGTAAGTGGATGGGAGAGGAGGAGGGAGCGGCGTGGAAGAGATTAGAGAGGGCGTCCTGTAGGGGGACTAGCCTACAGGCTATGGTGACAGCCCCATTGCCGTTCTCACCGAGGAACTACACCACAAGCCCGGTGGTGGTGGCTACACTGAAGATTTGGGGACAGTGGAGACGGCATAGGGGAAAGACTGGAGCCTTGGGGGGGGTCCCCGATAAGAAACAACCATAGGTTTGCCCCGGGGGGAATGGATGGGGGATATGGAATGTGGCAAAGAGCAGGAATAACGCAACTGAAAGATCTGTTTGTGGATGGGAAGTTCGCGAGTCTGGGAGCGCTGACCGAGAAATATGGGTTGCCCCAAGGGAATGCATTCAGGTATATGCAACTGAGGGCTTTTGCGAGGCAACAGGTGAGGGAATTCCCGCAGCTCCCGACACAAGAGGTGCAGGACAGAGTGATCTCAAAGACATGGGTGGGGGATGGTAAGGTGTCAGATATATATAGGGAAATGAGGGACGAAGGGGAGACTATGGTAGATGAACTAAAAGGGAAATGGGAAGAAGAGCTGGGGGAGGAGATTGAGGAGGGGCTGTGGGCAGATGCCCTAAGCAGGGTAAACTCGTCGTCCTCGTGTGCCAGGCTAAGCCTGATTCAGTTTAAGGTATTACACAGGGCACATATGACTGGAGCACGGCTCAGTAAATTTTTTGGGGTGGAGGATAGGTGTGCGAGGTGCTCGAGAAGCCCAGCGAATCATACCCATATGTTTTGGTCATGCCCGGCACTACAGGGGTTTTGGATGGGGGTGACAAAGGTGCTTTCAAAAGTAGTAGGAGTCCGGGTCGAACCAAGCTGGGGGTTGGCTATATTTGGGGTTGCACAAGAGCCGGGAGTGCAGGAGGCGAGAGAGGCCGATGTTTTGGCCTTTGCGTCCCTAGTAGCCCGGCGCAGGATATTGCTCATGTGGAAAGAAGCCAAGCCCCCGGGGGTGGAGACCTGGATAAATGACATGGCGGGGTTTATAAAGCTAGAGCGGATTAAGTTCGTCCTAAGGGGGTCGGCTCAAGGGTTCACCAGGCGGTGGCAACCGTTCGTCGAATACCTCGCAGAAAGATAGACGGAATGGGAAAAAGAAGGCAGCAGCAGCAGCCCAGGATCGGGGGAGGGGTGGGGGTGGGGTGGGGGGGGGGCGGTGGGGGGGGGGGGGTGGGTGGGGGTGGGTGGGGGTGGGGGGGGGGTGGGGTGGGGGGGTGGGGGTGGGGGGGGGGGGAGGGGTGGGGGGGAGGGGTGGGGGGGGGAGAGGAGGAACCAGAAGGACTCTCAGGGTTGTTAATATATACTGTATAGTATGTATAGGTCGTTGCTACAGATAATTATATATTGGATGCTAAATTATATTTTTGGAGAGTGTTACTTGTGACAAGGCAGTTGCCAATTAGGGTTAGTTTTCATTTTTGTTATTTATTATTTATTCATTTTTTGTTTATAAAATAGGTCATTGTTATTTGTGTTGTTATAATATTGTGTAAAGGATGCACAATGTACTGTGTTGGTTGACCAAAAATTTTCAATAAAATATTTAATTAAAAAATAAAAAAATAAATGTGTTGCCGCGATTCCTGTTTATTTTCCAATGCCTACCGATTTTCCTGCCAACGGTTTTTTTCAGAGAGATTGAGGGAATAATTACTTCGTTCATATGGGGAGGGAAGGTGGCCAGAGTTGGAAAGGTGTTGCTACACGGGAAGGCAGGCAGGGGGTTTGTGTCTTCCGAACCTGATGTATTACTACTCGGCGGCGAATGTGGAGAAGGTGCGGAGCTGGGTCAGAGGGGTTGATTCCCAGTGGGTCAGAATGGAGGAGAGTTTGTGCAGGGGGTCGGGGTCGAAGGCACTTGCAACAGCGCCGCTCCCGATAGCTCCGGGGAAATATTCAGGGAGTCCGGTAATAATAGCTTCATTGAAAATCTGGAGGCAGTTTCGCCAACACTTCGAGTTGGGGGCAGGGTCAAGGGAAATGCCGATTCGGGGGAACCACAGATTTGAGCCAGGGAAGTGGGATGGAAATTTTCGGAAATGGGAGGAGAAGGGGATTAAGACACTAAAAGATTTGTTTCTTAGGGGTCGGTTTGCAGGATTGAAGGAGCTGGAAGACTGGAGCAGGGGGAAATGTTTGGATACATGCAGGTTCGAGATTTTGCCAGAAAGGAGGTAGCTTCCCGGAGGAGCCAGCCTCCACATTGCTGGAGGAGGTGCTGACGACAGGGGGACTGGAGAAGGGGATTGTGTCAGTGGTTTACGGAGCTATTTTGGAAGAGGAGAAGGCACCACTGGAAGGGATCAAAGCAAAGTGGGAGGAAGAGTTGGGAGAGGATATGGAGGAGAGGTTCTGGTGTGAGGTGCTCCAGAGAGTGAACGCCTCCACCTCGTGCGCGAGGTTGGGGCTGATACAGCTGAAGGTGGTATACAGAGCACATGTCACAAGGGCGAGGATGAGCCGATTCTTTGAAGGAGTAGAAGATGCGAGTGAACGTTGCGGGGGGCCCCCACAAATCACGTTCATATGTTTTGGTCCTCTCCAAAGCTGGAGGATTACTGGAAGGAGGTTTTTAGGGTAATTTCTTAAGTGCTGCACGTGAAACTGGACCCGGGCCCCCGGGAGGCCATATTCAGGGTGATGGACCAGCTAGGGTTGGAAATGGGTGCGGAGGCAGATGTTGTAGCCTTTGCCTTGTTGATCGCCCGAAGGCGGATCCTGATGGGATGGAGAGCAGCCTCTCCACCCTGTGCCCTGGCGTGGCGGGGGGACCTGTTGGAATTCTTGACTCTTGAGAAGGTTAAGTCTGTGCCAGATGGCAGGTGGTGGAATTCCCGCGGCTACTGCCACACACAGTACAGGACAGGGTGCTCTCGGGGGGTTGGGTGGGAGTGGGGAAGATCTCGGAAACTTACCAGGTGATGCAGGAGGAGGAGGAGGCCTCGGTGGTGGAGTTGAAAGATAAGTGGGAGGAGGAGTTGGGAGAGGAGATCGAAGAGGGGACGTGGGCAGATGCCCTAGGAATGGTGAACTCTTCCTCTTCGTGCGCGAGGCTCAGCCTCATACAGTTTAAGGTGCTGCACAGGGCACACATGACCGGGACAAGGATGAGCCGGTTCTTTGGGGGTGGGACAGATGTGTTAGGTGCTCAGGGAGCCCAGCAAATCACACCCATATGTTCTGGGCATGCCCAGCGCTGGAGGAATTTTGGAAGGGCGTAACGAGGACGGTGTTGAGGGTGGTAGGATCCAGGGTCAGACCAGGCTGGGGGCTCGCAATATTTGGGGTGGCAGAGGAGCCGGGAGTGCAGGAGGCAAAAGAGGCCGGAATTCTGGCCTTTGCGTCCCTGGTAGCCCGGCGAAGGATTCTTCTTCTGTGGAAAGATACAAGGCCCCAAGCATGGAATCCTGGATCAGCGATGTGGCAGGGTTCATTAAATTGGAGAGGGTGAAATTCGCCTTGAGAGGGTCGGTACAAGGGTTCTTTAGGCGGTGGCAACCGTTCTTCGACTTTCTGGCAGAACAATAGACATTGGTCAATGGCAGCAGCAGCTCGGGTGGGGGGGGGTTTACTTTATTTTTGTTTATGTTATTTACACTGGAGGGTCTGAGGGGGGGTGTACACCTGTTGTGTTAAGTTAGATTAAGTTTGAACTGAGGGGAAGGATGGAAAGGTTCTACAATTCATGGGTATTATTCATTATGCACTTTCAAGAACTGGATAACATCGAACACTAGTTGGGGGGGGGGGGTGGGAGGGTTGGGGGGAAGGGGGGCTGTGTGTTAATGGTAACTATGGGTGATTCCTGATTCCTTTTTGTTATTTGTTCATGTGAACATGCGGGCTAATGTTTGGGGTTTGGTGGGAGGATGGGATCGTTGTTATTGATTTGGGGATTGACATATTTGTTACTGATTATTGGTGGGTGTAAATTTGGAAGAAAACGTGAAAAAGGAGGAGAATGAAAAAAAAATGGTTTTTTTAAGTTGACGCGTCGCTGCACCAGGGCAGAACTATCCAAGCGTTTTCCGTTCTTGGGGGCCCCTCGCTGACCATGGAGACATTTGGACCACACGGTTGAAATCCCCGCACTGGTTAATTTGTGCACACCTTGAGCGGTGGTGACTAACCAATCTGAAAATTGTTTTTTTTTGGGCCTCACTGCAACATCTGGAAGAGCCACACGAGCTGGAGTAGACCATTCAGTCCCTTTACCCTGCTTTCACCACTGGAAAAGATCATGGCTGAAATGCCAGTGGCCTTGACTCCACTTTCCTGACTTCCCTGCATGACCTTTGAACCCACCCACCCCTGTCAATCGGAACGTCTGTCCAACTGGACCTTCCACAGATGCAATGACCCAGCCTCCACTGTTCTCTGGGTAAGAGAGTTCCACAGGCTAACGGCCTTCGGAGGGAAACCAAACGTCTCCTCACCTCAGTCTTAAATGGGAAACCTCTCGTTTTTAAACTGGGTACCCAACTTCTATATTACCCCACAAAGGGAAATTGCGCCTCAGCGTCTCCCCTGTCAAGTCCCCTCAGGACCTTGGGTGTTTGAATAAGATCTTGGCCAATGACTGAAGGGTGTCCCCATGCATCTTTTCTCCTCCTGCCGATGACAGAGTGAAATCAGGACTTTGTTTCAGGTTACTCATTGACCACTGGGTTTGGTGAATGATTGCGTTTGTCTCATCGCACAAATTGCTGCTTTTGGTCGAATTGAATCCTCAAACCCACAACTTGTTTTGTTTTATTTGTTATTTGTTCTCTTGATGTGGGCATTGCTGGCTGCACCAGCATTTATTGCCGATTCTTAATTGACATTGAGAAGGTCGCGATGAGCCACTGCCTTGAGCTACTGTAGCCCATGTAGACCAAGAAAGCACAACAGCGCATATACTTCCACAGGAAACTAAGGAAATTCGGCATGGTCACACTGACTCTGACCAATTTTCACAGATGCACCATAGAAAGCATCCTATCTAGCTGCATCACAGCCTGGTATGGCAACTGCTGGGCCCAAAACCATAAGAAACTACAGTCAGGAACACCACCCAGTCCATCAGAGGAACCCACCTCCCAACCATTGACCCTGTCTACTCTTCCCACTGCCTTGGGAAAGCGGGCAGCATAATCAAAGACCCCTCCCACCTGGCTTATCACCCTTCCAACCTCTTCCATCGGGCAGGAGATACAAACGTCTGAGAACACGCACGAACAGATTCAAAAACAGCTTCTTCCCCGCTGTTACCAGACCCCTGAATGTCCTTTTTATGGACTGAACTGATCTCTTCACACATCCTCTCTACTGAGTAGTAACTCACACCTGTATGCTTCACCCGATGCCTGTGTCTATGTATTCACATTGTGTATTTATGCATGTCCTATGTTTTTCATGTATGGAACAATTTGCCTGGACCGTACACAGGACAATACTTTTCATTGTATCTCGTTTCGCGTGACTATAAATCTAAATGCGGTGTCAGAAAACCCACACTGCTGGAAGAAAGAGAGTTCCAGGATTTTGATTAGCAACAGTGAGGGAACGGTGATATAATCCTAAGTCAGGATGGTGATGACTTGGATGTCGAAACTAGGTTCGCTCTTGAAACATAAATGTTGACACAAAACATTTAAATTGTTGGAATTTGAACGATAAATCTGTTTCTGTTTCTCCTGTTTTAGGTAAGTGTCAATGTGAATGATGTTAATGATGTAACCCCAAGGTTTCTTCACACTTACGAGGGTCCGTTTGACATCACTGAGGGTCAACCAGGTCCAAGAGTGTGGACGTTCCTTGCGGAAGATGAAGATTCCGGCCCCAATGGGCAAGTAGAATATAGCATCATAGCAGGAGATCCCCTTAGTAAGTTTGAGCAAAGTAAGTTATGCAAAATGTAAGACAAGGGGGCTTGATCTACACACTCTGAGAAATATTAACAGGTCCAATGTCAAATAATTAAAGTTGCTGTTTTAAGTTTGAGGTAAAGTTGAGGCCAATAGTGTGAATGCCCTTCAGGGGAACTAGTATTCAAGGGAATAAGTGCTGATCAAGTGAAATGATGTGAATGAATGGACCTCCGCAGCATTCTGCATGTCTCGCCCATTCTGCGACGGGAAACCCTCCGCGGGACCTTGGCCTTTGGCGGGGCCAGAAGATCCCGCAGGCAGGAAGGGTCAGAAAATTCCGCCCATAGAGTCCGCGGACGTCACAAGTGTGGAGTAACACATCAGAAAAAGAGCTGCTCCTTCAGGAACCCAGCACAGAGACAATGGGCCGAATGGCCCCCTTGTGTGCTGTAACCGTTCTATGATTTGTGTAATACCTTTCACGATCAAGGGTGGTTCCAAAGCACTTAGCCCCAGCCAGTGGAGTGCAGTCAGTGCTCCAATGTAGGCAAGTTGGCAATTGCACAGCAAGCTCCCATAAACAGAATGTGATAATGGCCAGATCAGGGGATTTTGTTTAGTTACGTTGACTGCCGGAATCTATTGGCCAGGACACCAGGAGAATTCCTCTTTCAAATTCAAAATGGTACCATGGGATCTTTTACATAGAAACATAGAAAATAGGAGCAAGGGGAAACCATTCGGCCCTTCAAGCCTGCTCCGCTATTCATTATGATCACGGCTGATCATCCAACTCAATAGCCTGATCCCGCTTTCCCCGCATAGCCTTTGATCCCCTTCGCCCTAAGTGTTACATCTAACTGCTTCTTGAAAACATACAAGGTTTTGGCTTCAACTACTTTCTGTGGTAGTGAATTCCACAGGCCGACCACTCTCTGGGTGAAGAGATTTCTCCTCATCTCTGCCCTAAATACCCCGTATCCTCAGACTGTGACCCCTAGTTCTGGACTCCCCCACCATCGGGAACATCCTTCCTGCATCAACCCTGTCCAGTCCTATTAAAATTTAATAGGTTTCTCTGAGATGACCCCCCCCCCGCCATGCTCATTTTTCTGAATTCCAGCGAATACAATCCTAACCGATTCAATCTCTCTTCATATGTCACTCCCGCCATCCCAGGAATCAGTCTGGTAAACCTTTGCTGCACTCCCTCCAGAGCGAGAACATCCTTCCTCAGATAAGGAGACTAAACCTGCACACAATACTCCAGATGTGACCTCACCAACACCCTGTATAATTGCAGCAAGACATCCCTGCTCCTGTACTCTTGCAATGAAGGCCAGCACACCATTTGCCTTCTTTACTGCCTGCTGTACCCACATGCTTACCTTCACTGACTGGCATAGAGGACACTCTGCTCTCGTTGCACATTTCTCTTTCCTAATTTACGGCCATTCAGTTAATAGTCTGTCTTCTCGTTTTTGCACATGTCTTAGTCTTCAGGAGCTAATCAAGGTTGCTGACCAAAGTTAATGATAGCTGAGAATGTTAAAGCAAGGAGACGTTATCCACGATAACGACAGAATCATTCCCAGGGTAATGACCAAAAAAACCAAGTGGCGATTTAGATAAGAACAAGTCCCCCTTTAAGAAGAATTGAGAACATTTTTGTAATATTAAAAGGTGTTCACAATCCTTCAAGGGACATTTGCTTCCTCATTTTTAGCGTTTCTTGACAGACTGTGCATGTCCTGACTACAGTGTGATTGCGAAAGATCTTGGGTAGGAAGGTTGGCAACCGATGCATTACGCAAGAGTTGTATCATTTTACAAAGTGGTAGGAAAGAGAGAAAAGAAAAACGGAGAGATCAACAAAGAAGAATAAATTCTGACGAGTGCAGCTCCTTGTATCGCTGCCACTCGTGACCCGTCCCAGTGACATTTTGTACACCGGGGCCTCTATATGTGGAACAGGGGCAGGCTTTCTGACCAACATTCCTTTTTTCTTTTGTTTGATTTACAGATGAATTCATTATTTCGCCAGTGGAAGGGGAGCTTCGTGTGAGAAGAGAAGCTGAGTTAGATCGGGAAGGTGTTGCATTTTACAACCTAACCATTATGGGCAAAGACAGAGGGACACCAGCACTGAGCAGTATGGTTAGTCCTTGTCCATGTTCACAATGCCTTGTTCTGATATTAGCACACAACACATTCCTCTCACCAACTTTCACTTGTGGATCGCACAAATATTTAGACTGTCGCTTCTATCAGGCAATAGCCTGCAGTGTCAGCAGATACAGATTATTCTGCATGCACCTTGTCAATGTTAGAAATGCAGGTCCCTTTAAGAGTACAGTAAGAAGTCTTGCAACACCAGGTTAAAGTCCAACGGGTTTGTTTCGAATCACTAGCTTTCGGAGCGCAGCTCCTTCATCAGGTGAATGAAGAGGTGGGTTCCACAAACACATGTATAGACAAAGTCAATGATGCATGATGATACTTTGAATGAGTGTCTTTGCAGGTAATTAAGTCTTTACAGGTCCAGACGGTGCGACTGGAGAGAGGGATAATCACAGGTTAAAGAGGTGTGAATTGTCTCAAGCCAGGACAGTTGGTAGGATTTTGCACCCCCAGGCCAGATGGTGGGGGGGTGAATGTAATGAGACATGAATCAAAGGTCCCGGTTGAGGCCGTAGTCATGCGTGCGGAACTTAACTATCAGTTTCTGACGCTGAAAGATGCCCTCGTACGAACGGGATATGCCGTTCGACTCATCGATCGACAGTTCCAATGCGCCACAGCAAAAAAAACGCACCGACCTCCTCCGAAGACAAACACGTGACACAACCGACAGAGTACCCTTCGTCGTCCAGTACTTCCCCGGAGTGGAGAAACTACGACATCTCCTTCAACACGTCATCGATGAAGACGAACATCTTGCCAAGGTCATCCCCACACCCCACTACTTGCCTTCAAACAACCACGCAACCTCAAACAGACCATTGTTTGCAGCAAACTACCCAGCCTTCAGGAGAACAGTGACCACGACACCACATAACCCTGCCGTGGCAATCTCTGCAAGACGTGCCAGATCATCGACATGGGTACCACCATTACACGTGAGAACACCACCCACCAGTACGCGGTACATACTCGTGCAACTCGGCCAACGTTGTCTACCTCATACGCTGTAGGAAAGGATGTCCCAAGGCGTAGTACATTGGCAAGACCATGCAGACGCTGTGACAATGGATGAACGGACATCGCGCGACAATCACCAGGCAGGAATATTCCCTTCTGGTTGGGGAACACTTCAGCAGTCAAAGGCATTCAGCCTCTGATCTTCAGGTAAGCGTTCTTCAAGGCGGCCTTCAGGACGTGCGACAACGCAGAATCGCCGAGCAGAAACTGATAGCCAAGTTCCGCACGCATGAGTACGGCCTCAACCGGGACCTTGGATTCATAAGACCATAAGACATAGGAGCAGAATTAGGCCACTCGGCCCATCGAGTCTGCGCCACCATTCAATCAAGGCTGATATTTTTCTAATCCCCATTGTCCTGCCTTCTCCCCATAACCCCTGATCCCCTTATTAATCAAGGACCTATCTATCTCTGCCTTAAAGACACTCAGTGATTTGGCCTCCACAGCCTTCTGCAGCAAATAGTTCCACAGACAAATCACTCTACAACTTCACCATCATTGGTCACATATCTTAAAATTTATGTTAATTGTTCCACATGACTCACACTTGGTGTTGAGTCAACTATTATGGAATAGTATTTGGCATTTTTGACTTCACCCGTGAATTGGTTTCTGAGCCTCTCTGTCATTATCGTGATGAAGTCATCGTAGGTTCCATGTGTTAAAAAGTTGGCTTCCCTGAGCCACAATATTGATAACGTTCCAAATGCTCTTTGAGAAGCTCGTCAAATTCACTGAGATATTCAAGGCAGGCTAAAAAAATGACCTCTTCAATTTGGCATTGATGATTCATCACATCCTCTTAGAGGTAGCCCCAAGGAAGACAGCAGTTCGCCCATGGTACTTTCCTCCAATAAGAACGCTCCTCTTCAAACTGAGCCGAAAACGCAGAATCAATTCTTCCAAATAATTTACATCTTTGAATGAACGCACGCATACCTTTAATTTTAACTTTGAAAGTTTCATAATCACCAATGTCCCTTCCAACAATTGTCCATGATGTGATGTGGAGACTTAATGACCTGCAAATGCTTGTATTCAAAGTATCGTCTTGCATCTTTGAATCTGTCTATATAAATGTTTCTGGAACCCACCTCTTCATTCACTTGAGGAAGGAGCAGTGCTCCGAAAGCTAGTGATTTGAAACAAACCTGTTGGACTTTAACCGGGTGTTATAAGACTTCTTACTGTACAACAATATCGTTAACGAATGATTGTTTCCCTTTACTGGGTCAGGGAATAATTTGCAAACACAACAGTAGACTGCAATAGAGGTTTCCCCCCCCCAAAAAAAATCAGCCAATTTCTAATTTCCGACATTCTTACCAAGTTGAACATATTTTTGCCAAAAGGCAACGTATTCAGGGTAGGCAGCACGGTAGCACAGTGGTTAGCACTGTTGCTTCACAGCGCCAGGGTCCCAGGTTTGATTCCCGGCTTGGGTCACTGTCTGTGCGGAGTCTGCACGTTCTCCCCGTGTCTGCGTGGGTTTCCTCCGGGTGCTCCGGTTTCCTCCCACAGTCCAAAGATGTGCAGGTTAGGTGAATTGGACATTCTGAATTCTCCCTCCATGTACCTGAACAGGTGCCGTAGTGCGGCGACCAGGTGATTTTCACAGTAACTTCATTGCAGTGTTAATGTAACCTATTTGTGACACTAATAAAGATTATTACTATTATTAGGTTTCTTCTCTCACATCCCTCACTTCAACAGAATCAGCGATAACTTGCAGTTCTGTTGACATTTCAGATTTCACTTCTTGCTCAGCTATTTCAGGCGATGTGGTATCTTTGGAAACTGCGAGTCTAAGTCACCAGATAATTTACCCAAACTTTTGGATGAGGATGAATGTGCGGTTTGTGCACTGTTCAATGCTTCGAACTTTTGACAAACTGTTTATTTGCCTGGCTTTGGCCTCGTGCATCACCTCCAATGTTCTGCTTTTTTGACTGCCAGATTGATATTGTCGCTTCATATTGCGAAAGAAATGGATCTTGATTTTAGGCAGCTGAAAAGGAGTCGGAAAGAGCAGGCGCTTGCACAGTCAATCCTACATTTTTATCAGGTTCAAGTTCTGCACAAATGGGATTCACCTTTTTTTTTAAAAATCTTTTTATTGGCTTTTCTCATATTTATAAACAGTTGTCACTTATATACATGACATTTTTCTTGCCAGCAGGATTCTCTGGCGCGCAATTAGGGAAGCGAAAGCAAGGGCGTGGCCCCCTTCCCCATGTGTAGCTCTGGCTGCTCGGATACCCCGAAGATTGCCACTATTGGGCATGGCTTCACCCTCACCCCCACAACCTTGGACATTGCCTCGGAGAAGGCTGTCCAGAACCCAGCAAGCTTGGGGCAAGCCCAAAACATGTGGGTGTGGTTGGCCGGGTCCCTCTGGCACCGCTCACATTTCTCCCCCACCTCCGGGAAGAACCTGCTCATTCGGGTTCTGGTCAGGTGCGCTCTGTGCACCACTTTGAGCTGCATTAGGCTTAGCCTTGCGCAGGAGGTGGTGGAGCTCACCCTGCTCAGTGCTTCGCTCCCGAGTCCCCATCCTACCTCTGTCCCCAGTTCGTCCTCCCATTTTTGTCTGGTCCCATCCAGTGGTGTTCGGGCTCTGTCCAGTAGCTGTCCGTATATTTTCCCACATAGCCCCCCCTTCTCGCTGCTTGTGCCCATTAGGTCCTATTAGTGAGCTTTCTGGGGCCCCGGGGTACCCTACTGTCTCTTTGCGGACAAAGTGCTTTATTTGGAGGTGTCTCAATTCCTGTCCTCTTGATAGTTCCACTTCCTCGTCAGTTCGTCCAGTGTCGCCAGTCTGTGCCCTACGTAGAAGTCCCCGACCGTCAAGTGTGCCCCACCCCGCCTCCATCTTTTGAAGGTGGTATCTATCATGGCTGGGGGGAATCTGTGATTGCTGCAGATGGGGGCCATAGGGGAGATTTTGGTTATTCCGAAGTGCTGTCTCAACTGGGTCCACGTTCTCAGCGTGGCCACTACCACTGGGCTCGTTGGGATTCAACTTTTAACACTGAAGCTACGATTCTGATCATGGATTTCAAACAACACTCACTCTGCTCTTCACCTGCCCGTTTCTCCTCTTTCCCCCCCCCCCCCCCCCCCTCGCAATCTCTCCCTCCCAGCTGACCCTGCAACCCCATCACAAACCCTCCCTCCATGAAACCCGGACCTCATACACACTCCCTCCCTGCAAGTCTGCAACCCAACCCCCTCACGCACACTTCCTCCCCCCCCCCTCCACTTGTCAAATCCTCCCCTTTTCACTCATTTGACTTGCCTGTGATCTTCAAGTCTTCACGGCAGCCTGCCTCACCCACGTTGTGTCTTCATCGTGACCACTGCACCCCTCCCTTGCTTCAGAGCATCGTCATGCACCTGTTGCTGGAGCTCTGCTGTGGCACGAAGGTTGTGCTCGGCTCCTCATTTTTCAGGGTACCATTGCGTGCCTTTTGTTGGCGGGCGGGGGGGCAGCTTTGCTCTGCCGTCAGCGGAAACCTACGGGGCGCGATTCGCCGCACCCGCGCCGGTTGGGAGAATCGCCTGGGTCGCCAAATTTTCCCGCGACGCCGGTCCGACGCCCTCCCGCGATTCTCCCAAGCGGCGAGAACGGCCTCGTCGAGTTCCGCGCGGCGCAGGCCGGAGAATCGCCCGAGACACCCAAAATGGCGATTCTCCGGCACCCCTGCTATTCTCAGGCCCGGATGGGCCGAGCGGCCAGTCCAAAATGGCGGGTTCCCCCCCCGGCGCCGTCCACACCTGGTCGCTGCCGGCGGGAATAGCGCAGGAACGCTGGGGGGGGGGGGGCGGCCTGCGGGGGGGTGGGAGGGATCCTGCACCGGGAGGGGCCTCAAATGGGGTGTCGCCCGTGAACGGTGCCCACCGATCGTCGGGCCGTCCTCTCTGAAGGAGGACCTCCTTCCGCAGCCCCGCAAGATCCGTCTGACATCTTCTTGCGGGGTGGACCCGGAGAGGACGGCAACCACGCATGTGCGGGTGACGCCAGTTATGCGGCGCCGGCTGCGTCATGTATGCGGCGCCGCCTTTACGTGGCGACAAGGCCTGGCGTGTGTAAATGACACGGCCCCGCTCCTAGCCCATTATCGGGCCCTGAATCGGTTGGGATAGGGGTCGTTTCACGCCGTCGTGAACCTCAACGGCGTTCACGATGGCGTGGGCACTTCGGCGCGGGAGCGGAGAATCCCGCCCAGGGTCTCTCGCTCCCACCTGCAACCAATCAGTCAGATTTCTGCTTTAGCTGCTGATGGGCTGGTTGGTTTGAGCCTATCAGCAGCAAATGCAGAGCGATCAGCCTCTGATTGGATGCCCTGCTAACTGTCTACTCTGGTCACGTCGAGCTGACGCTTACCGGGTCCGACGGGGGGCCCCTCCCCGTTGGCTGGGGCCCCATATCCAGGCAGAGTGTATCTCATTGTAAACCCGCCTCTGGTTCGGGGAGATTCAAAATCAGGAAAGTCCTGGATGAGTAAATGAGGAGAAATTGTTTCCACTGACTGAATGGTGAGTGAGCAGAGGACACGGATTTCAGGTCATTGAAGAGAGGAGAAAGTGTTTTGCAGCGAGTTAGTCGTTAGGATCTGGGATGTGCTGCCTGGAAGGAGCATGTTCAATCGGAACTTTCTAAAGTTAGATACTTGAAGTGGAGAAACTTGCGGGACTGTGGACGAAAGAGCAGGGGGTGAGTGAGACAACTTGAATCACCCTTTCAGAGAGCTGGTAGAGACACGAAGGCTGAATGGGCTCTCCCTGTGCTGTAAGATTCTGTGATTCTATTCCATGCAGGTACTGGTCGGAGTGCGTGTCCTGGATATAAACGACAATGATCCTGTTCTCCAGAACATGCCCCGAAACTGCACCATCAGTGAAAACACGGCCGTGTCCACAAGCATTGCCAGGGTTCTGGCCACCGATATAGACAGTGGCCGCAACGCTCTCCTCACCTTTAGTATCACCACAGGAAACACAAAAAATGCCTTTTTCATCAACAAAACAGTTAAGTAATTTATTGGCCTAACTGCATGGGTGTGACATGATTGCTATTCAGAATAAAACGTACATGAAGAACCAACTTTCATTGACCCATCAGCCTCTGTGCTCAATGTCCTACGTATCTTAGTATTGCAGATCAAATTCTTACCCAAATGTTCAAATCCTTCCATAACTCACCCCTCTCCATTTCCGTGACCTCCTCCAGCCCTACAACCCTCCTGGACATCTGCATTCCTTTAACACCTTCACACATCGAGGCCCTAAGTTGTGGAATTGCACTTCCTACACCTCTCCCTGTCTAATGACTCCACATCTGCCATTGGGAAAATTCCTGATTCCATTATTAAGGAGGTTGTAGGTGGATATTTAGGAAATCACTATACAATCAGGTCGAGTCAGCATAGTTTTCTGAAAGGGAAATGGTGTTTGACTAATTTATTTGAGTTCTTTTGGGATGTAACGAGCATATGTGGATAAAGGGGAAACCAGTTGAGGTTAGTGTTTTTGGATTTCCAAACGTCATTCGATAAGGTGCCACAAATACGCTTACTGCACAGGATTAGCGCCCATGGTGTTGGGGGTGACACCTTGGCACGGAAGGAGAAGCTAACAGGAAATAGGGGGTCGGGATAAATGGGTCATTTTCAGATTGGCAAACCATAACATTGTGGAATATCACAGGAATCAATGCTGGGGCCTCCAGTTTTGCGGTCTACATTAGTGACTTGGATGAAGTGACGGACTGTATTGCAATCAGGTTTGCTGACAATACGGAGATAGGTTACGAGGGAGATACTAAGAATCTGCAAAGGGATATAGAGACGTTCAGTGAGAGAGCAAACATTTGGCAGATGGAGGATAATGTGGGAGAACGCGAGGTCGTTGGAAGAGGAGAAGAGCAGAATATACTTTAATGGAGAGATTCTGTTGAATGGTGAGCGATCTTGATGTCCTTGTACATTAATCCCAAGAAGGTTAACACATGGGTACAGGAAACGATTAGGAAGGCAAATGGAATGTTGGCCTTTATTGGAAGGGGAATTGAGTATAAAAATGGGCAACACTTACTGTAGTTGTACAGAGCATTGGTGAGATCATACCTGGAGTACTATCCATCCCTAATTGCCCTCGAGAGGCTGGTGGTGAGCCGCCTTCTGGAACCACTGATTCGGTCTCCTGACTTGCGAAGGGATATAATTGCATGGGAAGCAATTCAGAGAAGGTTCACTGGGCTGACGGGAAGTGCGGGCAAGAAGGTGAAGTTGAGACCACACCCAGATCGACTATAATGGATACAGCTGTACAGGGCCTTGCTGAGATCACACCTGGAATACAAATAGCCGTTATGGCAAGAACGGATATGCTTGCCGCAGAGGGAGTGCAGCAAAAGTTCACCAGACTGATTCCTGGGGTGGCAGGATTGTCGTATGAGGAGAGATTGAGTCGACTGGGACTGTATTCACTGGGATTCAGAATAATGAGGGGGAGGGAGAGAATCTAATTGAAACATATCACATTCTTACAGGGCTGAGCAGGCAGGTGCAGGGATGTTGTTTCCCCTGGTTGGGGGTGGGGGCAGGGGGGGGGGGGGTCTCGAACAAAGGGTCACAGTCTCAGGATATGGGGTAGGTCATTTAGGACTGAGATGGGGAGGAATTTCTTCACTCAAAGGGTGATGACCCTGTGGAATACTCTACCACAGAAAGCTGTGGAGGCCAAGTCATCAAATATATTTAAGAACATAGAACATTACAGCGCAGTACAGGCCCTTCGGCCCTCAATGTTGATTTCTAGATCTAAAGGTGTCGAGGGGTATGGGGAGAATGCAGGAGTATGGCCTTGAGATAGAGGATCAGCCATGATCATATTGAATTGTGGGGCTGGTTTCGAAGGGCCGAATGGCCTACTCCTGTTTTCAATGTTTCTATAATCTTATTGAATGATGAGCAGGATCGGTGGGCCGAATGGCCTACTCCTGTTTCTATTTCTTCTGAACCTATGATCTGAAGGCGTTCGTTGAAACATAGTCTTTTGACTTGTCACAATGTCTCCCCTTTTGGGTCAGGGTCAGCTTTTTCTTTGTTATGCATCTGTGAAGCATTGTGGGACATTTTGGGTGCTATATAAATGCAAGTTGTTGCTGAAGTATCGCTGGTGTTGACTCTGTTACAGTAAAAGACGCCCTGGCAAGCCTCAGCCTATAGCATCTGCCATTTGTACACATCGTTTTTACTGAAGTGTGGTTAGACTTGTGTGGGTATCTGACGACTATTTGCGATTCCTTGCTCATATTAATGTCTCCTGTGCTTTTTGTTACAGACTGGTGTCGTCTATGTCAACAGACCGTTGGATAGGGAGGAGAGCGCTGAGTATCGACTCACCATCACCGTCAAAGACAACCCAGAAAACCCTCACCATGCTCGAAGAGTAATTATTTTTTAAACTCTATCGGACACAGTGGCCGGGAATCCGTGATCCTGAGGCTAAATGTTGACACCATCGGAAACACCGTTGCATTTCTCGACGGCATCAACGCGGCCTCAGGATCAACAATTGTGGTCCCTGCAGGGGGCCAGCATGGCACTGGAGCGATCCACGCCACTCCAGCTGCTGATCCTGGCGTGAACTGGGCGCCGTGTGGTCTGTGCATGCGCAGTGGCACCGGCTCCAACCCGCGCATGCGCAGTGGCTCCCTCCTCCGTGCCGGCCCCGATGCAACATGGCGTGGGGCTATAAGGGCCGGCGCGGACGAAAGGAGGCCCCCAGCCAGGGAGGCCGGCCCGCCGATCGGTGGGCCTCGAACACGGGCCAGGCCACATCGGAAGCCACCCCCGGGGTCGGACCCCCACCCCCCCCACAGGCCGCCTTCGACGCCGAGGTCCCGCCGGCTGAGAGCAGGTTAGAACGGCACCGGCGAGACTTGGGTTACCTCCCCCGTCCCCCACTGACGGTTAATTTCCCCCCAAGAAGTCGACGAACGGCTGCCACTTCCGGGTGAACCCGAACAGTGACCCTCTCAAGGCGAACTTGACTTTCTCCAAACAGAGAAAGCTAGCCATGTCCGATAGCCAGGTCTCCATCATCCCTCCAAGCTAATAGTATCCGTCTCCGGGCTACCAGGGAAGCAAAGGCCCGAACGTCTGCCTCTTTCTCCTCCTGGATTCCCGGATCTTCCAACACCCCGAAAATCCCCACCTCCGGACTCGGTGCCACCCTTGTTTTCAACACCGTGGACATGATGTCCGCAAACCCCTGCCAGAATCCCCTAAGCTTCGGGCATGTCCAAAACGTGTGGACATGGTTCACTGGTCCTCTCGCACATTTTGCACACCTGTCTTCTACCCCAAAGAACCTGCTCATCCGGGCCACTGTCATGTGAGTCCGGTGAACGACCTTAAAATGTATCAGGCTGAGCCTGGCACATGTTGAGGACGCGTTGACTCTACTCAACGCGTCCGCCCATAGACCATCCTCTATCTCTCCTCCTAACTCCTCTTCCCATTTGCGTTTCAACTCCTTGGTCTGCGTCTCCTCTGACCCCATGAGTTCCTTGTAAATATCAGAAGTCCTCCCTTCTCCCACCCACATTCAGGCATCGGCTGTTTTGCCCAAGAAACGGAATGGAGTCCAAATTCTTCGCCCCCTCGGAATCATAGCTTCCAATCTGTTTACCGACACGTTTCTATTCTCAATTGTTTTGTTTGCACAACTGGCAGAAGATTGGGGAGGGGTGTGACCAGGAAGGGGACTTCCAGAGCACTGGGAACCACAGGAGCCAAAGGAAAAGAAATGATGTGGATGGAATCAATCACAAAAGAATAGTGATGGCGTTTTTGTTTTGTATCTTCATGCACTGTTCCTTCTTTGGAGAATGCTGGGAGAGTAAGCCGGCTGATTAGCAACCTGTTCGAACCACATCATGAATGCTCCTTCCGTAGTCAGCAGACCCTGAAGTGGGACTTGTACCACGGGCCTCTACCTGAATAAGCATGGCTGCTACCCACTGTGCCACAAGACCTCTCTCAGTTAGGGAGTGGACAGGACATAAGACTTTCTCTTCAGTGAGTTCTGAGGCGCTTGACCTCTTCATGTTCATGTGTTATGGTTTGAGAATATTGTCTCTGTCTTACCAGGATTCAGACTTACTGACTGTCTCAATCTCCGATGAAAATGACAACAGGCCCATGTTTACCCAGAGGTCGTATCGAGCTGAAATTCCCGAGAATCCAGAACCAGGTAGGTCTGTCATTAGAAGCAAAGTGTGGGACTGGACAGAATCTTCATTTGAAAATTCCTCCGGTTTTGCTCAGACTAGAGGGCCTTCCCTACAGTGTTAGTAAAAACCCACTTCGCCTTTTCATCCCCTGCATTCCCTCGTTGGCAATTGAGTGCACATCGTGCATTCTGCTCCGTTAGGCTCATTCAATTTCTGAATTTTGCAATATGGATGATTGGGAATGTTGACACGTTAACCTCCTCCTGTTCCATTTTGTCGGCAGATTTCCAACCATCCTGTTAACAGCCAGGAATTCCCCTGACTTTGTGCGGATAAACATTCCCCCCCCTGGGGAGAGAGTACATGAATTAGACATGCATCCCAAGGAATACCCACCGCCAGGAAGTTCCCCTCCGGGCCACTCACCATCCTGATTTGGAACTGTATCGACGGTCCGTCACTTTCGCTGGGTCAAAATCCTGGAACTCTCTCCCAAATAACCCTGTGGGTGTACCTACACCTGCAGGTCAAGAAGGCAGCCCCCCTATTAGGGATGGGCAATAAATGCGGGCATAGCCAGCGAGGCCCACATCCCGTGAATGATTTTTTTTTTAAATTCCCGGAAATACGGTAGGTTAAAAGGTAATTCCATTGATAAAAAGAGCAGTGTGCATTTCTGTAGCACCTGTCACAGCCTTCGTATCCCAAACTGCTTTGCAGCTAATGAGGTACTTTTTAAATGTAGACATTGTTAGGATCTGGGATTGTGGGGCGACATTCTCCGGAAACGGCGCGATGTCCGCCGACAGGCGCCCAAAACGGCACAAATCAGACGGGCATCGCGCCGCCCCAAAGGTGCGGAATGCTCCGCATCTTTGGGGGCCGAGCCCCAACATTGAGGGGCTAGGTCGGCGCCGGATGAATTTCCGCCCCGCCAGCTGGCGGAAAAGGCCTTTGGTGCCCCGCCAGCTGGCGCGGAAATGACATCTCCGGGCGGCGCATGCGCGGGAGCGTCAGCGGTCGCTGACGGCATTCCTGCGCATGCGCAGTGGAGGGAGTCTCTTCCGCCTCCACCATGGTGGAGACCGTGGCGAAGGCGGAAGGGAAAGAGTGCCCCCACGGCACAGGCCCACCCGCGGATCGCGATTCCCGCCCCCGCCGAATCTCTGGTGCCGGAGACTTCGGCAACCGGCGGGGGCGGGATTCACGCCAGCCCCCGGCGATTCTCCGACCCAGCGGGGGGTCGGAGAATCTCGCCCGTGGTTTTTAGGATTTTAAAAAGGAATTTGCTGGATAGTTAGAGAGACGCCTTTTCCACTTTTGGAGAGAGTATAGCCTTAAAATCAGAGGCGCACCATTCGGGGCAGAAGTTAGAAACATATCTTCAGTCAACGGCAGACATTTCTCAAGCCTTCTCAACCTTGCCCCTCACCACCAGTTGAAGGGGAGACAGCCTTTGGTCCTCTGGGACCTCGGTGGGAGAAGTTTGGAACTCTTCCCCCCCCATTAATGATACCAGTTCAAATCTTCATTTTAAATCTGAGTTCCATAAATTTTAGCAAGTCAAGGAATATGGAGCCAATAAGGTGAGTTAGTATACAGATCAACCAGATTTCACTGAATGGGCTGAATCATAGAATCGCTACAGTGCATAAATAGGCCATGCGGCCCATCGAGTCTACACTGACCCTCCGAAAGATCAGCCTGCCTAGGCCCACTCACCTATTCTATCGCTGTAACCCCGTAACCCCACCTAACCTTTGGACACTAAGGGGAAATTTAGCTTGGCCAATCCACCTAACCTCATCTTTTCACTGTGGGAGGAAACCGGAGCAGACACGGGGAGAACATGCAAACTCCACACAGACAGTGACCCAAGCCGGGAATCGAACCTGGGACCCTGGAGCTGTGAGGCAGCAGCGAATGGTCTCCTCCTCTTGCTATTGCCCTAACTCCCAAGCAGAAACCAGCAAAGTTTCATTTTTACCAGAGAATTACTTGAAGAATTGTATTTATTTGGCAGCTTGCATGTCCTCGGGAGGTCCCAAACCATTTTACAGACAATGGCGCTTTTTAATCACTGTTGTAATGTGGGGAATGCTGTAGCTAACCTGTACACAGTAAGCTCCCACAAACATCGATATGATATCAAAAGAAATAGGAGCAAGACTAGACCAAATGGTCCATCAAGCCTTATCCACCATTCAGCACGATCATGGCAGATCTTGGATTCAACTCCGCTTTCCCGCACGATCCCCATTTCCCTTGATTCTCTGAAAAACAAAAACAGTGTTTACTCCAGCCTTAAATTTATTCAACATAGGAGCACCCACATCCCTCTGGGTAGAAAATTCCAAAGACTCACAACCCTTTGAGCGAATGAATTCCTCCTCATCTCGGCCCGAAATGATTGGCTCCTTATCCTGAGACTGAGCCCCTTGTGCTTTAGGTTCCCCGACCAGTGGAATCATTCTCTGTACTGTGATTTAAAAGACATCGCTGACCATCGATCCAGTAACTGTTTAAAGATTGATGTTTCCCTGACCAAAACCGAAGCCTCTCACCTCATTGTTTAATTTCTAGGCACACCGATAACCGTGAAAAATGGGCCCATTTTAGCATTCGATAATGACGTAGGAGCAAATGCGGTGGTCCATTACCGACTGCAGGGCAACAGGACTGAACTTTTCACTGTAGACAGGAACACTGGTGAGTTATTTCCCTTCTGTCATACAGAGAGAGAAAGAAAGATTTTTATTCCATTGCCTTGGCATATCCTGGAGGAACGTCCTCGAGAGTTTCACAGACACCAAATTATTCTGATGCCCGTTGAGCGGACAGTCAGTTTGCTTACAGACAGCAATGAGATGAATGGCCAGGCAACTGCTCAGTTGGTCTGCCTTCTCATTTTCTTTTAAATTTAGAGTTCCCCATTAATTCTTTCCAATTAAGGGGCAATTTAGCGTGGCCAATCCACCTACCCTGCACATCTTTAGGCTGTGGGGGCGACACCCACGCAAACATGGGGAGAATGTGCAAACTCCACACGGACAGCGACCCAGAGCCGGGATTGAACCTGGGACCTCGGCGCCGTGAGGCAGCAGGGGTAACCCACTGCGCAGCCCCGCCTTCTCAACCTTGCCCCTTGCCTAAGGTGTGGTGACCCTCGGGTTAAATCACCACCGGTCAGCTCTCCCCCTCAAAGAGGAAAGCGGCCTATGGTCGTCTGGGACTGTGGTTACTTTGCTATACCATGTGTATCAAACACATCCCTGTCTGCATCAGTGGTTATGAGGTGAAGATATCTGACAGCTTTCTAGGTGTAAACATCATCAGCAATCTGTCCTGGTCCACCCACATCGACGCTACGACCAAGAAAGCACAACAGCGCCTATACTTTCTCAAGAAATTAAGGAAAGTTGCCATGTGCACAATGACTCTTACCAATTTTTATAAATGTATCAAAGAAAGCAGTCTATAGCCTGGTATGGCAACTGCTTGGCCCAAGACTGCAAGAAACTACAGAGAGTTGTGAACACAGCCCAGTCCATCACACAAACCTGCCTCCCATCCATTGACTCCGTCTACACCTCCCGTTGCCTTGGGAAAGCGGGCAGCGTAATCAAGGACTCCTCCCACCTGGGTTATTCTCTCTTCCAACTTCTTCCATCGGCAGGAGATACAAAAGTCTGAGAACACGCACCAATAGATTCAAAAACAGCTTCTTCCCCGCTGTTACCAGGCTCCAGAATGGATCTCATATGGACTGAACTAATCTCTCTATGCATCTTCTCTACTGAGTCGCACCACACTCCGTATGCTTCACCCGATATCTATGTTTATTTATTTACGATTGTATTTATCATTTGTCCTGTGTTTTTCATGTATGGAACGATTTGTCTGGACTGTACGCAGAACAATACTTTTAACTGTACCTCGGTACACGTGACAAATCTAAATCTAAGGAGCCACAAATATTGCATCAAAAAAGGAAATAGTTAAATTTGATTGGTCTGCAAATAGGAAAAGTCTAAGACGGCCCACTGAAGAGAAATCGTCAGGTCGGGAAGAGTTGGAGAGGTTTAAAAAGAAACTATATCCTTGAAAAGAAACTAATGCAAGGTTCAACAATTCCAGGGTACTAAGCAAGTCCAAAGCTGTCTATTGTATGTAGCGACAACCTGTTAAAAGGCAAGTTGAGGATGAGCACAGTAAGCACTTTTCTTCCCCACACAGACTGAAAAATACTTTGAATGGGAAGGATGCCAAAATACTCTTAGTTCAAAAGGTAGGATTTTAGAGAAGCATGAAGTAGACGGATGAATCAGCTAGTGCATCTATACTAGTCTTGGTGAGGAAATAGCTAAGTTGGCATAAAATCTTTCTAATTAAAGAAGTTTGTTCATTGCACATTTGGAAGTAAAATTTATTGGATTTTTGTTTATTGTAACGTGGACCGAGGTACAGTGAAAAGTATTTTTCTGCGAGCCGCTCAACAGATCATTAAGTACATGAAAAGAAAAGGAAATAAAAGAAAATACATAATAGGGCAACACAAGGTACACATGTAACTACATTACACCGACTTCGGGTGAAGCACACAGGGGTGTAGTGTTAATCAGGTCAGTCCATAAGAGGGTCGTTTAGGAGTCTGGTGACAGTGGGGAAAGAAGCTGTTTTTGAATCTGTTTGTGCGTGTTCTCAAACTTTTGTATCTCCTGCCCGATGGAAGAAGTTGGAAGAGTGAGTAAGCCGGGTAAGTGAGTATTTGCTCAGATATTCTGTGACTATCTTAGTTCTCAGCAATGATGTGATCGTTTTAATTAATGCAGTTGTTGACTTTTGTCCTTCTAAACATTTTCCAGGGATTGTTTCTGTGGCACCAGGAGAAAGCATTGATAGGGAGTCGTTACCCAATGCAAGCCTGGAGTTTAACTTGATAGCAGAAGATATTGGCCAACTGAAGAGTGTGGCTGGGCTTGTAGTAACAGTCTTGGATCAAAATGACAACATGCCAGTCTTCAGCCCTCCGTCAATGACAGTCCACATTTGGGAAAACAGTGCGTCAGGTGAAATACGTTATTATAGGGTTGTAAATGTCAATGGTCTGTTAACTCCTGTTCTGAAGCTGGCTGGTTGATAAATGTCCGATAACTGAGAAGCAACAATTTGGGGAGCCTGAAATTGCCCACATTCAGTGTGTACTCCCCTGGGGCAAGGTAAAAAACCTCAGAAATTTCCTTGTGGGGTGGCACGTTGGTGCAGTGGTTAGCACTGCCGCCTCACGACGCTGAGGACCCGGGTTCGATCCCGGCCTCGGATCACTGTCCGTGTGGAGTTTGCACATTCTCCCCGTGTCTGCGTAGGTCTCACCCCCACAACCCAAAATGTGCAGGGTAGGTGGATTGGCCGCGCTAAATTGCCCTTGGAAAAAAATAATTGGGTACTCTTAATTTATTGTTATTAAATAGAAATTTCCCAGGGGGCGATTCTCCGATATGGAGGCCAAGTGTTCGCACTGTCGTGGACGCCGTCGCGTTTCACGATGGCGCGAACAGGGCACGGGGCCAGCACGGCGCTGGAGCGGTTCACGCCGCTCCAGCGTCTTTACGCGGCGCCAATTGGGCGCCACGCCAACCCGCGCATGCGCAGTTGGGGAAGCCCAATTCCGCGCATGCGCTGTTGGGCCGCGCTATCCTGCGCATGCGCGGGGAACGTCTTACGCACGCCGGCTCCTCGCCAACATGGCGCCGGTGTTCTGGGGCCGCGCGCGGAAGATGGTTGGCCCGGGGGGGGGGGGGGGGGGAGTGGCCGGCCCGCCGACCGGTGGGCCCCGATCGCGGGCCAGACCCCATCGGACGCCACCCCGGTGAAGGAGCCCCCCTCCCTCCCCCACAGGCCGCCCCCCCCAGCGTTCCCGCAGAGTTCCCGCCGGCAGCGACTAGGGGTGGCCGGCGTTGGCGGGAACCTGTCGTGTCGGGGCGGCCGCCCGGCCTATCCGGGCCGGAGAATCGCTGCTCGCCGGTTCTGCGAGCGGCCCGGTGCGAATCGCGCGACGCTGGTTTCCGGGGGGTGGGAGAATCGCGTGCGGGGGTCGGGCGGCGTGGCGCGATTCACGCGGCGTGGGGGTGGGGGGGAGAGAGAATAGCGCCCCTTGTGTACTGGCACTTTTCGTTGGTGCTACTGGAAAACTGGAAGGTTACAGATCTTTCCCAACATGGGTTCCACCCTCCATCCCGTTCCCCATTCTTCCATCTATCATTTATCTATTATCTGTTCCAATGTGATGTATCTAATCTTTCTCGCTGATTTAAACGGTGCCACCTGTAATCATGGATTAAACTACAGAACACTCACCTCTGACGGATTGCAAAGTTCATGGTATCAGTTCACAAATGCTGCATTCCGCCTCCTTGGGGCATTAGATAGCATCATTCTTTTAAAATCTCCTCGCTGAAGATTTTGGTGACGAAGGGGTCTGCGACATAAGGGAGCTGGAATTTCCCACAAATAGATAAAAGATATCTCCACGGCAAAGGGAGCCTGGGTGAGTTCATGAGGTGTTTTGGGGACAGTTTGTTAGAGCAGCCCGTTCCAGCAGCAAGCAGAGGGCAGGCTTTCCCAGGTGTAGGAGCGATGAGGAGAAGCCTTTCCACCCAGAGGGTCATGGGGGTCTGGAACTCACAGCTTGAAAGAGGCAGAAACACTCAACTAGTTTACGAGGTGCAGGGCTCCGGATCAAATGCTGGAAAGTGGGATTAGGCTGGCTGGCTGGTTTTTTGCAGCCGGCGCGAATACGATGGGCTGAGTGGCCTCTTTGTATGCCATAAACATTCTATGATCCTGTTGAGTGGGAGGTCAGAAGATTGTACAGAATAAAAAGAACAGCAAAGAATGGCTAAAACATGAATAAGGAGGGAGCAATTCGAGTGTGAGAGAAAGTGAGCTAGAAATATAAAAACAGATTGTATGACTTTCTCCAGGGATTTAAAAAGGATAAGCGTAAGTAAAGTGAGTTTTGGCCCGCTAGAGCAGGGTTTTTCATAGTGTGGGTCGCAATTCGCGGGTGGGTCCCAGGGGGTGGTGTGGGGGGGGGGGGGGGGGGGGGAGGGTGGCGAGTGGGTCGTGGAGCGGTCGGCCACGACGTTCCCGCATTGGCCCGATCGTGGGAGAAATGCCCAACAGCCGCGACCAGCATTTAAATTGAGAATGGCGGCCACTCACACCTTTAAAACGAGAAGAAACTGAGACTGTGCAGTCTCCCGATCATAAGCGACAGCAGTGAGCAGGTCAGCGCACGTACACTTGACATCGAACGCCCTCTATGTACGTGCTTTTGACACCGAATCTCAGAGGAGAGCTTCTTCCATTTTCTAGCTGCTGGCAAGCGGGGCAAGAGGACTATGAAAATGAATCATTTTCTTGCAAGTAAGAGACGGCCAGAGACACAAATAGGTAATGTACCGACTGGCCAGGATCTCACATCTGAATGTGATGGAGAGAGTTGCTCAGGTGAATCCATAGCAGGACAGCAGTGCTAATGGTAGCTCTGTACAGAGCTCCAGGACCTATGCTTAGCAGCCTACAAAGAACAAACTTAACTCAGGAACAAAACAGTACAAAGATGATTTCTAGAGGTATGGTTTTGTCAATTGCGCCAGTGCAAATGAGGATGCAAACACCCATGTGTGTTATTGGCAGGGAAATACTGGCAAATGAGAGAGAAGTTTCAGATTTTGAAAGCAAAGTGGTGGGTGAAAAATTCCTTTTGAGGTTGAGGTTATTAGCTTACAGTTGACTCCAAATGAAAAGACTAAGCTGCTGTACCTGTGACAGCACATTAAAAACATGCCAAAAGCCCACTAGGCTGTCAGCATTCTTGAGTGGCATCTCCCAGGAGTATCCAGTGCTGAGTAAAACAAGTGTTTGGTTGCTATTGCCCTTCGCGATGGCCTACATGTGCAAGGTTGGATTTTCAATTATCACAAATATGAAGATGGCACAAAGGAACTGGCTGAAATCTGCACCTGATATGTGCATTGCCCTCTCCTCCTGTGAATAGCTGAGTCCCCTTTTCTATTGTCCAATCTGATGAGACCTTTCCAGAATTTGGGAAATTTGGAAAATTAAAACCTACTATCTCAGCAACCACTTCTTTTAAGATCCTAGGATGTAGTCCATCAGGACCTGGGGACTTGTCAGCTTTTCATTTCCAATAATTTTCTCAGTATCCTTTCCCTGGTGCTTGCAATTGTTTAAAGTTCCTCCCTCCCTTTCACCTCCTGATTCACAAATATTTCATGGGGGCGGGGCGGAGGGAGGGGCGGGGGATTGTCAGCAGGCCCAGAGGAGCCTGCTGGTGAGAGCCAGCAGAGGATCCTGCCCAAGGAGTCTGCAAAAAGATACAGATTGGTTAAGTGAATGGCCAGGAATTTGGCAGATGGAATATAATGTGGGAAATTGTGAACTTGCCCACTTTGGCAGGAAGAATGGAAAGGCGGCACATTGAAATGGAGAGAGAGATTGGCAGAACTCTGAGGTACAGAGGGATCTGGGTGTCCTGGTACATGAATCACAAAATATTAGTCGGCAAATGAAGGGAGTCAAATACAAGCACAGGGACGTTTTGCTCCAGTTGTGCAGGGCATTGGTGAGACCACATCTGGGGGACGGTATATAGTTTTGATCTCCTTATTTAAGAAAGGATACAAAAACAATAGAAGCAGTACAGAGAAAATTCGCTCACCTGATGCCTGGGATGGAGGAAAGGTTTGTCAGGCTGGGCTTGTACCCACTGGCATTTAGAAGGTGGAGAATCATATAAGATCCTGAGGGGACTTGACAGGGTGGATGCTAAACAAATGTCTCCCCTTGTGGGAGAGACTAGAACAAGGGGACACAAATGAGGGGTCTCCCATTTAAGACGGAGATGGGAAGAAATGTTTTCTCTGAGGGCCAGGCATCTTTGGAACACTCTTCCTCGGAGAGCAGTAGAGGCAGGGTCAGTGAATCCTTTTTAAGGCAGAGGGAGACAGATTCTTGATCGACAAGGGAGACGAAGGTTATTGGGAGTAAGCGGAATGTAGAATCCAGGCCGCAATCCGATCAGCCATGATCTTATAGAATAGTGGAGCTCCTGCCCCTGTTCACATGAAGTTAACTTGGAAATTCTCAACCTGGTTCCCAGTGATAATCATTCTGCTACGGCCTATAATTCAGAACAAAATCGGAAGTCTGAAACAGAGGTCACAACAATTGAGGACATTTCAGATTCAGACAATAATACGCTGCTGGGAGTTGTTGAGTTACTATCTGTCAATGTTAAATGTGACCAGGAAGTACTTTTGCCGCCAAAAGTGGAGGCATCGATTCCAGGGATGGAAAGGTTGACGTATGAGGAGAGATTAAACAGTTTGGGTTTATACTCGCTGGAGTTTAGAAGGATGAGTGGGGATCTGATCGAGGTGTATAAAATGCTAAAAGGGTTTGATAAAGTAAACGCAGACCAAATGTTGCCCCTTGTGGGGCAATCTAGATAGAGAGGTCACAGATAGAGGTTGAGCGGCGGTAGATTTAGAACTGAGATGAGGAGGAACTACTTCTCGCAGAGGATGGTGAATTTGTGGAACTCATTGCCCCATAGTGCGGTGGAATGTGAATCATTAAATGGGTTCAAGAAGGAGATATATTTCTGATTTTTGAAAAAAGGTTAAAGGGATATGAGGAACAGGTGGGGAGGTGCATTTGAGACCAGGAAGAGATCAGCCAGGATCTGATTGAATAGCGGAGCAGGCTCGAGGGGCAGAATTGCCGACTTCTGCTCCTAATTCTTATGTTGTATTTTCTTTTTGAGCATTGCTCATGTGGAGGGAAGCAAAGTAGCAGAACCCATGTTCGTTGACACCAGGCTCAGGGTATTAGTACTGTAGAATTCTCATCTCCTGTGTTAAGTTCCGTGTTGTTACCTCTGAAGCTTTAAAAAGAAAACGTGCAACTGTGATCGGTCAATGTCTCAAAAGTGGAAGTGTCATCCAGTTTAGTGTTGCAAGGCAATCTTAGCTTATGCAAACCACACACCGCACCAAAAACATATGTGTATATTATTTTCAACACTGTTGACGTTTGAGTGGCCGAGCGATAGCAGAGGTTGCGACACACTGGGAAGCTTTGTCACTCTGCTGATGTGGTCTGGAGTGTTATGAGCAAAGTTACAGTCAACTTCCAATATCCCTCGGCTAATGGGAATATATGACCAGGGTTTCCTTTTCTGATTGGAAACAGTATCAATGCCCCCCTCTTATCCTGCTTACATTCACTGCCCAGGCAAATCCCTCCGAATGGTGACTCTCGGCTCCTGAAGGTCCAAAATTGGATAGAATTCCTCTGCACTACCCTTCCCCCCGCACCTCCCCTTCAAACACTCTTTCCTCAATCTCCCTGTGCTCAGCAGTGTCACTGGCTGAAACATTATGAGGACTCCCAGCCTTTTCCTTTTGAAACAAGCCAATGGGAAATAGAGGAGCGAGGCTCCATTGACGCTGTTTAAATGTTCTCCTTTGCCGCTTCACAGGTGGATATGTGCCCCGTGGCTCCTGCTCCGCCGTTCAGTTCAATCATGGCTAATCTTGAGTTTCACCTCCACTCTTCCACTGGCCCCCCCCCGTATCCCTCGATTCGCCGAGAGACCAAAATTCTGACTAGCCCAGCCCTAAATGTATGAATTCGTGCAGGTCGATAATTGGCCTGTTCAGTCACACGTGGCAGAAATTCACGCTCTGCATCGACCCCATCGTCAGCCAGTGAGGAAATGTGTTCAATGATGCAACTGTCCCATCGCTTTCTGGGGTAGGGAATTCCAAAGATTCACAACCCTTTGAAATAAATTCTCCTTGTTTCAGTCCCAGATGATCGTCCCCCCTTATCCTGAGACGGTGATCCCGTGTTTTTGACTCCCCGACCAGCGGGGGCAGTCTCTCTGTGTCCAGCCTGTCGAGCCCCTTCAGAGTCGCCTCTCATTCTTCTGAACCCCAGAGAATCTAAACCCAATTTACTCAGCCTCTCATCCCGGGAGAGCCTTCTCGTTTCAGCGGAGGTGGGTGGGGGGGATCTTTGCTCACAACCTCCTTGTTGTGGGACAACTTTAAGCATGTGAGCGGCTAACTGTCCAATCCATATTCCATGTCCCCAAGGCATTTGGCTCCATGTGCAGAACACGTCACTGAACAGTTATTCGTACATGAACCAGAAATAGGGGCTTCCATTGGATTGGTTCTGTCGATTTGAAAGGCAATAAAAGATTTGCATTCTCTGGTAGAAATCCAAACGCAAAGCACCCACTTGTTCTGAGAGAATATTAATATTTTCCTTAATCTGAATGAGATTGATGGTTGCTGTGTTTTCTTGTGCTGAAGGTTTCAGTGTTGGCCAGGTAACAGCCTCCGATCCAGATATTGGTGTGAACCAGCAACTGAGGTACCGGATAGAGGGAGGCGCCCAGGACAAGTTTATCATTGATCCTCGCAGGGGAGTTATTAAAGTGGCCAATGGTGTAACAGTAGACCGAGAGGAAAGGGGCTCCTACACACTCGTTGTCGTAGCGATGGACCGCGGTACCCCTTCGTTGTCGGCGAGCGCCACGGTGAATATTGTAATCGATGACATCAACGATTGCCGACCCGAGTTCATTAACCCTGTCCAGACTTTAAGCATCAGTGAATCAGTGACAATTGGTACGATCATAGCAAACATTACAGCCACAGATCGTGATCTGCGCCCCCAGCTGGAATATTATATCATCGAGCTTGTCGCTAAGGATGACACTGATGAAGAGGTTCAGGAACAGCAAAGGGCTTTTGACATCAATTTTCAAACAGGTAAGCTTGGCAAGGAACAACCATGTAAAATGCTGGAAATACTCCGCAGGTCTGGTGGTGCTGAAGAAAGGTCCTTGCCCTTAAACATCTCCGGGGGATAAGGCGGGGGCGTGGAGGCCCGGGTAGGGTGCAGTCTTGATGGGCTGAATGGCCTCCTTCCGCACTGTAGGGATTCTATGGAACTCCCCAGTCCTTCCTGCCGACGGGGAATGTTGGGGATGTGGGTGGGAGGGGAAACCTCTGCGTTCCCACACTGTGTCCTCGTCGTGGGCGGACACCGAACCTCCCCTTGCCTCGTAGTTTTGCGTGCCCCCTACCGACCGTTACTTACCCTCCCGCTTTCTCCTCCAATCAAAGTCTGATTTTGCTCTGCGTTTGCTGCTGATAGGCTCTAACTGCAGGGAGTCATCCGCCTCTGATTGGATGCCCGCCTGGCCATGTTGCTACGCACCCCAGGGTACAACAGGGCAGGCGGCAGCGGAGGGGCAGCTGTTGATTGGGGCCCTGTGCCTAGGCGCATGTGTTTCATTGTAAATTGGCCCATGCACCCTTCCCAAGGAAGGAAAGAATAAGGACCGTCACTGTGCAGCTTTCAGGCATCCAAGACTTCACTCGATGCACGGAGAACATTTATTCCACTAACACTGTTTTTTTTTGTCTAGGTGCCGTGTTTATAAGAACCCCTTTGAATAGGGAGCTGGTAGCGACTTACGAACTTACCATATCCGTACACGACAATGCCAGTGATGTAATCAGTCATTCTGTCAGCATTCCCAATGGTAAGATTTTCCGACTTGATGTATACGTAGTAAGTCCGGAACAGCGCAGTTCATGTCGGAAGACTTCATGTAGGAAGTCCTTTATTTCTGTTCAGTCCGGTGTCCAATTTTCCCCAGGATGTGAAATGAAAGCTGCTGTAGTGGAAGAAATCTTTTGAGTTTAAAGAATACAGGCGAGGAGGCCGCAAGGGTTCACTCGATTGGAGTCTGGCATGAGAGGGGTGTCCGATGATGAGAGGCTATGAGTAAATTAACGTCTGCCTCCTCTGAAGGTTAGAAGAATGAGGGGTGATCTCAATGAGGGGGTGGGGGAATATGTCTGTGCCACCATTGGAGATATTTAAGGCCGAGATAGGCAGGTTTTTGATCTCTTAGGGAATCGAGGGATACGAGTGGGTAGGAAAGTAGAATAGAAGCGCAGATCAGGCATAATGATGTTAATTGACTCACCTGAGGAAGGAGCAGTGCTCCGAAAGCTAGTGATTCCAAACAAACCTGTTGGACTTTACCCTGGTGTTGTGAGACTTCTTACTGTGCCCAACCCCCCAGTGGTGGCATCTCCACATCAATAATATTAATGGCAGAGCATTATGGGCAACACAGTAGCACAGTGCTTAACACTGTTGCTTCACAGTCCAGGGACCCGGTTCGATTCCCGGCTTGAGTCACTGTCTGTGCGGAGTCTGCACCTTCTCACCGTGTCTGTGTGGGTTTCCTCCGGGTACTCCGGTTTCCTCCCGCAAGTCCCGATAGACGCGCTTGTTGGGTGAATTGGACGTTCTGAATTCTCCCTCTGTGTACCCGAACAGGCGCCAGAATGTGGCGACTAGGGGATTTTCACAGTAACTTCATTGCAGTCTTAATGTAAGCCTACTTGTGACAATAAAGATTATTATTATCCTCCTGCTCGTCATTGAGGAGGAAGCTAAGCATTCTTGTTATCTTGTTCTTTATAAGTAGTTTTATTTAGGTGTGTTATCACGGAGAGAGGATTAGAACTACCAGCTGCTAGCTGTTAGACGAGAGACAATATTGATCGCAAATCCTTTTCAAAGTCTGTGAGCCAGAATGAGGGGAACTGTTCCTGGAGCAAATCAGGAGCTGCTGAGGTAAGCTCCAATAAGATTGATCACCTCGGAACATGTGGTGTTAGTCTCTCTGTATGCCAACAGTTGTTTCGTTATTTAATTCCATTCGAATTTAACCTGGGTATGCTCGAATCTTTGATACTGAAACATGCGAACAAGGTTCCCTCTAGTTTCTTGAATAGCACAGAACCAAATCTAGTACGTTGAAGATGTGAGAGAGGAGTTTTCCGGGTGCGGCGATGACCAGCTAAGTCGCACGTTTCGGCAGCTCCCGGTGGAACGGACTTTTGGGCTCTTGATAGGAGCCCCAACGGCAATTTTAACGGCTAAAAACACCGTGCGGTAAACCAGAAGGGTATTCCCCCTGGACACGGATGGAAAAAGGAGAGGAAAGTGGCCGGATTGCAGCGGATCCTTTGGAACAGCGGCAAGGAAGGCAAGCAAAAACCAAGATGGCGTCGGAAGGTGGCGGTTTCATATGGGGCCCTGAACAACAAGAGTTCTTGAAATGCTGCGTGGAGGAGATAAAAAAGGAAATGAAGAAAGAGTTGTTGGCCCCGATACTACAGGCGATCGAAGGGCTAAAGGAGGAACAAAAGACCCAGGAGCAGGAGCTTCGGGTCGTGAAGGCGAAAGCAGCCGAGAATGAGAACGATATACAGGGCCTGGTGGTGAAGACGGAGATACAGGAGGCACATCAGAAACGATGTGTGGAGAGGTTGGAGGCACTGGAAAACAACGCAAGGAGGAACAACCTGAGGATTCTTGGCCTTCCTGAAGGTGTGGAGGGGGCGGACGTCGGGGCATATGTGAGCACGATGCTGCACTCGTTAATGGGAGCGGAGGCCCCGACGGGTCCGTTGGAGGTGGAGGGAGCGTACCGAGTTATGGTGCGATGATCGAGAGCAGGAGAAACTCCCAGAGCCATAGTGGTGAGATTCCTCCGTTTTAAGGACAGAGAAATGGTCCTTAGATGGGCGAAGAAAACTCGGTGCAGTAAATGGGAGAACGCGGTGATCCGCATTTATCAAGACTGGAGTGCGGAGGTGGCGAGAAGGAGGGCGAGCTTTAATCGGGCCAAGGCGGTGCTTCATAAAAGGAAGATAAAATTTGGAATGCTGCAACCGGCAAGACTGTGGGTCACATATCAAGGGAGGCACCACTACTTTGAGACGGTGGATGAAGCGTGGACTTTTATTGTAGAAGAAAAACTGGAATGAGTGGATTATTAAAAAGAACGTTTGGACAAAGTGGTGGGGCGAATGTGGGGGGCGAAGAGGGGTTTTATGCTCTAATCCTGCGGTATGGTAACTTTTCTTTCTCCCACAGGTGGTGATGGGGGGAGGTGGGGAGGGAGAGGAGATGGGGCGTTGGCCATGGGAGGCGGGGCCGAGGGAGAAGCGCGGGCTTGGTTCCCGCGCTATGATAATTATGGCGGGAATAGAGAAGCAGGAAGGAGGGGGCGTCATGGGGGGAGTAATTACGCTAGCGGGGGGTCTAGCGGGGGGGGTGGGAGGGGGGAATTACTGGGTTGCTGCTGCTGGGGAAAGGGGGGAGTGGGTACGGGAGAGGATGGGCGGGGGGGCACCGCCTGGGGGAGATACAGCTGCGTGGGAACTGGGTGAGAAGCTGGAAAAAGATGATGGCTAACCGGCAAGGGGGGGGGGGGTGGGAAGCCCCCCAACTCGGCTGATCACGTGGAACGTGAGAGGGCTCAACGGGCCGATAAAGAGGGCACGAGTACTCGCACACCTTAAGAAACTTAAAGCAGATGTGGTTATGTTACAGGAAACGCACCTGAAACTGATAGACCAGGTTAGGCTGCGCAAAGGATGGGTGGGGCAGGTGTTCCATTCGGGGCTGGATGCGAAAAACAGGGGGGTGGCTATATTAGTGGGGAGGTCTGGGAGGCGTTGAAGGCGGTGGTTAGGGGGGAGCTGATATCAATAAGGGCACATAAAGGGAAGCAGGAGAGTAAGGAACGGGAGCGGTTGCTGCAAGAACTTTTGAGGGTGGACAGACAATATGCGGAAGCACCGGAGGAGGGATTGTACAGGGAAAGGCAAAGGCTGCATGTGGAATTTGACTTGCTGACTACAGGCACTGCAGAGGCACAATGGAGGAAGGCGCAGGGTGTACAGTATGAATATGGGGAGAAGGCGAGCAGATTGCTGGCACACCAATTGAGGAAAAGGGGAGCAGCGAGGGAAATAGGGGGAGTGAGGGACGAGGAAGGAGAGATGGAGCGGGGAGCGGAGAGAGTGAATGAAGTGTTCAAGACATTTTATAAAAAATTATATGAAGCTCAACCCCCGGATGGGAGGGAGAGAATGATGGACTTTTTGGATCGGCTGGAAATTCCCAAGGTGAAAGAGCAGGAAAGGGTGGGACTGGGAGCACAGATCAAGGTAGAAGAAGTGGTGAAAGGAATTAGGAACATGCAGACGGGAAAGGCCCCGGGACCGGACGGATTCCCAGTTGAATTTTACAGAAAATATTTGGACTTGCTCGCCCCGGTACTGACAAGGACGTTTAACGAGGCAAAGGAAAGGGGACAACTGCCCCCGACTATGTCTGAAGCAACGATATCGCTTCTCTTAAAGAAAGAAAAGGACCCGCTACAATGCGGGTCCTACAGACCAATTTCCCTCCTAAATGTGGATGCCAAGGTCCTGGCCAAGGTAATGGCAATGAGAATAGAGGAATGTGTCCCGGGGGTGGTTCACGAGGACCAAACTGGGTTTGTGAAGGGGAGACAGCTGAACACGAATATACGGAGGCTGTTAGGGGTAATGATGATGGCCCCACCAGAGGGAGAAACGGAGATAGTAGTGGCGATGGATGCCGAGAAAGCATTTGATAGAGTGGAATGGGATTATTTGTGGGAGGTGTTGAGGAGATTTGGTTTTGGAGAGGGGTATGTTAGATGGGTGCAGCTATTGTATAGGGCCCCAGTGGCGAGTGTGGTCACGAATGGACGGGGATCGGCATATTTTCGGCTCCATAGAGGGACAAGGCAGGGATGTCCTCTGTCCCCATTACTGTTTGCACTGGCGATTGAGCCCCTGGCGATAGCGCTGAGGGGTTCCAAGAGATGGAGGGGAGTACTTAGGGGAGGAGAAGAACACCGGGTATCTTTGTATGCGGATGATTTGCTACTATATGTGGCGGATCCGGCGGAGGGGATGCCAGAAATAATGCGGATACTTGGGGAGTTTGGGGATTTTTCAGGGTATAAATTGAACATGGGGAAGAGTGAGCTGTTTGTGGTGCATCCAGGGGAGCAGAGTAGAGAAATAGAGGACCTACCATTGAGGAAGGTAACAAGAGACCTTCGTTACCTGGGGATCCAGATAGCTAAGAATTGGGGCACATTGCACAGGCTAAATTTAACGCGGTTGGTGGAACAGATGGAGGAAGATTTCAAGAGATGGGATATGGTAGCACTGTCAATGGCAGGGAGGGTGCAGGCGGTTAAGATGGTGGTCCTCCCGAGATTCCTCTTTGTGTTTCAGTGCCTCCCGGTGGTGATCACGAAGGCTTTTTTTAAAAGGATAGAAAAGAGCATCATGGGTTTTGTTTGGGCCGGGAAGACTCCGAGAGTGAGGAAGGGATTCTTACAGCGTAGTAGGGATAGGGGGGGGCTGGCACTACCGAGCCTGAGTGAGTACTATTGGGCCGCTAATATTTCAATGGTGAGTAAGTGGATGGGAGAGGAGGAGGGAGCGGCGTGGAAGAGATTAGAGAGGGCGTCCTGTAGGGGGACTAGCCTGCAGGCTATGGTGACAGCCCCATTGCCGTTCTCACCGAGGAACTACACCACAAGCCCGGTGGTGGTAGCTACACTGAAGATTTGGGGACAGTGGAGACGACATAGGGGAAAGACCGGAGCATTGGGGGGGTCCCCGATAAGAAACAACCATAGGTTTGCCCCGGGGGGAATGGATGGGGGATATGGAATGTGGCAAAGAGCAGGAATAACGCAACTGAAAGATCTATTTGTGGATGGGAAGTTCGCAAGTCTGGGAGCGCTGACCGAGAAATATGGGTTGCCCCAAGGGAATGCATTCAGGTACATGCAATTGAGGGCTTTTGCGAGGCAACAGGTGAGGGAATTCCCGCAGCTCCCGACACAAGAGGTGCAGGACAGAGTGATCTCAAAGAAATGGGTGGGGGATGGTAAGGTCTCGGATATATATAGGGAAATGAGGGACGAAGGGGAGACTATGGTGGATGAACTAAAAGGGAAATGGGAAGAAGAGCTAGGGGAGGAGATCGAGGAGGGGCTGTGGGCAGATGCCCTAAGCAGGGTAAACTCGTCGTCCTCGTGTGCCAGGCTAAGCCTGATTCAGTTTAAGGTATTACACAGGGCACATATGACTGGAACACGGCTCAGTAAATTTTTTGGGGTGGAGGATAGGTGTGCGAGGTGCTCGAGAAGCCCAGCGAATCATACCCATATGTTTTGGTCATGCCCGGCACTACAGGGGTTTTGGGTGGGGGTGACAAAGGCGCTTTCAAAAGTAGTAGGAGTCCGGGTCGAACCAAGCTGGGGGTTGGCTATATTTGGGGTTGCACAAGAGCCGGGAGTGCAGGAGGCGAGAGAGGCCGATGTTTTGGCCTTTGCGTCCCTAGTAGCCCGGCGCAGGATATTGTTAATGTGGAAAGAAGCCAAACCCCCGGGGGTGGAGACCTGGATAAATGACATGGCGGGGTTCATAAAGCTAGAGCGGATTAAGTTCGTCCTAAGGGGGTCGGCTCAAGGGTTCACCAGGCGGTGGCAACCGTTCGTCGAATATCTTGCGGAAAGATAGATGGGGGAAAAAAGAAGGCAGCAGCAGCAGCCCAGGATTTGAGGGGGGGGGGGGGGGGGGAGGGGGGGGGGGCGGGGGGGGGGGGGGGTGTAGCCTGTGACAAGGCAGTTGCCAATTAGGGCTAGTTTTCATTTTTGTTATTTGATATTTATTTATTTTTTGTTTTTTGTTTATATAAAATAGGTCATTGTTATCTGTGTTGTTACAATGTTGTGTAAAGGATGCACAATGTACTGTGTTGGTTGACCAAAAATTTTCAATAAAATATTTATTAAAAAAAAAAAGATGTGAGAGAGGGAATCAAATGCCAGAGCAAGCCCGGGACTGGAACCTAGAAACTAAGTTGCTGAATTAGCAGGAAGAATTAGAAAACGAAGCCTTACATCTTAGGTGACCCTTACCGAAGTAGATACACTGGTGGAGGCTATCGGAAAGATAGATTGGAGATTTATCATCAAAAGGTGACAAAGGGGCACAAACGCCAACTGGTACAAGGCAAAATTAGGATTGACGTCAGGACGTTAATCACGGTTTTTAAAAAATTCTATCATAGTATGTGGGCGTCGCTAGTGAGACCAGCATTTGTTGCCCAGTCCTCATTGCCCTTGAACTGAGTGGCTTGGTCAGGCCATTTTAGTGGGCAGTTCAGAGTTAACAACATGTCTAGGATCAGATGTAGGCCAGACCAGGTAAGGAGGGCAGATTTCCTTCCCTAAAGGACATTAGTGAACCAGATGGGTTTTTGCATCAGTTGACGATAATCCATTAAGTCCGGCACCATTACTGAGACGAGCTTTACAATTCCAGATTTATTCATTGAATTTAAATAACGCCAGCCGCCATGGTGGGGTTTGAACCTGTGTTGCCAGAGGATTATCCTGGGTCTCTGGATTACTAGTCCAGCGGTGTTACCATTATGCCATCGTAATGCAATCAATAATTAAAATGGATGTTCGGGAAGGATTGAGAAGAGGATAACCCTGTGATAATTTAAGAACTATATGTTAGTTCTGTACAGTTGCAAGACAAATTTACAACTGATGTCAAGAAGGTCATCACATTAAGCTTAACTATGAGGGGTGGGTGGTGGTATGGTCAGAACAGGAGAACGAGTACATCAGACATGAGAGCAGGAGTAGGCCATTGGCAGCCCATCCGATCACTCCGCAAGATCATGGCTGCTCCCTCTCAACTCCACTCTTATTAAATCCATCTATTTATTTGGCCTATTTCAGCAAAGCTAACGGTAAATGTCCTGGATGTGAATGACAATCCTCCCCGGTTCAGACCGTTTGGGGTGAATATTTTCATGGAGAGAATTTTGGAAGGAGCAACAGCTGGTACAACACTGCTCTCGGTATCGGCCGTGGATCCTGACAAAGGCCCCAATGGACTGATCAACTACGAACTCCTGAATCTTCCTCTTGGGGAATACATCAGACTGGAGGATCCTGCAGCAGGTGAACATTGGGGGGAGAACTTTGAAAATATCTTGGGTCCAGAGTAGATCACAACACACTTCCCATCATTGAACACCATCTGCACAGTTTTTCCAACTCACTTAATCTATCAATGTTCCCATGTAATTTCTTGCTCCCATCTACACTATTCACTGCCACCTGACTTGCTCCCTTTGAAATTTGGTACTCTTGCATCTGTTCTGATAAGTGCAAAATGAAAAGCTTCGACAGCATGTCTCTTTTTCAGAAATGCTGAACTTGGTGTCCTCAATGATTTGGATATATGAAGTGCATCGGCATTTTCAGTGACTGTCAATGTTTACGGTGATTCGGATCAGAAATAGTCTGCAAACTTCTGGCTAAAGTCCCAGATGGGGGTTGATACATTGCAGAGTGGATGTGATCTGAGCAATTATCTTTAATACTCTCCACACACCCCCTCCCCCCCCCCGCCAACCCCAAAAAACCTTTCTTTCCCACTTCTCCCGGCAGGGAAAATAGTTGCGAGCAGGACGGTGGATTACGAAGAGGTCCAGTGGCTGAATTTCACAGTGCGGGCAGTGGATCATGGATCTCCACCTCGATCTGTGGAGGTTCCGGTCTATTTACAGATTGTGGACGTCAATGACAACAATCCTGTTTTCGGGGAGACTTCCTATCAGGTAACTGTGTGATCGCTGTAAGCAGCATTAACTCATGTCTCATTGCCATGTGTCAGGGAGAGGCCGTGGCGTAATGTTATTCTTATTTGACTGGTAATCAGAAGACCTGGATAATGCTCTGGGAGCTGGAGTTCGAATCTCCCTGCAGCATAGGGCGAAAGTTGAATTCATTAAAAATCTGGAATTAAAAGTCTAATAATGGCCATTGCCGATTATCTTAAAAACCCATCTGGTTCACTGCTGTCCTTTAGGGAAAGAAATCTGCCATCCTTACCCGGTCTGGCCTACATGTAACTCACAGCGATCCAGTTGCTGCCCTCTGAAATGATATTTCAATATAGGCCCAGCCAGTACTGCCCGTGAAAGAACAAAAAAAAAGGATTGGGCGTGATTTAAAGATCAGTCTGTTCTGGGCGGGATTTGCAGGGTCATCCCCGACACTAACGGCATTTAGTTGCTATTTTGGCATCCAGCGGAGACCTACTACCCCCCCCCCCCCCTCGAGCCACCCGCACCCACCTCACACGGGCATCTCTGTGCCCGATCCCCGGCATGGGCAAAATGCCAGTCTGGCACCTTGGCACTGCCAACCTGGCACACTGGCTGTGCCCCTGCCAGCCTATCAATGCCACCTGGGCATCCTAGTCCCTGTTTGTGGGGACCAGTGCTAAATGGGACACGGCTGGGATCTGATCGGCGAGGCTGGTAGATGCCGGGTGGCCGTTTGATCCGGAGTAGACACAGTTAAGTGGACTTTTAAACTCCCTTAACTATGTGAGTCTGGGTCCTGCCCATTGTGGGTGGGACCCAGATTGCGACGTCTGGTTACATCTCATGAGGCGTAACAGCCATCGTTACGATTCCATCCCGATTCCGGCGGGACGCAGCTGGTAAATCGCGCCCAATGGGAGCAGGGGTGGGTCACGTGGCCCCACAAACCTGTTCAATAAAATCATGATGGTACTTCGACCTCAGCTCACAATCCCACCCTATCCCTATCTCAGCCTTGAATATATCCATGACTAAACATCCACGGTCTGTCTAGGATAAGGGTGAGAGTGAAAAATTCTCCTCATCTCTGTCCTAAGTAGTTTTCCCCTTATTCTGATACTTGTGACCCCTAATTGTAGACCCTTCAACCAGGCCAAACTATATCTCAATACCCGCCTGTCAAACCCTCGTTTATTCTCCCGCACTCCGCACCGTATTCCCCCCTCTATCCTTAACTCCACCAATCTCCCTCGCTGCCTCCCTCTTACGAAGCTGATGTGCCAGCATCCCACTCGCCTTCTCCCCATACTCATACGACGCCCCCTGCACTTTCCTCCACTGTGCCTCTGCTTTCCCCGTGGTCAACAGGTCGAATTCTGTCTGGAGGTTCCGTCGCTCCCTAAGTAGCCCCTCCTCGGGGGGCCTCTGCATAACTCCTGTCCACCCTTAAAATCTCCCCCACCAACCTCTCCCTCCTCTCTCTCTCTTCTCCCTGTGGGCCCTAATGGAAATGAGCTCTCCCCTGACCACCACCTTCAACGCCTCCCAGACTACCCCTACCTGCACCTCCCCGTTGTCGTTGGCCTCCAAATATCTTTCAATACACCCCCGCACCCACCCGCACACACCCTCATCCGCCAACAGTCCCACATCGAGGCGCCACAGCGGGCGCTGGTCCCTCTCCTCCCCCAACTCCAGCTCCACACAATGCGGGGGGTGTGGTCCGAGATGGCTGTGGCCGAATATTCCGTTCCCTCCACTTTCGGGATTAGTGCCCTACTCAAATTGAAAAAATCTATCCTGGAGTAGGCACTATGGACGTGGGAAAAGAAGGAAAATTGCCTGGCCAGCGGCCTGGCAAACCTCCATGGATCCACCCCCCCCCCATCTGGTCCATAAACCCCCTGAGCACCTTGGCCGCAGCCGGCCTCTTACCCGTCCTGGACCTGGAGCGGTCCAGTGCTGGGTCCAGCACCGTGTTGAAGTCCCCCCCCCCCCCCCCCCCACCCCATTATCAAGCTTCCTACCTCCAGATCCGGAATCCGACCTAGCATGCGTTTCGTAAATCCGGCATCATCCCAATTCGGGGCATATACGTTCGCCAGTACCACCCGCACCCCTTGCAACCTACCACTAACCATCACACATCAACCTCCATTATCCGCTACAATGTTCAGTGCCTCGAACGACACCCACTTCCCCACCAGTATTGCAACCCCTCTGTTCTTCGCATCCTGTCCTGAATGAAAGACCTGCCCTACCCATCCCTTTCTCAGCCTAACCTGATCTGCCACCTTCAGATGTGTCTCCTGGAGCATAACCACATCTGCCTTCAGTCCCTTTAAGTGCGCGAACACCCGTGCCCTCTTGACCGGCCCGTTCAGGCCTCTCACATTCCAAGTTATCAGCCGGATGGGGGACCTACTGCCCCCCCCCCCCCCCCCCCCCCCCCTTGCCGGCTAGCCATCTCCTTTTCTAGGCCAGCCACCTGCCCGCGCCTCCAGCCCCCCAGGCGGCGGACCCCCGCCCCGAATACCTCTCCTACTTCCAGCTCCCCTTTGGCCAATGCAGCAGCAACCCAGTTCTCCCCCCCCCCCCCTCCCCCCGCTAGATCCTCATCTAGCCATTTTGCTCCCCCCATGACACTCCTGTAAGTCAGCTGACTCCTGCTGACCCTGGCCAATCCCGCCATTTCATCGACCCCCAGTGTGAGAATCCCCACCCTTTGGTAGTCAGTGTGCGCTCCTCTCCCCCCTCCCCCCCCCCCCCCCCCCCCCCCCCCCCGCCCCCATCCTTCCCTAACGTGGGAAAAGGCCCGCGCTTCCCTGAGCCGGCCCCGCCCCCCTCTGGCGCAGCTCCTTTTTGCGGCCTTACCCCAACTCCCCATCCCCGGGCCTCCATCCCCCCTCTTTCTCCGCGGGGCCCTGCCCCTCCAACACTCTCCCACAGCCCCCACATCAAAACCATTCACCCATCCCCACCCAGCACCAAAACAAAAAGAACATTCCCCAAACACAGTAAACATTCTCTCCCCCCACCCCCCCGACAAACCCTCCGGTTGAGTCCAACTTTTCAGTCCATGCCTCATCAGTCGTTTCAAAATAGTGGTGCCGATCTTGGAACGTGACCCACAATCGCGCTGGCATCCCGAACTTCACCCCCTTCCGATGGAGCACCGCCTTAGCCCGGTTGAAACCAGCCCTCTTCTTAGCCACCTCCGCACTCCAGTCCTGATAAATTCGGATCTCCGTGTTCTCCCACCTGCTGCTCCGCTCTTTTTTGGCCCATCTCAGGACACACTCTCTGTCCGTAAAGCGGTGGAACCTCACCACTACAGCCCTTGGCGGCTCGTTGGCTTTGGGTCTCCTTGCCAGGACCCCATGAGCCCCATCCAGCTCCAGGGGCCTCGGGAAAGCTCCCGCGCCCATCAGCGAATTGAGCATCATGCCCATATATGCCCCGGCATCGGGGCCCTCCACTCCTTCAGGGAGACCCAGAATCCGAAGATTCTTTCTCCTCGACCTATTCTCCAGGTCCTCAAATCTTTCCGCCCACCTCTTGGTGGAGGCGCACGAGGCGCTGCACTTCACCGCCAGGCCCAAGATCTCGGCCTCGTTCTCCAAGGCTTTTTGCCGCACCTCCCGGATCGCCGCCCCTTGGGCCTTCTGGCTCTCCACAAGCTTCTCAATCGCCGCCTTCATTGGCGCCAGCATTTCCGTCCTCAGCTCCTCAAAGCAGCGTTTGAGAAACTCCTGCTGCTCCTGCGACCACTGCGCCCACGCTGCTTGGTCTCCACCCGCCGCCATCTTGCTTTTTCTCCCTCGCACTTTCCACTGCACCAGGATCACTTTTTTCACCGCTCCACTCCTGGTCCAATCCATATAAAGTCGGGGGACCTTGCTGTCACCTTCCCACACTGGAAGCTGTCGAACAATTGCCGTTGGGGCCCCTCTGAAGAGTCCAAAAGTCCGTTCCCGGCGGGAGCTGCCGAACGTGTGACCTACCTAGGCACAGCCGCAACCGGAAGTCCGCTCCGGAGCCTTCTTGGGGGGTGGGGGGGGGGGGAATCCAGCTGCAGCCTGTTGTTTATTTTGCGCCAGATGTTCAGTCAGGAAGAGGAGAAGCTGGTCCGATTCCATTGTAGTTGGCCACCTTGGCTCGGTACTGGTGTTTGGAGAAATGCTAGATCAGCTCTCCGATCTCTTCACTGCTGCCCTAGTCAGGCTGGTGTGCTGCCACATGGCACAGGTCTGACTCCACTCCCTGATCATAGAATCCCTACAATGCAGAAGGTGGCCATTCAGCCCATCGAATCTGCACTAAACCTCTGAAAGACCACCCTACCTCGGCCCATTCCACTTCCCTATCCCAGTATCCCCATCCATCCTTGGACTCTCAGGGGCAATTTTAGCACGGCCAATCCACCTAACCTGTACATCTTTGGACTGTGGGAGGAAACCGGAGCGCCCGGAGGAAAACCATGCAAATTCCACACAGACAGTCACCCGAGATCAGAATCGAACCCGGGTCCCTGGCGCTGTGAGGCAGCAGTGCTAACCACTGTGCTACCGTGCAGATCCGCACAGTCTCCACCAGCCTCTCCCTGTAACGTACCGCTGGGTGTGTGGTCCATGGCCTCGCCACTGCTGCTGCACTGGTTCCCGACCTTCCCAGCAGCCCTCACCACCCAGGAAGCCAGCCGCTCCCCGGAGAGCGGTCCATGGAGGAGTTGTGGTGGTGGGAATTCTATGAACAAAGCCCTCCTGCTCGTTCCACCAAAATCCGGGAAAATCTCAAATCCGACACGCTCTCTATCCCAAGGATGACGCAGTGTGAGCTGCCAACTTCAGAATTGGCCATCGGCAACATAAAGGTACCTGCTATCCACAATGCCCTCATGAGGGGGCAGAGCTTGACTTTGTGCAGAGGTGGAAAATAAAGTCAATTGGCAGCCATCTCTCCCGATGTTGATTTCCACTGAGGTCAGAGTGGATCTATCACTCTGTGGCTGCACAATGTACACTCTTGCTACGCCCTATACCACATGCAAGATCAGTAATTACTACCACCCGCGTCACAAAGCGATGTTGGCCTTTGCAGGTCTTCTTAGTTTCTGACTGTTCCCTCGCAATCAGGTGTTGTTGTCGCGTGGGGTGTTGACGCTAATTAATTTATCTTTCTCCAATCGGGTGGCGATGCAGAAGACAGTGCCCGAAGATACCTCCCTGGGCACCGTGATTCTCCAAGTTAGTGCCAAGGACGCAGATAATGACAGGTTCTCACAGATCGAATACAGCCTTGTGGACGGAGAGGGCAGGTTCGGAATCAACCCCACGACGGTAAGATCCATTTCATCAAGCAGTTTCAAATATCCTTTTGAGAAAAAACATTCATCCTGGGGATATGGGTTCCACTGGTCTTTACTGCCCGAAACTAATTGCCCTTCAGAAGGTGGTGGCGAGCTGCCTTCTCGAACCAATACGATCCTTATGATGGGAGTATGTCCACAGAGCCGTCCCAGGATTTAGAGTTAGGTAGAATATACAGCACGGAAACATTCAGCCTGACCAATCCATGCCAGCATTTATGCTCCATTCCAGTTGTCAGCTTCCGGAACAGAATAAAGAACCCACGGAAAATGCCAGGTTGTAATACCGCACCAACTGGTTGGTTAATGTCGTTCAGGAAACAGAAATTGCCACCCATACCTAGTCTGGCCTACACACACCATTTACCACCCACTGTACAGGGTTGACTCATTATTCCCCTTTTAAGCGGTCCAGTCTGCTGGTACCACTCTCTATAAACCGGAAGACCCCCACCACCTTCTCAGAGCAACTAGGGGTGAACAGTAAATGTGGATTTGCCCAGGCCAGACCCATCCCAAATACACATTTCCAAAAGGTTGCTCATGATTCCTTTAACTAAGCTTTATTTTTTTCTAACTTTAACCTGAAACTGCACGTCTGTTGTATCTGTACCTATGGAATTAAACAGCACTGAAAGAGGCCATTCCGCCCATCGTGTCCATGTCAACTGTTGGAAAGAGCTACCCAATTTGTTCCATTCCGCTGCTCTTGCCCCGCCCCATAACGCTGCAAAATTTCTCCCCCCTCAAGTATTTGTGCAATTAACCTTTGAAAGTTATTGTTAAATCGGCTCCCGTTACACCTCCGGGCAACACATTTCAGACGCCAAGCAAAAACCTTTCAAATCGTCTTGCCTCTGGTTCTTTTACCACTCACCTTAAACTGAGTCCCTCCTGCCAGCGAGAGACGTTTCTCTATGTTCACCCGATCAAAGTGTGTTTAAACGCCACATATTTAAAGATCAGAGCAGCTACACTTGTGTTTAAATAAGCTGAATAATTTCGAAAATGTAATTAATTTAGTGAAGTACTTTTCAATTAGCCAATTGCTGAGCTGCCAACGTTGACGATGATGCGTCAAGGCGTTACATTCTATTGTGCTGATGGGACTGGGAGATATGGTTACAAGATTGTTGAATATGCAACGGTAATTATTTGTGCTCCTTTTCTACATAAAGGGGGATATTTACATTCTGGCTGCGCTTGATCGGGAGAGAAAAGATCATTACACACTGACGGCTGTTGCCAAGGACAACCCAGGTGATAATCCAAGTAATCGCAGGGAGAATGCAGTCCAGGTAACTCCTCCACACCTCCTGTCAGGTGATTCCAATTGTTTTCAGCTCTTGGTGTATCTACAAGTGGGGGTTTATTACACAAACAATATTGACCCTCTAACTCTGAATCCTCTGCCATCACTACCACTTGGGCACCGCAATGTAGGAAGGATATATTGCCCTTGGAGGGTTCGCAACGCAGAACTCTTTCCGCACACACACGCCTCCCCCACCCTGCCCCATCCCCAAAGCTGTTGAGGTTGAGTTATAATTGGAAAATCCAAAACTGAAATTCAAAAAATCTTCATTAGGCGAGTCTATCGTGGGTCACAGAACAATTAAGATACAGATCATCCTTGATGTAATTGAATAGCGGAACAGGCTCAACAAGATGAGCATCCTCCTCCTGTTGTGGTATTCATTGTAATAGGAAAGCCTAGCAGGTCAGGTGGCATCTATTAGGAAAGAAACGGAGTTAACGTTTTGAGTCCTTTGGCTCTTCGTCAGAACTGAAGGGAGGGAGAATATGTTGGAGCTGTCAGAGATTGTAACAAAAAGTAACAACTTTAAGATCAATGGCGATGTTCATTGCACATGTTCCCAACACCATCAGGGCTTCAGTCCAAGACTTCAACCTACCCCTTTGTTGCAATCGCCTCGAGCCTCTTATCTCCTCTCTCATCCTCCTCTCGCTCCAGCATTCCAACACGAGCCACTCTCTGGAAATCCCTCCCGAATCCTCTTCACCGCACCATTTCTCTCAGCGCGCCCATCTCAACATCCCAACTTCTGCAAGCTTCCATTCTCCCTACCTAATCTCTCCCTCCATAGATCAACGAGCTTTCTCCCTTAACCTTCCGGTTGATGTTAAAGGCACTGTACAGACTGTTACTCAAAGGCATCAAATGTTTTCCAAGATAATTTAACATGATAAATATTTAAAAATGAGAGTAATGCTCAAACAATTGAAACATTTTGTTTATTGAACATGTTGCCACAGAGTCAAGATGCTGGTTTGGCTATCAATGTACCAAGTATTTCAAAATACAATAAGCACATATAAGGGAACGCTATGTGTTTCAATATCCTCCCAGCTCCTCTCTAAGGTTACAGACCTTCTGTCTACATAAGTCATCCATTTATCCCCAGAGAATCCCTACAGTGCAGAAGGAGGCCATTCTGTCCATTGAGACTGCACCGACCCTCTGAAAGAGCAGCCTACCAAGGTCCATGCCTCCTCCCCGTCCCCAGATCCCCATCTAACCTGCACATCTCTGGACACTGAGGGCCAATTTAGCGTGGCCTAATCTGCACATTTTTTGGACTGTGGGAGGAAACCCACGCAGACACGGGGAGAACGTGCAAAATCCACACCACAAGACCATAAGACATAAGAGCAGAATTAGGCCAATCGGCCCATCGCGTCTGCTCCGCCATTCAACCATGGCTGATATTTTCTCATCCCCATTCTCCTGCCTTCGCCCCATAACCCCTGATCCCCTTATTAATCGAGAACCTATCTATCTCTGTCTTAAAGACACTCAGTGATTTGGCCTCCACAGCCTTCTGCGGCCAAGAGTTCCACAGATTCACCACCCTCTGGCTGAAGAAATTCCTCCTCATCTCTGTTTTAAAGGATCGTCCCTTTAGTCTGAGAAGATTGGAATTAAACATGTCCCTGGCGCTGTGAGACAGCGGTGCTAACCACTGTGCCTCCCATGAACAAAGACTACTGACGTTCACCACAAGAAGGAACAAACTGTTCAAATGTCGCTGTGAGATAAAAGTACCATAAATGGTCACTTAACAAGTTGTTTTAAGTTTATGTATTGTTGACTTGGCTCTCGGTATAAATACTCAATACCATTCAGTGAATTTGGCATCAGAATTGCTCTTGGAGTTTACATAAAGATGTAGTCATTCAGTCGAATGACAGGGTCCACCTGAACTGCGGGGATAGGCACATTGACAATTTATGTGATAGTGCGCCACTCCCCCCCCCCCCCCCCAGTACTGCATTGACGTGGCTGAGATTGTGATCTCGCCACTGAGCGGAGGCTCAAACCTACATCCTTTTGACACAGAGGCAGGAATGCAGCCAGCTGAGTCAAGCAGGTACGTCACACGTGTACCCTACGTTCAACCTCGGCCTCCAGGCCGCAGGCATAAGAGTCTTGCGTTCATCGTATTGCTAATTATCGCAAAGGAAAATGGGCCTAAAATTAAAAACCCTAAGGAGAAGGTGTGGACACCGTGGGGAGCTGACCGGACCGGCACAGTGCTGCTGAACTTTGACCTTGAACCTCTGACCTGGATTGGAGCTAGCCAATGAAAATCTGCTCCAACGTGAAGCAGTCCTGACCTTCGGCGAAATGAAAGCGGCAGTCGCAAGAAAGATGTCAGAGGGGTTGGGAACATAACACCCATTCCCAACTTGCAACACCAACGTATCATTATGTAGTATCCATGGCCTATGACGAGAGATACCTTAACAAACTTGGCTCCAAGCCACATCAGAATGTCATTAGAACTATCAAACAGAGACAGTCTTGAAGGAGGAGGTGGAAAGGTTTAGGGAGGGATTTCCAGAGCTTGGGGACCAAGCATCTCAAGTCATGGGTGCCAAGGGTGATCCTCAAAGAGGCCAGAGTTGGAGGAGAGCAGAGATATCTGAGTTAGGAGGATATTTCAGAATCACAGCACAGAAGGAGGCATTTGGCCCATCCTGTCTGGGCCAGCTCTCTGCAAGAGAATTCACCTGGTTCCACTACTCTGCTTTCCCCCCAGCACTCCCTCTTCAAAATATTAATTACATTTTGATACTAACAGAAAACCTTGCCTCCGTTCCATTGCTTGGCACTGATGGTAAGCTAAGTACGTTTGGTCTATAATTTTAATGTTTCAAAATAAATTTTAAGAGGAACAGGATGCAGCAGGACACGCTTTCATCATAGTCCTATCCCTGTCCAAAGATTATTTCCTGTTCTAGAACATTCTTCCCACGCCAATCTGCTGTCTACAGATTGAAACTTCACGTAGGAAAGGACACAATGTCCTAATGACATTGGTGAGAGAATAAAATTTCAGCAAAGATTGCCAAGCGATTCAGATGTTTCAGAATGGTTCAGGATTCCCTACAGGGCAGAAGGAGACCATTTGGCCCATCGAGTCTGCACCGACCCTCTGAAAGAACACCCTCCCCCCGCCCTATCCCTGTAACCCTACCAAACCTGCACATCTGTGGAAACTAAGGGCAATTTTAGCATGGCCAATCCGCCTAATCTGCACATCTTTGGATATTAAGGGGCAATTTAGCATGTCCAATCCACCTAACCTGCACATCTTTGGATACTAAGGGGCAATTTAGCACGGCCAATCCACCTAACCTGCATATCTTTGGATACTAAGGGCAATTTAGCATGGCCAATCCACCTAACCTGCACATCTTTGGATACTAAGGGCAATTTAGCATGGCCAATCCACCTAACCTGCAAATCTTTGGATACTAAGGGGCAATTTAGCATGTCCAATCCACTTAACCTGCACATCTTTGGATATTAAGGGGCAATTTAGCATGGCGAATCCACCTAATCTGCAAATCTTTGGATACTAAGGGGCAATTTAGCATGTCCAATCCACCTAACCTGCACATCTTTGGATACTAAGGGGCAATTTAGCATGTCCAATCCACTTAACCTGCACATCTTTGGATACTAAGGGCAATTTAGCATGGCCAATCCACCTAACCTGCACATCATTGGACTGTGGGAGGAAACCGGAGCACCCGGAGGAAACCCACGCAGACACGGGGAGAACGTGCAAACTCCACACAGACCCAAAGGCACCTGGTGCTGTGAGGCAGCAGTGCTAACCACTGGGGCTCTCAAGGCGAAGGTTGAATTGCAGAAAAGATCGAGGGGTAACGGTATTGAGTGATTTGGATGAACAGATCGGCCGTAATTTAATTGAGGGGCGGTGCAGGCTCCAGGGGCTGAATTGCCTGCTGCTCGTCCCAAAGTTACTAACTCAGGCACAGAAGATGTTGATAGTTCTCAGCTGCAATCTTCCTACTTTCCCTTTGGAACCTACCACCAACAGCCAAGAGATTGAGCCCAGCTGAACGTGACAAATAGAAACAGAAGTCTAATCTGAGCAACCCTTAGATCTGCTCTATCGCCCAATGCGCTCATGGCTACCTTGACTCCACTTGTACCCATATCTCTTGATCCTTTTGTCTCCAGAACTCTCTCAATCTCAAGCTTCCAATTACTCAATGACTATCACCGCCAGCTGAGCTGAAGAATTCAAACATTCAAAAGCCTCTGAATGAAGATATTTCTGGCCATCTCAATTGAACGAGGCTGACCCCTTATCTGAATTCTTGACCTCCTGGTCTGGAGTCTCTACCTCCCTAACAAGCTCCAAGAGCAGAGGCATGCGGCTAACTGCTTCGCTCTCATAACATAAGTCTTGTGTGTGTATATACCTTTCACACCGTCAGGAATTCCTAAAGTTCTTTAAAGCCAGTGAAGCACTTCTTGAGCTGTAGTTACTCTTGTAAAGTGGGAGTTGTGACTGTCAATATGCGCACGGAAAGCTCCCACATACAGCAATAAGATAGTGATCGGATTTTTCCAGGATACCATTAATGGTATTAAAGGTATTAATGCTGACGGCCACGGGACATCTGTAAGAATTCGCAGATAGTGACCTTGGAACCCTTAATGTCGGCCTGAGAGGATAGACGCCTTGGCAGTTTAACCTCCCATCCAAATCACCAGCTACTTGATTGGGCAAAGCTCAAGGGTGATGAATTCTTAACTCTCCCTGACTATTGACATTCCAATGAACACGCAGCCAAAGATCGTTCAGCCTCTCTCACCCCTTTCTTTTAAATATCTTAACCAATTTTGTTTAGGATTGCATCACTCGTTTCTGAGAAGTGAAAAAGGAAGTGGTTACTTTTATAATGTGTCAGACTTTACGCAGGCGGATAACAAAGGGCTTTGTACACTTTTCCAAGTTATTGGCAGAGCCAAAATAAGAGAAATCACCAATATGTTTTGTCAGTAAGTTGCAGTTCTGTGTTGCCACTTATTTAAAGTTAGAGAGTAGGGGGTGGTTCCCGACATTTCCCAATCCCATTGTTCCCTGAGGTTTACTTCTGACAATCTCTGCCTACCCTCTCTTGGGGAGGAAGATGAATGAGCGGCATCTATATAGCATGTTTCACAACTTCAGGGTGGTGCAGGGCGTGCTGTTGAAGTGGTGTAATGTAGGATTAATGGAAGTCAATCTGCAAACAGCAAGATCCCACAAACAGCAGTGTGATAATGAACGGACAATCTGTTTTACTGATGATATTGGTCGAGGGGAAAATATTGGCCAGGACACCAGGACTCCCTTGCCTATCTTCAAAATAGTGTCGTGGGATAATTAACATCCATGAGAGCAGATGAATGCGCGGACCTGATGTTTCAGGAGGGTAATCGATGAGCAAAGATGTGCAGGTTAGGTGGGGTTATGGGGATAGGGTGGGGGATTGGGTGCTCTTTCACAGAGTTGGTGCAGACTTGATGGGCCAAATGGCCTCCTGCACTATGGTATTCTATTCTCTGGGTGGCACGATGACACAGTCGTTTGCAGTGGGTTCACTTCCGGCCTTGGGGTGACTGTCTGTGTGGAGTTTGCACTTTCTCCCCGTGTCGGCGTGGGTTTCCTCCGAGTGCTCCGGTTTCCTCCCGCAGTCCAACGATGTGCAGGTTAGGTGGATTGGCCATGATCAATTGCCCCTTAGTGTTCGAGGATGTGTGTAGGTTAGGTTAAGGGGTTATTGGGATTAGGGCGGGGAGTGCGCTTGGTGGATTGCTCTTTTAGAGGGTTGGTGCAGACTCTAGGGGCCTCTTTCTGCGCTGTAGGGGTTCTATGATCCAATGATTACTGGGTTCTCTGTATTTTGCTTTGCAGACTCGAGTGATTGGATTGTGTGTCAGACAAAACAGATCTACAGAACTTTTCTCCAATCTCTAGTCATCAGGAATAATTACTGTGCATCTTGCCATTTATATCAGAGTTACACAGTGACTCTTCATCAAGTATGCATTGATACATTGGCAGCTCAAACCATCTTGAATTAATGAGAGTGAACCATCACAAATCCCACCAGGCAGATTCACTCTCTCCCAGCCTGTGGAGGGGTTCACCAGGAAGTGGACTTGTCTGGAAGAGCCAATTTCCCCATTTAAGACTGGCTTGCAGCAAATGGGAAACAAATCTGTTTTGAAACTTGACCACATGGATTGGGGCTGTTTCTTTCGCTCTGGGTGTCTGACGTGCCCATGTGACTGGTAGCTCCATGTATTTGTGCTGTGACCGTTTGCATGTTCTCGTGGGTTTCCTCCTGCAGTCCCTCCTTCCCTGACTCCCCTTTCCCTTCAAACGCCAAACTAAAAGGGGCTGCAGAGGATCCTACGTCACTTGGCTTAGGTCACACTGGGTCATGAACTCTGAACCATGCTGTCACTATCACATCCAGGTGCAGTGTGCAGCTAGAACCATTCTTGCGCTGACTCAAGCTGCAGTTAATCTTGTGGGCCAATGCAATTGTTATTTGTCTCTACAGGTGCTGGTTACTGTCTTGGATGTCAACGACTATCGTCCCCAGTTCTCCAAGAATGTATTTAGCACCAGTGTTTATGAGAATGAGCCAGGAGGGGCTTCTGTGGCAACCATGACTGCGACCGATCTGGATGAGGGCACAAATGCGGTGTTGAAGTATAGTGTCCAGGGGTCTGGTGTAGGTAAGATAATTAGTTACCGAATCCCTTTCAAGCTGTTGATTTGTCTGTCACCCCAACAAATGGTGCAAATCTCTTCCCACAGCATCTCGAGGCTTTACCCTTCCACTCAGAGACTTACGATAAGGATGAGCTTTCCTGTGGGGTTGTGGAGAGGAGGGGGGGGGGGGGGGGCAGTTCTCACCTCCACTCCGTATCTCCACTGGCGGAATCGATGAGTTAGGGAAGCTTAGATACGAGAGGGTACAGAGAGCAGTGGAAGGAGAGATGATCCGGACCCGGAACAATTGAGGGGAGTTGGGGATCCTCGACCTCTATTCCCCAATGACCCCCACCGTCCCAGTTGTTGCACATATCGAACATCGCACAGTGGTACTCAACTGCCCAGCCACTGTTCTAAGCGGCTTGCAATAAGTGAATCGAATCGACAATTGAGATTACCATTACTGGGTCAATAAACTAGCTCCCTGTACAAGTATATCAATTGGAGCAAAGCGAAAATCCAATATGTTCATTAAAACACTTCACTTCAATGTTACGTATAACAATTATGCACCAAAGCAATCTACTCAAAATATTGACTCAAAAGGTTAGAAATTACTGTTGTCAACAATTGTGGATACGTTTCCTCTTTCTGCTTTTGCGGATCCTCAACCTGCTCTGTTTAGTGTCTCGTGCTCAGTATGCATTGCACACTGTACTTTACTCTCCGGGTGTAGTTCTCTCTTCCCACTTCACTTCTCTGCCCCCCCACCTTTTAAAAAATATTTATTCATTCGTGGGGATGTGGATGTCATTGGCAAGGTCAGCATTTATTGCCCCTCCCTAATTGCCCTCGAGGAGATGCCTCCTTGAACATAACTGAGTGGCTTGCTATGTCAATTCAGACGGCAGCTAAGAATCAGCCACATTGCTGTGGGTCTGGAGTTACATGTAGACCAGACCAAGTGAAGACGGCAGACTTCCAAAGGTGTCTGTGACACAGATGTGTTTTGGCAACCGTCTGTTAGCTTTCTGGTCACATTTACTTTTTATTCCAGGGTTATTTAATTGACTGAACGCTGCCACGATGAAATAGGAGCTCGTATCTCCAGATTCTCAGGCGAGGCTTTTGGAATACTAGTCCAGGAACGTGACCGCTATTGTACCGTAACCACATACATGTGCCCCGTTCTCTCTTTCTCATACTCTAACACCGAGTCCCAGAAATTCATCTGGCCCCCTTTTTGCTGCACAAGAAGATGCTTGTGCCAGAAAAGACAGGTTCAACAATCTCCGGAACTGTTCTAAGTGGATCATCCTACTCTCTTATTCCTTTCAGATGCATTTAGGATCGATGAGGACACAGCTGTAATCACCACCACACGGCTTCTGGAATCCTACGAGAGGTTCAATTTGACGGTCGTTGCCACTGACCAAGGCGAGCTGCCGCTTTGGGGCTCAGCTTTGCTGAAGATTGAAGTGATTGACGTGAATGACAACCGGCCGATGTTTGTCAGACCCCCCAATGGGACAATACTGCACATTGTGGAGGTAAGAGCCTTGGTGACACCCTCAGACGGACCGGTAAGAGGAGAGTTTTCTCAGGATCTCAGAACTGTTCCAGCAGAGACGGAGGCTATTCAGCCCGTCCTAGTTGCCCCAGCTGTCTGGACGAACAACTCGCCGGGAGACATCCCCCATCCCCGCCTTCTCCCCGCAACCCTGCTTGTTCTTCCTTGTCAGATTATAATCCAGTTCCCTCTTGAAACCCTCGATTGAATCTGTCTCCCCAACACTCTCAGGCAGATTCTTTACTTGAAAAATATTTTTTATTGGATTTTTAACATTTTATATCAAACGTTACAGAGTGAGACAAAACCCCAACACATGATTCAACACAGATTACAACAACAGCTGTGATTTTGATTATTATACATAGAGAACTAACCTTACAGCTCGCGTTTATTATGGCCCAAAGCTCATTTCAGATCCTAACCACTCGCAGCATGAAAAGGTTTTTCCTCATGATACTTTTGTGCCTTTTAGTCCAAATCTGCGATGTCACGCTCTCGAGCCTTTCACGAGTAGGAGCAGGTTTTATCGATCTGCTCTGCCCAGACCCCTCGTGATCTTGAATATCTCCGTCAAATCTCGTCTCGACCTTCTCTTCTCCCAAAAGACTGGGCTGGATTCTCCGCCCCGCCACATTTCTGCTTTACCCCGCCGGCGCGATGCTCCGTTACGCCGACTAGTCAACGGGTTTCCCATTGTGGGGCTGCCCCACGCCATCGGGGAAACCCCCAGGCTGCCAGCAAAACGGAGCATCCCGCCGGCGAATCCAGCTCAACTCTCTCTCAAACAACAAAAACATTGCTTGAGAGTAAAGAATTCTAAACTATTTTAAGGACAGCGTTCGAAATGGGACAGTAATTATACATTTTTTTTAGCTACGCACATCTCATGTTGCAGGAAATGTATTGGTTTATAGGCTTATCAGAAAGAGGCAGGAGGCCCAAACAGAAGTCTGGAGCCAATAAAAGGGCCATTCAGTCCATCCATTCCATTCTATCCAGTTTCATTGGCACTGTGCACATTGGCACCATCGCAAATATCTTATCTATATTGGTAGAAATATAAACAACTGGAGAACGCGATTGGAATTCACCAAACTCATCCTGAAATGTAAATGTCTCTTCGACCGCTCAATCGCTTTTATGACCCCCCAAAAAAACATGTTTTAATTTTTCCGGCACGATCTGTACCAGCACGGAATCTTGCAGGTCGGGATTGGACCCATGACATGAGACTGTGATACCTCCATCCTTTATTGTTTCCTAGGAGAGAGACGCAGGGTTCAATGTGTATGAGGTGCTGGCCACTGACAACGATGAAGGTTTGAATGGAGCGGTCAGGTACGGGTTTCTGAAGACAGCAGTCAACAGAGATTGGGAGTACTTCAGCATCGACCCTATCAGTGGAATCATCAATACTACAATCAGGTTGGACCGCGAGAGGCAGGCGGTCTATAATGTGAGTGATTGGTTTTGGAGTGCTCGACATTCCCTCCCCTTCTCCACACCTCTGATTTATAGTGGGAAGGAACATTTGGATGTATTCCGAGATTCCTGTGCTTTGGCCGAAGCTGCCCGGAGATATATTGATGTTGTTTCTTGAGGTTGTGCTGACAGGGTTATGTGAAGATGATGGGGAAGGGGCTCACCTGGAGGCACGGTGGCACAGTGGTTAGCACTGTTGCTTCGCAGTGCCAGGGTCCCAGGTTCGATTCCCGGCTTGGGTCACTGTCTGTGCGGAGTCTGCACGTTCTCCCCATGTCTCCGTGGGTTTCCTCCGGGCGCTCCGGTTTCCTCCCACAAGTCCTGAAAGACGTGCTCGTTAGGTGAATTGGACATTCTGAATTCTCCCTCAGTGTACCCGAACAGGCGCCGGAGTGTGGCAACTAGGGGATTTTCACAGTAACTTTATTGCAGTGTTAATGTAAGCCTGCATGTGACAATAAATATTAATATTATTAAGCACAGCATGGACCCATTGGATGAATGAAGTTTTCCTGTGCTGTAAATTCTGTGTAAAACTCGAGAAAAGTAACTAATCTGATATTCTTTGCCAGGTTCACTGCCTGGCCCTCAAAGTACGACCTGGAGTTAAACGGCCGTGAAATTCAATGAAATGTTTGGTTGACCTAAAAGTCGGAACCCTGACCCACGGGATAGCTGATATCAAGTTATATTGTCACCTGTTGGAACAATGCCAGGCCGGTTTTGGTCCTACCTTGGTGCAAACAAACAGTAATATAACTGGAGTGAAACCAGAAAAAGATGGAAATACTCAACAGATGAGGCAGCATCTGTGGAGAGAGAAAAAGAGATAGCATTTCAGGTCGAAAACCTTGCATCAGAACTCATTATAACTCCTGGTCTGGTATATAAAAGGTTAATGTAGGACTGAGTACAAACTGCCCATACAGGAGGCATGTGACCAAAGCCTGTGATCAGGGTGTTGGTCAGCGACGTGGAGATAGCTCCGTGCCGGTTGCTTTTACTGTATATTTGTACATAGAACATAGAACATAGAACATAGAAAATACAGCACAGAACAGGCCCTTCGGCCCACGATGTTGTGCCGAACCTTTGTCCTAGATTAATCATAGATTATCATTGAATTTACAGGGCAGAAGGAGGCCATTCGGCCCCTTGAGTCTGCACCGGGTCTTGGAAAGAGCACCCTACCCAAACTCAACACCTCCACCCAACACCAAGGGCAATTTGGACATTAAGGGCAATTTATCATTGGCCAATTCACCTAACCCGCACATCTTTGGACTGTGGGAGGAAACCGGAGCACCCGGAGGAAACCCACGCAGACACGGGGAGGACGTGCAGACTCCGCACAGACAATGACCCAATCCGGAATCGAACCTGGGACCATGGAGCTGTGAAGCAATTGTGCTATGCACAATGCTACCATGCTGCCCTTAAGAACAAATAAATCTACACTATATCATTTTACCGTAATCCATGTACCTATCCATGTACATAGTTACAAGTAGCTAATAATGACTTGCTGTTAACAATCAGAAGACTACAAAGATAGGGCAGCACGGTGGCATGGTTAGCCCTGCTGCCTCACGGCGCCGAGGTCCCAGGTTCGGTCCCGTGTTTGCGTGGGTTTCGCCCCCACAACACAAAATGTGCAGGTTAGGTGGATTGGCCACGCTAAATTGCCCCTTAATTGGAAAAAATGAATTGGGTACTCTAAATTTATAAAACAAAAAGACTACAAAGACTTCTTTGACACGTTCTGCAACCAACTCCATCCACCTAACCTGCACGTCTTTGGACTGTGAGAGGAAACCGGAGCACCCGGAGGAAACCCACGCAGACACGGGGGGAACATGCAAACTCATCCAAGGTCAGAATCGAACCCGGGTCCCTGGCGCTGTGCGGCAGTTGTGCTAACCACTGTGCCATCGTGCTGCCCTTAGGAGGTGGTAGTGAGCTGCCTTCTTGAACCACTCTAGTCCATGTGGCGTAGGTGCACCCACCATGCTTCTAGGGAGGGAGGCTCCAGGATTTTGACCCAGCGACAGTGAAGGGACGGTGACACATTTACAAGTCAGGATGACTGGTGCTGTCGAAGCAGCCTTGGTGAGTTGCTACAGTGCATCTGAATGTAAGTATAACTGCAGTCTTAAGAGTCGCACCGTAAACGGGGATAGAAGGGCTTTTGGCCGTTGTTCATGCTGAATACTAGGGACGAGTGAGTTTTGCTTGAAACTTGGCTTCATTGCCACCACTGACTAAGTGATTTCCACGTGTGAGTGTGTGATTATTTCGATCCCGTATCGTTGTTGACCGTGAAAGGCCATTAGAAGCAATTCAGTAGTTTGGAGGAGGACACCTCGTGTATCTCTAGTTTTGTTATCCGAGTGTGTATTGACACCACTGTGTGAACAAACTGTAGGCCGACCGGGAATAATGGCAGGAGTCACAATAAACAGAGTCTATTTAAAAAGATTCTCTACGAACTACAGCAAACACAGCGCTTGACTGAAACTACAGCAAGGCTATTCCTACTGCAAAACGCAGTGAGTGCAGGATAGTCCCATCACGGCGCGTCTTAAAACAATCTCGGTCACTCCGGGCACGATTGGATAGGGAAATTAACCAATCATCTCCATTTCTGACCAGGATACCATTGCTGTTGTATAGCGTGTGAAAATGGAAAGGCAGAATGATTTCAGTGAGTCTTTTCTTCATGGATTCTTCGTGTTTGCTTTTTAGCTGATTCTCCTGGCGTATGACCTTGGGCAACCTGTCCCCTATGAAACTACGCAGCTTCTGCAGGTAGCTCTAGACGACATCGACGACAATGAACCACTCTTTCTCAAACCACCGGTAAGAACACTTCAATAAATAAGAGTGAATGCGGTCAGATATTGGCTGGCAGTTAGGTTCCAAAACTATAAAGAATTGTATACTTTGCAGAGGAAGCAGAAGGAGGCCATTTGGCCCATCCAGCCCATTCCAGCTCTCTGCAGGGGTAACTTGGCAAGTTCCACACTCCCTCCTGTAAGGTCTGAAAGTTTCCTTCCATCAGGTGCTTATCCAATTCCCTTTTGAAATCCACCATGGAACCTGCCTCCACCACACTCTCAGACAGTGCGTTCCACATCCTAACCACTCGCTGCTTAAAAGCAAATGAGATCTGATTGGTTTTCCTGCCTATTGTCTCAGGTTCCACTGGTTCCTGACTCACCCACCAGTAGAAACAGTTTCTCCCTAACTACTCTGATTAAAACCCCGCGTCCTTTTGAACATTTCTATTGATCTCCCATTAACCCTGGGCATGATTCTCCCAGCCCGTGCCGGGCCGGAGCATCGCCGCAATCACGCCACACCGCCCCAATGCCAGCGTGCGATTCTCTGAGGTGTGGGGGCGGGGGGGGCTCCGAGGTGGGTCTGGCCCGCGATCGGGGCCCACCGATCGGCGGGCCGGACTCTCTTTCCCCCTCCCCGGGCCTACTTCGTTGCGTGTCCGGCCCCAGAATCCCCGCGCCATGT